>NC_140359.1:12278061-12878061 GCF_963514085.1 Chelon labrosus | reverse complement strand
TCTGTGTCATCCATTACAGACAAGGGACTGCTTTTTAACGAAATGCAAACACAAACAGGAGCACATGCATGGGCACACAGACAAAGACAAAAACACACGCATACAAAAATACACATGCACCGAAGCCTGCTAAGGGAAAGAGAGGGGTAACAAAGGACAGGCAGTGCCCCCTAGTGTTTTCATCAAAGAGAACTCAGACCAAATCAACTAACCATCACCCCAAGCAAAGCCTCAAAAACAGAAATGAGAGGAGAGCGAGGGAGACGAGGGAGAGCTGGAGGGAGGCGAGAGGTGAAGAGGCTTAATTCATGGGAGAAATGGCTTCACATGTGGAAGGCACAGGCAGGGAGGCGGGTGAGTAAGGTGGAAGGGGCAAGGCACTGGAGAAAGGCATGGAGGATGAAGAAAGGATGGAAGTTAACAAGCGAGCGTGGGGGGATGGGAATGTATATGCTAGTTGGTTGGTGGTCGTGGGGTTAAAAGTTGTCTGACACCACCGAGGTATTTTTTTAATGTTCAAGGCCGCGAGAGCAAGACAGTGAGAAGGGGAGAAAGAAACGGGGAGAGAGAGGGAGAGAGAGGCAGGCAGGCCATGCATGAAAGCCAATGTCAGAAGAGTCCAAAGGAAATCGTTGAGTGTGAAGCCATCTAATAGGAAAGCAGAATATATATGAGACTGGGGGACACACACTGTGAATTACGGAGCCCCCCAATGTGGCCTGGTAACTGATCTGAACATGAACCCCAAACTAATGACCGACAGGACAGGGGAGAAAATAAAACCTAGATTACCGGGACAACAAACGAGCCTTTTGGAATAAAATGCACACTCATGCTTGAAGATAAAAACATTTCTCCTGTGTTAAAAAAAAAAAAAAGAAAAAAGAAAAAAAAAAATCTGCACGCGTGTTTTGTTTGTTTGTTTTCAATCAGACAGCGCACCCAGCTTCATATTCCCACCATGAAACAAGGCCTACCCTTCAGTGAGTTCCACATTCAAGCTCTGAGCCGGCTAAGACATCAAAGGCTGCTCCACACCAGGAGTCTCTCACTCGCTCTCCTTCTCCCTTCCTCTCTCTACCTTCCTTTGGTCTTTCATAACCCCGTCGTATTTCACAGCACATAAAGCCTTAAAATGGCACATAAAACAGTTCATCTCTTTTCACTGTCAGCTTTCCAGGCTTAAAAAATTAAATATGTTTTACTGCAGGTACATAACTAAAACACACGCCTGGAAAAAAAAAAACTGCCATAAAGGATTCAAACTAGGCTTCCCATACACATCGGAGGCTATAGAAGAGGGAATATATCAGCTGAATAGCCAGTATGGCGTTCACCGAGCTTAAAGAGCGGAAAAATACGAACTTACTGAAAGACTACGCAATTGCCTGCTTTCCGTTTGTCATCAATCTCATCATTATGTGTTTTCTTTACAGACACTGTGGATATGCGGAGACAATAAACCACACCATCTGCAGTGACAGAAAAAAAAATCGTTACAAGTGTAAAAAAATAAAAAATAAAAAAAATGCTCTGACCCTGGTATTGAGGGTTTAGAGCAGGCAAGGAAAAAAACACCACAGAACACCAACACGGCATTCAGTGAACTTTAAAAGCACTGAAAGACAGCGAGAGCGACAGAGGCCTGCACGGATGAGGATTCAGAGTTTGAAAGAGCGACAAGAGACACAGAAGCGGCAGAGAGAGAGAGAAAGGGTTTAAACTTCAACCCTAGAGTCACCGAGTTCACTGACATTTGCACCAGGATCCGCCGAGCTGTGCCTTTCAAAAACACTTTCTCTCCTTTCACTTCTAAGGCTTATTCTTCCTCCTACATTCGCCACAGAACGAGACCATTCACCAGTCGTCAGGGCAGAGAAATAATAATAATAATAATAATAATAATAATAAAAAAGAAAGAAAGGCAAACGTGTTGAATCCGAGTGATGTTTGCGTGACAATCTGCAGCGCCGTACATATTGTATGCATTCTTACGGAGGAATTAACAAGGGAGGAGGGGGAAAAAATGACATGTGACAAGTGATTCATTTGAGCTGTCAACATGTCATCTTCGCCACATTCAGACCTCATGTCAAGCGCTTGTATTCCCTCTCTGGTGAAGGTGACCTGGGTCGTAAGCAGCCGACACACCCAGACACAGCAGGTGAATGCATGGAAATACCACAGTGGGAACAGTGAATGTGAGACAATGCAACGCAAGGCAAGCTGGAAGGAAAGGACAAATGGGAAAAAGAAAAAATCTATTTGGAAAAAAGGAGTTGGGTAAACTTTTTAAACTCGCCTTTTCGTGATGTAATAAGTCTTTTGCAGATTGTTTATTTGACATTTTAGCTGATGTTGAGTGACAAAGGTGACATCACAATTTCAGCTTAATGGCAAAGTTAAATGGCACTTCAGAGATTCTTAATACTGGAAATAAGAAGTGCGACATGGATGAATCATTTGGAAAAATGGGTGGATTTGGGCTGAAGTGTTTTTTTGAAAAAGACAAAAAATGGTGTGAAGGAGAGAGTAGGGAGGTCAGCCTCAAGTGAAGGATTCGTTGGCAAGGACTGAAGCAGCAAGTCCGATGCGAGGCGGAGGTTAAGAGAGGGAAGGGAAAAAGAAAGTGACTGAACCCGGAGCAAAGGAGGACAACCGCAGACTATATTCACCAGGGCATGAGATTAAAAAGAAGAAAATGAGAAGAGGTATGTTTACAGATGAGTGGTAAAAGCGCAGATAGTAGGAGGATGACCAAAGAAGCTGAGAGGACCGTGTGTGTGTCACAAAAACAAGAGTGTTAGGAGGGAGTGGTTTGAAATTTTCAGGGGCAAAGGAATAATGGGTAAGTGACAGCGAGTATGTCTGCGAATTAAAAAGGATGGTAAGAGACAAAAATGACGCTGAAGGACGAAAAAAGTGGACAGCAGTGCCCGGCGAGTATTAAAGAGGGAACGAACGGGAGAGGTCTGAAGTAGAGGAGAGGGAAGAGAGCGAGACCTTGCCGCTGAAGCAACGAGCCGAGAGGAACGAGGAAGGCAGACAAAGCCGCACACTGCTTTCACAAAGCAGAACAAAGAGAAGAGGTGCATTATGGGAGTCTGATCCTTGCGTCGCCACTGACGCCATAGCGGATAAAACACACAATAGCACATATGCACAAATCAAAATATGTATGCAATGCTCAAAAACAGGATTGGATGATTACATCTGCTTCGAGAACGAACGAACGAATGAAAGAATATGCAAAAACTATTAACAGCCCGTACAATGCCAGACAACAACCGATTAATTCTAATGTTAAAATAGCATTAAAAAATAATAAAAGATGGTGGAGAGCAGGGAAATCAAGGCAACATCTTATCAGACCAAGTGAACAGAGAACAGGGGAAGACTGTCCAAGCATCTACGAGGCAGACGGTGTCGGTAAGAGAGTGGAAACTGGAAAGAAAAAAAAAACTCGAGTAAAAGGCTGCACAGAGGACAGCTTTCTCTATAGCACACTGATACAAGCAGACCAGGGTTGAAGCAGAAGTTGAGGATAAACAGGAAGAGAGGAGGGCTGTTTGAATGTAGCAATAATTCAGGCATGTGTGGAAACGGTAATGTCTGTCTGTGCGTGTGCCGTGTGTTGTATATGTTTTATTGTAAATCTGATTATTTATCGAGCTGAAGGAGGGATGACACAGGGGTGGAAGGGGGGAATTGGGGTCTACGTTCTTGGTTTTCAGAAATATGCAAAATTAGTAAGATACCGGCTCCAAAGTTTGCCTTCTATCTGTTATGACTCCTACTTGCCCCTCTCTTTCTTTTTCCTCTCCTTTCTGTCTCTGTCAGCCTCTCTCTCCCTCTCTCTCTCTTCCTCCGGCAGGTCTGATATGCCAGAGCTGCAGCTGAACTCTGAGTAGCACTGTCTCCGGGAAAAAACAAAGTGATCAATGTGAGAAGGCACGGGGCGCTCATGGACAGGCCAATCAATGGTGGAAAGAACCTTGCCCAGGGCCTTATGCAAATGGAAGCACGTCCTGTAACCTCGGGAGTGAACATGCGCACTAGATCAATGGGACCAGGGTAGAACCTTACAGCAAGATCAGCCTCAGCCAGTAAATATGTAATGATGAATCCCCCAAGATTTCACTGAACTCAAATGAACTTCAACTAGCTCGGCGTCTTATATCATAAAGTGGTGAATAAGACCCTGTGTTGAAGAGGCGGGGTATGGGGAGGGCGGGGCAGCACAAGAGAAATTAAAAAGAGCCTTTGCACAATGATGCGCTGAGGACAGATGGATTTTGCACTTCCCTTTCACAAGGGAGGGAAAAAAAAAAAACAGGAAGACATAAAGGTGAGAGGAGACTTATGAATAGTCACCTCAACAATACTTGTTTGAAATGTAATGATTTTCAATTACATCACCATGGCGACGTCTTTGTGTTATGAAAAACGAAGGAGAGGAGTGGGTAACCGTGACGACCTGGTGAAAGCTTGCACGGCCATTTAGAACCACGGATGGTCAGACCAAGGACTAGATAAGACAAACCATTGGAAATGAATGGCTGACATTTAGTAATGCCCTCATATACCGAGGTCTGAAATTGGTATCAATCAAAGGCTATCACAAACCAATTATAAGCAGCGTCTTCATTATGTACACGGTAACTGAGGCGATGGGGAGACTGATAACTTTCCTGTCTGTAAGCAGAACGTCTATAAGAAGACGACGGACAGGAAGTTGCGGAACTGCTGAGAGCCGTGCTCAAAGCATTAATAAAAGTTAAAAAGAGAGGGCGAAAGAGACATCGTGAAGAGAGACAAACAAAAAGGGAAAGAGGGATTCTTGAACACACAATGAAATGTAGGAATTGAAGTCCTGAGGTGTATCGACTGTTACCGCGCCATGGCTCGCGGTGAGAACAACAGCGCCCTGTCTGCCTCTGGGCTGCCGAGTGCACTATAGGAGAAGTTGATCAAAACAAGACACATCTATCCCCGAGATTTGAAAAAGTCTGCAAAAATAAAAGTGTTGTGTTGAATTGCCCTTGGTCGTCGGCTGTGTCTCAGATAACCTTTATAACTACGGAGTTAGGGAAGTTTTAACCAGAAGTTAGAAAACGATAAAGCTGTGTACTGAGACATGTACAGGTGTCTGTCTACAGTAGCTAAACTCGCAGTACTTCTGAAACAAAGTTCAGGGAAACAGCCGTTAAAACCCTGAACACATCACTTTCTCAGAGCTTTTCTTGACAGTACTCTAAAAGAATCCGTGTTGACTAAGTACAGAAAGTTACAAAAAAGAAAAAAGACAACTGATCACAATAATGCCGATGGAGTTTTGAGCTGGCTGGTTTTTCGGGGGGAGTACGTTCGACTCGTTACTCCCCTGACAAATAAGCTAGCTAGTTAGCCGCTTCTTGTTAGTGACACATGAGAAACGGAGTGACGAGAAAAAGAAAATCAGAGGACCGGCAGATGCTAGCAGCAAACAAGACACATGATGAAGGAGGATACCACAACAGATAAATGGCATCCACTCTGTATTCTGGCACAGCAAGTCGGATTGTTGCCAGCTGAAGCAATTTTGTACTGCATTTTACTGAGGCCACTTCCCTTCAATTATGAAACAATCCGACTAAGACGAGGAACGCAGTACATGTAACAGAGGCTGATGTAAAAAAGAAATAAATAAATACAAATAAACCAAAAGGATCAATAGACGGTGTTTATGTTCTGACATCTTGATTGTCTTGCAACTACAACAATAAGACAAGACTGAATTAATAATGAAGGCAATCAAAACATGCGGCCGACAAAAATCTCCCACAAAATCAATTTCCCTAGATATTGAAGGAATAGCACAAGAGAGACAAGAGGTGAGTAAAGTATTTTCAGCCCCCCCAACTCTTCTCTGACACCACAAATGCAATCTAGAAACCAAAGATGCTCCAGAAACATAGAGAGAAACACCAACAAAGGTGAGAATAATGGCGACGTATTGAAGGGAATACTTCACAAAGCCCATTGTGCGAGTATCCTTTTCAGGCAGAAAACCCGCTGTAATTTGGTCTGCGTCATCTGCCTCTAGTCACAATGCAGCACTACAGCTTTGAAATGGATGGCAAATGAAGGCCATTTGTACATAATCACAGCAGATAGAAGAATTCAGGAACCCTACAATGTGTTGTTGAGGTGGAAAGAAAGACCTTGGTCTATCGGTGGCAGCCAGCGCAGCTAAGGTTTGGCAAGGGAGGTCTTTTTTTTTTTTCCAGAAACAAGCAAATCAATTCAAATCAAATCAGCTTGCTAGCCGTGACATTTAAACAGTTCAATTTACATCCTTATGTTAAGAGGAGAGCCACTCTCTAAGATCCTATTCATTCACAAAGAAATTAGACGGCTATATTTCAGGCGCTTAATAGAGCAAATATGCTGTAGCTGTACCACGGAAGAAACCGTGTCTTTTCATGGCATACAAAGGGCCAGGCAATGTCTGTCATTATAAGCAGAGCACAAAAACACAGAGAGAGATAATGTACATAATATAGACAGGACTACAAAACAGCACCATGCATGATAGGCATACACTCCATATACATGCAGACGCAGGCGCGTACCAAAACACGTGCAAATACACGTACACACTTTGTCAGTGGTGATGGTGTATGTCCTGAGGGCTGCTGTCCTGCTGTGCAGGCTGGCAGGCACTTTTGTCATGGTGGTCCTTTTGTTTCACATCAAACAAAACGCCACAGCTTTGCATACGGCTCCACTAATTTCTGCTAGTGTGCCCCAGCCATTTATCATCGCCTCTCACCCTCTCCTCTCCTCCCCTAACGTGGCTCTGATAGCTGCTCTCCACCAAGCTGTTCTGCTCAGGACGATACAGGCTTCTTCAGGCTAGGGCTGACACACACAATTCTGTGCATATACGTACGTGCGCGCACCTAAACACACACACACACACAAACACAGACCCACAAATATGTGTGCACACAGACAGACATACGCACAGACATACACGCAGGAAACTGCACTACAACTGCACTGCCTGCAAGCCCGCCAGCTATGGAGAACCTTGAGATAAAAACAAACCTTCTCTTCATACCCTCCAGAAGCAATAGACAGGCTAGCAGTCAGAGTTTCGAAGGCGGACGAGACGTGCATACAGCATTAGATGAGGGGATTTTCAAAGCCTTCGTATGGACGACTTCATAGCGCAGGTTTTGTCAACAAATTTAAGTGATTTTTGCTTGTGTGGTGATGAACTCAGGTGAAGGTTGCTCTGGTCCTTAAAGAGTATTTCTGATAAATAGAAATGTGGAACTTAGTTTGACACGATTTAAAGGAATACTGCACCACTTTGAAGGGATATGCTTATTTATTGTCTGACTGGGATTTAGATACTGTGAAAAGAAAAAAAAATCAATTATAAATCTGCGAGGGGAAAGCAGAAACCCAGGAAGCAGGGTGAAACGAACGCCCGCAGAGAAAACTCCCAACAACTTCATGTATGTCTTATACAGAAAATATCCTACATGTGTACCAGGTTGTGTTTGTTATAATCTAGACACTGATCTATCCACAATCACTCGAGATTTGTTATGAGTTAAGAAAATGTAGAAAAGTCCAAGAGGTTGCATGCAGTCACTTTGGCAAACAGTCAACTTTGGTAAACCGCTTTGAGCAAATAATATGAATAATGAATAAAAGGACTCAAATGGACACATTTCACATAATAGCAGATTATCCCTTTAACATCTAAAGTTGAAATTAAATACTGTATTAACATACAGTGTGCACCATATGTAAATACAGGAAGCGGCTTAAGTGAGGATCAGACCCAATAAAAACAACAAATAAACCTGGAACTTATCAGAGGTAAAATGAAGAAGCAGCTTCTGCACAGCCTCTAGGTCAGCAATCGAATTTTGTCTTTGTAGTATCCTTTCCAGAGCCTTAGTTCAGTTGACTTTAGGTGAACTGGATATGTTCTGCGGCTTGTTCCAAGTAAATTGAATTCTAGCTATTTTCACCCATTATAAGTATGTTTGTGCTTCAAGCTGCCAGCATCTTACCAAATAGCATCATAATTGTAATAAACTTGGCATCAGAACTAAGTGAAAGTGTCAGAAGTCAAACCGTTACTCTAAGAGAAGAGAGGCTTTTGCTAAAGTGTAGGGTTGTAGCGCATGTATCTTGAAAACACTTGATCAGCTGTATCAAAGGCAGACCAAAAGTGACACCACCATCAAAGATATCAATACATAAACTTTTGTTTACTGACAGTGGCAACTTCATCACAGATACAATACTTGCGAAATAAATAATGAAACACTACAGTCAGCAAAGGTCTTGTCAAAAGAATGCTGTCTGGTAGTGTCTAGCAGGACTGGTATAATCTCTAAACGACCCCTCTTGGGGTGAAAACATGCCAAAGGCTCGGTGTGGGCTAAAATATACCAGCATTTCACAGTGAATGACCTACTCTTGAGTTGGACAGCAAACTGATTCTGCACCAAATCCTCTCCACCCTGAGAAGAAGCACTCCATTCTTCGAAGACATGCTACACCTTCTGGTTTGCACGTTTATAGAGGAGCTTTCATACTGCAGCAGGATGATGAGTCCGAACACACCAAAAAGCTTTGAAAACCGACTTGAAAACCACAAAAGACGAAGGAGTGCTAACTGTGATAAACTTTTCTCCTCAATTGCCTGACCTGAAACCCTGTAGACCATTTGTGGATGTGCCTGAAAGCTAAGTATGCCAAACATTTCTGACACCATAGAATGCTATTTAGAACCTGGAATATCACGTAAGGCATAAAAGCAAGTCCTGCTACAATCAATGAAAACGAGCATATCCTGAATTTCCTTTGCATCGGAAATTCAACTTTTCATTTGAATCGATTAGCTAATAATGTCATTTGTAATTAAATGTTGTATTAAAAGTAGTATCTTCACTTGTGCTCTGACAACTTGTACTCGACTGTATATAGATTCACGTATTAAACAGAGACATGCTGTAGAGGTGACAACCCGAAGCTGGAATTGTTTTCACCGCGACCACGTGTTTACTGGGATGTTACCATGCCAGTCATGGAGCGGTACAGACCACTGCCAGAGCCAAAGTCCTGCACAGAGGGCATAGTTGGCATCAAAACTGCCCTGAGGGTCGCCACAAGTGGGAGAGGGGGAATTAGGAGGACAAAGAAAATGAGGACTGGAGACAGGACATAAGACGGAGGAGAAATCTTAGAGTGAAACAGAAAGTAAAACAATTATTTTCCTTACTTGAATTTCAACTTGTGAATCTGATTATGACCAAATAATTTGCCCAATTATATAGATATGGACATCCACCTCTGCAAGTCTCACCTCAAGCATCTGACATCTACACACATACACAAAACCAAGGATGTGGAGAAGACTATGTGTATTCTTTGTACACTGAAACAGATGGCACCATGCAGAAAGTGCACACAGAGATATCCTCCATGCATGTATTATATGCATGCGGCGTGGTTACAGAGGGCACTTAAATCTGTAGCTGCGTTTTTGAGGGGCTGTTGTGGCGGCGGGCTGTTTGTCTGGTTGGCACCCACACATTTGTGTACTGGGAGACAGATGCATTCTTACATAAGACCTTATATAATGTTGCCCTATCCTATCCAATAAGAGTGCTCCTTTTTCACTCTGTGAGCGGGAAGGTTAGCGCGGGTTAGACAACCCTTCCTCAACACAACCACCGCCGCTTACACTTACATGTCCACCCCTCTAACTGCTGGCAATGAAGAAAGATTAAAACACAAGCTCTGTGGAGGGAGAGAGATGGATGGGCCCTCGGTCCCTTCCGCCCTCTCTGGTTTTAAGATAAAATATTGTCCTTAAGTGAAGGAAGGATAACGTGAACCTAAACCTAGACCCTAAACCACCATGGTCATTCAGTGTTTATGTTCTGTGCATGAGATGCAGACAGTGGGGGGACAATAGTTCACATCTGGGCTGAAACTCCTTATGCCTTGAAGAGACTGTAGGAGTACTGGGTTAAAAACAAAGTAGTACCATTGAGGGAGCATGATCCCTGTTTCTTTAAAATCATATAGCTGAGAGAAAGACAAGAAGAAGGGGCAGGAAGGAACAGGCAAGCCGAGCATGAAAGCAGATGTCAGAGGAGACTGGAGACACTAAGAGAAAGATGGAGAGAAGAAGAACAGTGAACAGAGATAGATGGATTCTGGGATCTTTTAGGAACGGAAAAGGGGAGAAAAGGTGGGGGAGAAGTGGAGAGAGAGAGCAGCCTTCCCCTGCAGCGCCAGCCTCTTGCAGTTCCCATTCAAAGGCAGTTAGTTACTCTTGGATGTATCTATAATTAGTCAGTACACACTGTGAAGTGTTTTAAAAGAATCAAATTGCATTGAAACACTTGAGCGCTCTAAACAGGGGCTAACATGCTCCGCAGCGAGGGGAGCGAGCAGGAGAAATTAATGGTGGACCTTTTTGATGTGCTTGATCAGAAATGTATTTATTAACTGCAAAGGGGAGTAGTAATTAACCCGCAGACAGCTTGTTTTCTCTGGGTCTTCTCATGTGTCAAATGGTTCATCCCGCAAGGCTCCACTCTGCAGTTCATGCGCACACACACACACACACACACCTCCTATTTCATCCTGCCGGACCACTTTCTCCTCAATTAAGTAGACTGCGTGCATATGTATATACGGTATGTGTGTGTAGATGTATGTGGACGAGTGAGTGCATGAGAGAAAAAAAAAACACAGTAATAACAAGAAAGAAATGCATAGTGGCTGCCTTAAATCTCATGTGTATATTTATGTACTTCTTGTAAAGTGTTTGTCTGTATGTAGGGGAAAAGTTTGTGCACATCCGGATGAAGACAGCCAGGAGTAGAACATTATGTACAAGCAATGCAAAGTCTGCAGAGCAACAAAAACAACAAAACTTTCTTCAAATTTGGCACAACTGACTTGGACACGTCTACATACTCCTGTTCTTACACAAAGACGCTGATAGATAGAGGCGGGTGATTGGATTGAGGCTAGCCAATTAAAAGAATAAATGCGTATACGTGTCTGTGTTATCGCTAGGCTGGAAGAGGTGAATGTGTTGCGACACTGATAGAAAACAGAAGCCGAGGTGGCCTCAAGGGAAACCCGACAAGGACGCACTCAAACTCCCCGTCACCAAAAGCGAATACACGGATCTTTCAAGTCTCACTTTTGATGTTATTTCTTCCATACCGCGTCTGGTAAATGTTACGTATTTATATATGCACATACTGTATATAAGTGTCTGTAAGAGGGTTGTCACATGACAAGGACATCACATAAGAGGAAGCCGTTAGAACCTGATTGAGGTCTTTATCCAAAGTGTGAGATAGTCTTGACTGAAGGAAACCGAGAGAGAGAAAGATACAAATAGAGAGAATAGCTAGTCTTCGTCACACAGTGAGAAAGCCCAGGAGATTTTGGAGCTGTCACGGACAAAACACTCCATGAATATTTAGCAGCCAAATTAAAATTACAAAATACTAAACAAAAAAAAGAGTAGGTGAATGAAAAAGAAAAAAAAAAACATCCCTGAAAACACCAGTGGGACAAGTGCCCACCTTTAATCCTCCACTAGCCGTGTCGTCAGTGTGGCGCCTCCTCTTCCTCCTCCCCTTCCTAAGAGGAGAGGAGAGATACATGCTAAACAATATGGGATGAAGCGAGTCTAGAAGTAAACCCTAGCGATGTATCTCCGCTCTCAGATCACAGAGAAGCTCGCAAACACACAATAGCACGATTTGTTAGTTAGCCGAGCTTAACACAGTGCAGTAACATGTCAATGATGAGGCACAGAGCCACAGCTACATGTAGATGATGCTGGAATTTTCAAAAACCAAAAGTATATATTAGTTTTGCTTTATATAATCTGTAATCATCACAGTCCCATAACTTGAATTGTTTACTGAGTACTACATGAGTGCTCAACTAACACCTGGCCTCCAAATTCCCTAGATCCCCAACTGATCAAGTATCTGTGGGATGCACTGGAACACGCCTGATCCACAGAGGCCCCTCCCCTCAAACTACACTACTCAAAGGCCCCCACTAACAGCATTCTTTTGCCAGACACCACAGGACACCCTCAGAAGGCCCATGTCCATTCTCTGATGAGTCACAACTGCTTTGAAAGCACAAGGAAGACCTACACAATATTAGGAAGGTGGTCATAATGTTATGCCTGATTGGTGTATTTCAAATGTATTAAATTCAGAGATACAAAAGACCACAAAGCCAAAGCGGCATTTTAACACCTCATTAACTTAACACTACAGCAACTTAGCATTGTTTTCTACACAGTACATTAGTAATATACAGTATACATTAGACTGGAGCACTCAAGCACCAAGTAGTAAGCTAGCAGGGTACAACATAAACATCCTTACCAAATATCATGACTTCTCTCTTTCTCATTAAAGCTGAAGACATGTTGGTGATCAATATGTGAGGCGGAATCCCACCAGACATCACAGTAAACCAAAGACTAGAAAATAAAGCATTAACCTCCGAGGCCTTCATATAACCCGCAAAAGACACACTGTAGGCCCATTTAGCTGAAGGGTAGGGTTATAAAGCCAAGAAGCTGGCCAAAGTTTTATCTCCACCCTCCCCTGTGCACCATTAATTCTGTCAAATCCACTTTCCTCCCACCATCTTTCGACCTATCCACTGTCTCTCTTAGGGCTGAGGGATCTGCATGCTCTGCAGCAGATCTGGTTTAACGGCAACGCTCTTGTTGCACTGCCATTCCAACATTTCTTCATCCAGCCCTTCCTTTTCCCCCCTCTTTTCCTCCTGTTCTTGATGTGCAGAGGAGGCGGATAGTGCCCAAGGACAAGGATGAACTAGATTGTTTACAGAGGCAGCACTTTGTCAAAAAAACACAAAAACAGAACGCATTGTATTTTTAATCATTCCACCATGTTTCACGCACCATCACTCTGGTGCCTGTACTCCTAAGGTGGTCAGTGTCCTTACTGTTTGTATTTATGCGTGTTTGTGCTTATTTTTTTTTTTACACATTATATGTTTGTGTGCACATGTAGGTTTTTTAACATGATCATGTACGGGAGTGATCATGCTGACAGGAGTGTATTGTCTCCGACTGTCTCCGATTGTCTTTACGTCGGTGGGAGGTAGGAAGAAAAAGCGGAAAACAAAACCACTCACCAGCTCAACGAAAGACAGTCCTCCATAGCTGTGGGCCACGATGAAGACATTCTTGGCTGCGGCTTTGGACACAAAGTGGTCCCACACGTACAGCACGTGTTCCTCGGAGGAGCCGTTTTCCTGCAACACAAAAAAATTTACTCTAATGTCATATCCATAACAAAGACTCAAAGAAATTGCATGCGCTTGAAGGTTGCCAACGGATTCAGCTGTGAAACTGCAAAACACTGAAGATGTGTCCGGCCAATGAGAATGAAGCATCAATAGAGTCATTAAACTCTATTGATGCTTTAATGCTACAGCATCAAAACCTGCACCCTAGAGCCAACCAAAAAGAGAAAAATAGAAGAAGAAAAAAAAAAAAAAAAACACCGGTAGCCTGAGGTGATTTCTACAAAGAGCCACACTTCAGCAGATCAATAAGTCTTGCATATTGCAAATGCCCTAAATGTAAAACTCAATAGGCAGGATGACGTAACATTTAAATCTTAATTTGTACCCTGCTGCTGAATCAATGGCCCATCTAAACACCAGTAGAGGCATAATGGGAAGACAATAGGGGAAGGTCAAAGGAAAAAAACAAGAGACGTACACAAGCACATAGAAAAGACACACTCAGGCATATAGCGGAGCATGCATGCACACAATTACAAATGAGCACACATTCATATGTTCCCTTTCTCTCGCTCATCTGCATGTATAGAGCCGTACACACGCGTGTGCAGCAACTCGCAACTAGAAGACACGTTTAATTAACCCGAGTTGTAAGTGCTTATCCAACGCTGGAAAGAACAATGGTAAAAGTACAGGCGAGAAAAGGGCAACCGTTAATGAACTTGTGACATTGATTTCACACTTTGATTTCCTATCAAACTGTCTGGTTCACAATAGAAATCAACAATACATTCCCACAAGAGGCTACACTACACGCGGAGCCTCGCTGACCAGAAACACCTGTATCCTACACTGCAGCAGCACACCATACAGTAGCCATACTGGGCGCAAACAATTTCTGCACGCACACAGGCACACACAGGCACACACATTTCTTTTTAATTAGCATAGATATACATGTAAAAGTAATATCTGAAAATAAACACATAGCCCATAGAAGAATGGAAGCTCATCTGTTAATTGAGTGTCAAACTATTCAACGCGACGCAAAACAAATAATTAGCAATATAAGGTAAAGGACAGGGGAGGTGTTTCCATGAATGTGCTAGGATATTATGAAGACAGCATATCATCACAGAAAGATAATTACTTTAACATTTGCTCTCTTGAAGGTGGTAATTAAGGACAACGCACATAACACGCATGTAGAAAACAGGAAAAATGGTTTAAACTTTACTTTTAGAAGAAAGTGAGCCAGCCCGATTTGATTTGAGATGTTTTCTACTTGCATGCATCAGTGTGTACGCGTCTGCGTGCGCTTGTACCATTTGATGATGTGCTGATGTGTGTTTTTGTTGCGGTGTTTGTCTAGAGGTAAATTAACCTGTCAGAGTGTTTGTGCTAGATTAGCATGAGGGGGTTGTAGTGTCAGCACCGACCTCCATTCACTGGGCGTGATGCAAGAGCATGCAACTTCCCTCTGCCCTGCCCTTCTGCCATCGGCGCCGTGCGCTGGCTTGCGTACGCGGCACCCGGCATGTGCGCAGACGCTGGCTGAAGCAGAGTTGTCTGTCTGAAAGGCTGTGACATCAAAGTCCTTTGAAGTCTCCCTCCCCGCTCCTCCACCATGTCACCCTTCATCCGCGAAGCCCATTTCATTAACCTGCCTCCCTTCCTCACTCTTTCACTCTCTTCTATTCTCTTGCACGGGTGCCACCTGTTCCTCAAATTCTACCTCTTGTTTTATCCGCTTCTCCACCCACCTTTTAGTAACAATGACAGATATTGAGACATGAGGCAGGCTTTGTTATTGTACGTGTGACTGCGCATACAGCATTATGAACTAGTCCAAAATCAATCATGGCAATGAGAAATAAAAGATAAAGATTACTTTTTAGTCCATGTGAAGATGAGTGTTTTTATTTTTTTCTATACAATCGATAATTACTGATAATTAAAAAACTAAAACTAAAAAACTGATGTCTGTGTGATGGCAAGTTCTGGTGATGTGCTCCTGACTCCATCACCCAACCTCACACACACACATACATTCTTTCCTTGTATCCTCACCAGCAGGGAACAGCGTGACTGACTACCTGGCATGGCAGTGTAGTGAATTATCTAAACAGCATTTGCATATTGCTGCAATTATTTCCTGGGGTTAATTCGCTGCAGTGGAGCACGCCACCCTGCGAGACTGGATTCCTGTCACCAGCTCTCACACAGTATCTCCGTTTATTTATTTATCTATTTTCCAGAGTTTCCCCACACTGTTTTCGTGCCTTTGTTTGTTAGAGCGCGCGTGTTTTTGTGTGTATTGTGTGTGCATCTGCCAGCATCGTCAGAGTAGCATCCCAGCTGCACACCTGTTGCCAACATCCTTCAGCCATGACTGTCGAGGGACATTGCAGGGTGTGTGCTGGTTGTGTATGAGTTTCAGAATATACTGCCCCCTCCGAGAATATAAAATAGAAGTCTGCTCGCTAGACAGTCATAAACAGACAAACATATACAGTATGTATGTATCTTAAATGGTATATCTGTGTGTAGCTAGTGGAAGTAGACAGACACAAACACATACACTAATCAGGCATAACATTATGACCATCTTCCCAATATTGGGCAGGTCTCCCTTGTGCCTTCAAAACAGTTCTGACTCATCAGAGACTGGACATGGTCCTTCTGAGGGTGTCCTGTGTTGTCGCAACAGAATGCTGTTAGTGGGGGCCTTTGAGTCCTATGGGTTGATGGGAGGGGTCAACACCTTGTGCGGTTTTGCATGTTTTTTTTTTTGTTTTTTTTTTTAGTTGTTCCTAAACCGTTTTTGTGTGTGTGTCTGTGTCAGGCTGCATCCTGCTGGGGATGGCTGCTGCCATCAAGGATGGTCTTTGCCATGGGATGCGAGGTGCCTGGTCTGGTCTAGGTGGGTGGTACATGTCAAAGTAACATTCACACAAATGCCAGGTCCAAAAGTTTCCCAGCAGAACATTGTATTGTCACAAGATGGTTAATGTTATTTACTTGACTCCCGTCATAATGTTATGCCTGATCGGTGTATGTACATGCACTGCAACTTTGCGAATATACACGACTGGAGTGCTCGGTATGGGAAAATGCCACACATCTAAATGGTAAATGGTCTGCACGAGTGCTTTTCTTCCTTTGAGCAGCACTTTACATTTACATACACACTCACACACCAGTGGGAGAAGCTGCCAAGCCAAGGGCTTACCTGCCTTTGGGAGCAACTTCAGGTTCAGTGTCTTGGAGGACACTGCACAGGGATCGAACCAGCAGTACCACCTGAGCCAAAGCTGCCTCATGTCAAACACTCACTTGCCAGTTCATTAGGTATACGAGAGAGAACAAATCTGTTCTAATGCAAAAGTCCTGCACTTCATCGCCCTTCATGACTCTTGCAGAGTTCAGATTATGTTACTACTGCATAAGCAAAGTGGTAGTTCAGCTGTATGATCATTCTGGAGGATGCAGTTTCTGGTGCTGTCAAACTGTATTTAATTAAACACAAACGTGTTTCTGTTGTTAAGTCTGGCCCAATGACTAAAACGAGGTTGTCAAAATAATAGAAAAGTGTTGGTAAAACACAATACAACTCAACAGTATCGAGAATTACATTAAATAACTTGCTACACAACATTGTTAATGACTGTCTACCTCATTTACAGTCCATAAGTGGTTCCAACTGTTCGTCCTTTGTTGAATGTGTGCCTTCAAATCGCCCAGTTTCAAGAATTTGTTAAATTTAGCTCCATCCATTACTTACAGTATAAAAACTTAACTCCATGCACCCGAGTACACACACAACAGACAATCTCCAGTACAAGCACACGAATTGAAACTCGCACACACGCACACTCTGTTGTTTCTTCAAAAGTTGTGCAGTCCAGTACTTGCCCTGTGTTTATTCACAGTAATGAAAAGCAGGGAGAGGAGAGCAGAGGAGAGGAGTGCGCTGCAGCCAGAATAACAGCCTCAAAGCCAACACAAACCCAGTGTCTGACCAACACAGGAAACAATGAATCTAACAACATCAACACACTCTGACAAACAACCACTGCAGACCTCCCTGCTCCTCCCTTCTGCTCCTCCTCCTCCTCCTCCTCCTCAGTCACCAAGAAGACAGAGGACTTCAGAAAGCGTCTGAGGAAGCTGGAATTTCCAGTGAGGAGACGGTGATCAGTGTGGACCGGAAGGAATCTAGAGGATAAGAGCCATTATACTTTTTACACACCGAAACCTTTCAGCGGGAGCCAGGGGTGTCAGGACAGTGTCACGGGATCCCTAAACAACTTTATTGGGTTTGGACTCTTTTGCTTGGGCGACACTTTTTCCAAGGTTGCAAAAAAATATCAATAAGTATGTGACTATTTTAGAATGAGAGCTGAAGCAGGAACCAAAAGCAATAGAAATACACATCACACAACAACATTACTCAAGAGTTCCTCCCTGGAAAGGAAGAAATAGAAACAAATTACTCAAATTACACAGGAGCTTCCTTTCCACTCACTCACTTTCTCTCATACACAAACACAAAAAGGACTGCCTGACCGAGCTCTCAGTCTCTCAGTCCCCTCGTGCTCTGAGGCCACACACTGAGTAAACCAACCTGCAGCCCCACTCATTATAGTCTTTAATATGTCCAGCTTAGCTCAGAACAGGATTGTTTTCATTTGGCCTAATGATTAAATATTAAATAAGCAATGTAGGTAATTACATGTTTGGTATTAGCAAAGAGGTTATTAGAATGAGTTTGTGTTTGTGCACGTGTGCGTGCATGATTGCGTACAAGTCTCTGTGCACACAATTAAAAAGTGGACCTCTACGACACCTGTTTGCAATTTCATTCTAATCAATGTCTGGGACGTGCAGTCCTTTGCCATCTCTTTCCCTTTTTTTTTTTTTTTCCTTCCCCTGCTGTATTTGTTTCATTCTGCACTCTCTTTAAAGGCAGACAGAGAGCTGAGGCGAGCTGGAAGCTGTCTGGGAGCTGATGGGTCTGCTAGAGTAAGGGAAAGGAAGGTATGGAGTAAATTAGCAGCAGAGATGGGAAAATAATGACTGTGGCATTGTGGGTAATTAGCAGGTATAGTACCTATGGAGAGTTGGGAATATAATGATGTGAGAAAGAGACAGAAAAAAAGGGAGAGTGAGGTGAAAAACGTGTGCAAGACTAACAGGAGGGGAAAACTACGTGTCTGTGAAAAAGAGAGAGAGAGAGAGAGATAGAGAGAGAGAGATAGAGAGAGAGAGAGTAGTGTGTACGTTTGCTATTTGACTTTGCAATGAGGGGATATACTGTGTAAGGAGAGTTAGTGAGTGACAGAGAAAGAGAGAGAGAGAGAGAGAAAGAGAGGAAGCACAACTACAGCGTACATGTCATCCCACGTGCAGATTAGCGTGCGCAGACTGTATACAATAAAATAGCATGACCTTGGCAGGGTCAGTCTGCTCTGACAATATTTGCCAGGGCATTGTTTCAAATCAATAACTCATTAACAAAGTACAAAGGAAGTTGCTGTGGGTTTGTGAGATTCTTTATTAGAAAAGAGCGTCTGCGGGCCAGAAAGGTCATCGCAGTGACATCTCGGCTAGCCTCGCGCTGCCGCCCGGATTGTCAGGTGAAATTACTGCGAGTCATTAATTGACATAAGGCAAAGGAGAGCGGGCAGGCAGACAAGGCTGTGTTTGTTCCAGGATGACCCTGAGGTGCTGTGTGTGTACGCCCATGTATACCTGTGTGTGTGTGTGCGTGCGTGCGTGTGTGCGTGTCTTTATTCGGAGCAGCCTGCATCCACAACAGGGTTGTGTGTAGCGAGGGGAAGACAGAGCTCAGTGGGTGGGGAGGTGTGAGGGAGGGCAGGATGGATGTGTTTGATGGTTGACCTGACTAGAAGATTGGGAGCAGGGATCTGAGACCGGCTATACTGGTTCTGCCTTGAGGAAACACACAAACACACAGGTGTATGTGCGTGCACAGATGTTGCGTACTACACATAAAGCACCCTCAAGAAAGCTTGCACAAAGTAACAAGCACACAACACAAAAAACTTACTTTAATGCACTTAAAATATACGTGAAATAGAGTTAAACACTGAATTTCAACATGAGATGAACACGAAGCTAAAACAAGCCACACAACAGTGCATTTGTAATGTGGTCTTAAACAAGTCAAATAAGCTGATAAAGACAGATACACATGCAGGTCAAGCTGTTTTGCTACCCTACGCACACAGAAACACACACCAAAATACAAAAATGGCATGGAGCCAGTTTGCTCTCTGCAGCAAGCCTGTGAGCTGACCTCTAGCCCTGGCCACTGACCTCTCCTGTGACCAAGTTCAGAGGTTAATCAAGTCCCTACCTGTCCTTGGAAATGCTGAGCCTTACTTCTTGGCAAGACCTGCAGATCAAAGGTCAAATAAACTCTGTCTGTATAATTGCTTGTGGGCCACAGATTGGGGCATATGGGTGAAGGTGACAAAGAGCAAAAATCCAGTCCCACAGAGTAACACTGTAGTGCCATGTTGAATACCACTGTCATTGTGTGTGCGCTTGTGTGTCTGTGTCTTCATGTTTATAATCAAGTTTCGGTGTGCGTGTGTAGATGTGAATGCATGTACGCGAATCCCCATGACAATTTGTAGTACAGTGTGAACATGGGGAAGCAGACATGATCTGCTAAACACAGACAAGGACAAGGATCTCAGCCGGGCCCCTGTGGACAGTTGCAGCTGGGAATAACGGGTCTTGGAGAGGCAGGACCTAAATAATGGATGCTCCTTCCTTCAGGAAACGCACCAAAGTAGCATCCAAAACAGATCAGTATAGGAGAGTGCAATACCCTATCCCTGTCTCTGTCACATCCGTTAGCGAGAAATTCGGAGATGACAATCCTCAGAAGCGCCCTGCATCTGAACTTACGACAAAAAACTAAAATGATGTTATGCAAACTAACCCCACTGAACAGCAAAAGACCTCCTAGAGGGTCTTACATCAACTCCAACCAAAGTGAGGGGTGAAAATGGCTTGACACAAGGAAATGAAACCATGAAACAAAAATAGTAAAGAGCCATTTCTCCTCCACTGTGGGATAATTGCGCCAAATGAAGAACTGAGAGATGTCATATTCCACATATGAATGGAAGCATTCAGTACAGCCTCAGTCATATAGACCTCTCACTAATGAAGTTGCACTGAAGATGAATATAGTGAGAAGAAAAAGCCTCAATCTGCTCAAAATGCTACTGGAATGACGGCCTCTCCATCTTTGTCTCTCTCTCTCTCAGAACATTTAAGAAATGTACAATATTGAAGGCACAAACACATATGTAAAAACAAAACAAAGGAAGAAATAGAGAAAAGTATTCCAGTCATTTATAAAAATAAGTGGTACTTAAAGAAAGGCGAAGCTCTGTTTTTTGTCCTCTTTGCTCTTTTTTTCCCCTTCTTCTTTCCAGGGCCTGCTGGCCTAATCCCAGCCAGCCAGCCTTGGGTGAACTCTTTGGAAGCTTCTTAAGCCCATGAATGTGCCTTTTGTTCCTGCCATTCCTCCGCTTGGCTGACAGAAAATAGCTAACTGGATTACTGCTAAAATTCAGAGTAAAGTGAACTCCCAAACTTCTATATGGCTAAGTGCTAAGAAAGTGCCCCCCTCCCCGCAAGCCCACCCCCTTTCCCCTTCACTATCCTCACCAGCATCCCTCCGATCAGACTTTCTATCCCTCCATTTTTCTTCCTCCTCTACCAACATCCCCCTAAACATGGCCCATTGCTGTGTGATCTGGAGGAGCGGAGAGGAGAGGGATTAGATAAGGTTGAGAGGTTGCACACTATGAACCCGAGGCTAAAAAGTAAGAATCCTAAAAGCAGTTAAGAGCTTATTAATGTGTGTAAGGAAGCGTATTAATCAACTCAACTCCATCAGGGGGCTGCTGCGTATTTGTGTGTGCACGTCAGTCTTTGGAAAACGTACGATGTATTCGTACGAGGCAGAAATACAGACTACTGCAAACTTAAGGTACTTCTCGTGTTATGTTGAATTTGATGATCTTGTGAGGACTAGAGGCATATATTCTGATTGTGTGCGTTTCTCAATGGCTGTGTGCAGGTGGTCCGGCAGCTCAGCGGGAGTTAGAGTGCGAGGTGTAGTGAATAAAAAGGTTGGTGAGTGTGTGTGTGTCTTGGGTGGGTGCTGTTAAAAGATAAAAACAGCCCTGCTAAAGAGGTTTGATGTGATCCACCACCCACCCCGACTGACAGAGCTGAAGGAGAAAGACACACACACGTACACACACACAAACACACAACATCAGTGCTTTCTTTCTCCTCCTTTACTCTTTTGTCTGCCAGTGTGTGCGTGCGTGTACGCGCGCCTTTACGCATCTGCATGTGTGCTTACGTGTGTGTTTGTGCGTACGCATGTGACAGCTTACTCCGGGGCAGAGCGGCGGAGAGTAACGCGGCGAAAGAGGAGGAGGCGTGGACGATAAAGGCGAGGTCATACGCGCTAACATCCCGCTCGCTTCTGGGTCAAAGGTCGAAATTCAAGAGGCGCCAACACAGAACCGAGCTGCTCACACATTAATCTTCATCCCGAGTTTTGCAATCCCAGGATCTGATGACGTGTGTGTTCGGAAAAATCTACACCTTCTGCATGACCCCTATTTTTCTGCTTAATGAGGATAATTTAGTATTGGCCTGCTCGATTAAGAAAGCAATTATTTCATTCATCTCTTTATGTTTTAAAATGCCCGTGCATTGAATACCACACTTGCACGAAGCGCTACATCAATTATCAATGTGCTACAGTAGCTTCAAGTTTAATACCAGAGAAAAAGGGGGCGCCTGACATGGCACTGGGGTGGGCTGAGGTGTTTTATTTTTTTCATTTATTCATTTTGTTGTCTGCCCTCACTTTCTCATCTCGTTCCGTTGTGAAAAGCAGAGACTTGCCGTAACTGCACAGCATTTCCGAGACACAGCAGTCTCGAAAAGACACACCACTGCTCCATAGCGCCCTTGTCTCATTGCATATGACCCTGTCCAGCATACATTATGCAGGCATGGGGAAAGCAAGCAGAGCCGCATATCTGGATATGAATAATATCGCATGCTTCCTTGTAGGTTAAGGGGAACCTTGGATGGAACTGTATTTACTATCTCACACTGCTAACATTACAGGATCTCAGGTAAGAGGAAGAGAGTAGATATATATGCTTGGATATAGACAAATGGAGAAAAGAAGAGATCTTCTTTCAGAAAAGAAATCTTATTCCAATCACAGCAGTCTGAGCCAGATGCGTATGTACGCTCACATACGACGGTCCCTGGAAGTCACAATCACAACTCATAATTAGGCATTAGAAGGTTCAAATTAAAAAAAATATAGAGCTGACAGTTCAGGCAGGTTTGTGTGACACAATTATTTTAAATGACATGATGAATCGTTTATCAAGACCTTCATGCCAAACACCGCAAATCAAGTCCATCGGCCGTATGATGAGGAAACCAGCGCACATGTAAAGATGTGAGATGGAGTAAGATAGCGCTGCACCTAATTATCCCTTATTAGAGTGTGTGTAAAGGTACTGCCAGGGGGGCGAGAAAAAAAAAAAAAGCCCGCGTTGACAGCTCACACACCGCCCGCTAGTCCCACAGCAGCCCTAACTCTTGTCAGACACGAGAGAGTGACGTCTTTCACACACACACACACACACACACACACGCACAGACACACACCCTTGCAAACACCTACCCACACACACACACATTACGCTACTGCCCTCAACCAAAGTAAGATGCGGATAATCGTTGAGGACGTTAGCCTCATGTAAAAAGTGGCCATGGGAAAAAGTCGGCCTCGCTGTGCTCTCAATTTTTAAAATCTTACTGAATGACAGCATTGCAATGAGAAAAAAAAAAAAGAAAAAAGAAAAACCGCAGGACTCCACTTGAGCAGCAAATTAGGAGCAAATTTGCTGGCAGGAGTGAAACACAAGATATCTACACACAAGACGTTGTTGTCATTTTTCATCACTTTGGCCATATTTATTTTTCACAATAAAAATGGGAAGGGTCACTCCCTTTGTTTAACCACGAGGTAAACTGGCTGAGCTAGGTACGTCTGGGGCCATGTGTGTGTGCATGTGCGCGTGCATACGTGTGTGTGTGTGTGTGTGTGTGTGTGTGTGTATGATTAGGGGGTGTACGGTCAGCGTAGCTTGATAAGAATGTTGCAATGTGTTTGCAGAGTGTGTGTTTGGGAGATAATAATCCCAGCGGTCAACAAGAGTGAAGGGCCAGAGCTGCATTGACCAGCCCACCATCTGAGTGAGAGAGAGAGAGAGAGAGAGAGAGAGAGAGAGAGAGAGAGAGAGAAAAAAGAGAGGGAAAGAGGGAGAGGAAGAGGGAGAGAGGGAGGTAGCCATGTGGTTAACACTTGCTCACTGAGAGGCGACTGGAGCACGGCCAACCTCTTCACACACAGGCTGACCACACAAGAGCCTCTCTTTCTCCCTCTGCCTTCCATCCTTCCTTCATCCCTTGTTACCTAACGTATCCTTCCCTCGCTTCCTCAGCTAGCTACCTCCCACCCTCCTTGCACCTTCGTGCCTCTTTTGTTTCTTCCAAACTTGCCCAAATTCCTCCCTCCCATTTTCTCACCTATGTCTCTTCTCCTACGTCCTCCTACAACCCTGGAACTGTCACTCCGTCCTCCTCCCCCATCAGGCGTGTTTTTGATGAACATCTCTCATTCTGTCCTCCCGCCCCGGCTGTCCAAACACTTCCTTCTTTTTCTGTCTCCCCCTCCCTCCCTCCCTCCCCCTCTCCATCCCTTCATCCCTTCCCTCCTCCTTTCCCCGACTCACCCGTATGGGAATCCGCTCGGTCTCCGTCTCTTTCTGCGGGTTACGGTATTTCTCATAAAATTCTCGCTTCTTTTTGCTCTCTTTATCGTCCTTGCGCTCCCTCTTTTCGGCGGGTTCGTCCGAGGGCTCCGAAGGGGAGGCCAGGGGAGAGGACTTGGCTGGCTTTTCCACTTCCAAGTAGTTCTCGTTGGGGTTAAGCACCATCACATCGTAGCCGTCCTGAAACAGATATGAAACACACTGTTAATCCGTGTATTAGAGTCACAGCATCTGCATCATGTGATACTCTTCTTAATTTGTTGATTGTTTGTGATATTTCACATATTACATTACATTCATATATAACTATATATACTTTTATTAACAATACAGTACACATATATATATATATATATACACACACATCTATATTTCTATGTCAGAATTTTACACAACACAAGTATAAGGGTTAGATTTGGATTTTTTTTACTTTACTGTAATTTCCAGAAATGTTTGGAGGTTTTCCTGTATATGAACTCGAATTATGCTTTTTCATTATTTTATTTTTTTTTAATTTGAGAAAAAAGCTTTTACTAACTTTGTCAAATATGTATTAAATTCCACATGAAAGCGTTAAAGAAATTATCCTGCACAATGCGCCTGGAGGTGGTTCACGGTGTTTAAGAAGGAGATCGGCGGAGGATGTTCATTAAACAAACAAGGCCATTACTTAATAGACACAGATACAGACTTGAATGGGTGAAAAGACGCAAATCCAGAGCGAAAGAAATGGCAGTAAAAGAGACAGAGGAGAGAGTGTCACTGCAGGGACAAGCCTGAGAAGTAACCGGGGGATTGGAATTCAGCGATGGTGGTTTCAGTCAGTGAGTAGCATTTAGTGACTCCAAAGGCCATGTGTCACTTAATATCAAACCCAATCGATCCCACCATTGCTCAGTGAAAGAGCTAGCACCGAATATGTACATATGGGAGCGTATGTGCAAGTGTTTTTGCCTATAAAACTTCAAACTTGTGCAGGAGGCAACACATATAAAAGTCTAATGAAACAGCACCTTTAAATTTAATAAAAGAAATGCATGAAAATTATATTTAGAAATAAAAATACTGAAAAAAAAGGTAGGGAAATGTAGGAGAAAAGAAATCCACGTTGTTATAATAAAAGAGAATGACAGACAGGAAGTGTATTGTGGAGAAAAGGAAGTTTTCTTGTAGCCTTGTGACTTCTTCAACTTTGAAGCCATTTTAATTAACTGTGTTTATTGTCCCAAGCACTCTGAAACTAAAGCAGGAAATAGATGGATTCCTGTTTCACTTTAGTTGTGCTTTTCACACACGACACCCATTGTGAGTGCACATACACACACCCCGAGACTCGAACTCATGGCTGTGCGCCGTTGCAAGCGCACACAAAAGAGACACACACACACACCAAGGAGTCCGCAAGATATCAGTGCTGACAAAAAGACCTTTAGGAGACGTGGGAGGGAGTTTAGAGAGGCAGCGTCGCTCAGCTTCCTCTGCAAATCGCCATCACACACACTGGCTTCTCAAGGCGGCACGTCTTCTCTTCCTTAATAAGTGTTAACACAATGTGCTTGTCTTCCGTTGACGCAGTGGGTGTGTGTGGGTGTGTGTGTCCCTCCTGCGCCTATCGACATCAAACCTGCCACACACCCTTTCCCTTAGCACCTGCCGTGTGTTGACAATGGCAAAATGACACTTACGGCAAAATGACACTTTCTCACTTTTTCAGATTATGGAATTATTCCCACATCGTTTCAAATTGAGACAGGGCTCTCCTGCTCCTATAGATATTTCTGATGCGAAACTTAATATTGAGATAAGGAAAAAGAAATTAAGAAAGAAGAAACCAATCAAATTGCTAATTATTATATTTTCAAGTATTTATGACGCATTTAAACTTACTCGCTGTTACATCAGCTTTTAAACAACGCTGAATCAACAAATCCATTTAGAAATTCTCATTACGTTTATTTTATTTTTTTATTTGCTACATTCTGGCATCTACATGTTGATTGAATTGGCATTTTACTCCAAGGCACAGAGAGTCTAATGGTAATGGTAAGCAAGTAATTTATAACTTTAAAAAATAACTGTCCACAATAGCTTGCATGAAAATTCAAGGAAGTTGAGTTCATATAGTTTCATGTGGCTATTTCTTAGTCTGATTTTATATATATCATCACAGAGACATCTGCACATAGAAACAAAAGTTGAGATACACGAGCAGACAATCAGGCAGAGGAATTGCCAGATGAAAAAAATAGCAGCGGGTGCGGGTAGAAGACAGCAGAAGAGACAGAGGGAGACACTGAGATCTAGGTGGATAGTAAAATGATAAGACAAAGATAAAGAAGGAAGAGGAGACAGAGAGATGAAGTGTAGCCCGACACACACCAGCTTTGTGCCACTGCCCACTGGTGGTAGCCTGACAAAATAACTGACAAGACCAGTTGAGCCTGTGGCAATAACACCATAATTCAAAACTATTGAGTTATATATACACACAGTACAGTCACTGGGCACTTTATAAGGAACGTCTGTGCAATCGCATGGATGTTAATGGGTAGACAAAATATTCTGAACACTTGTCAGTACAATGCACAACTCACTAGAACCATAGTAATAAACAAACATAAAGAATCATCGCCTTTCTGAGCATGTCAACTGGAACATAAAATGTGAGATTTGTAAAAGTCAAATTTATGGCCGTTAACACATTAAAACACACATTTTCTACAAGAAAGTTGCCTAAATGTCACATCATCCCTTCACTTTCGGTGCATTTCTCCTCTACTCTAATCCTGGTTCACAAGGCCAAAAGTTAATGGTTTATCAACACCAGTGCACGTGTTCTAATGTGAACCCTACGGCCTACAAGCATGTTTAGTCTTTGGTGCTCTTACCCTAACTCTCACTGGTCAATAGCCCTCGGCAACCTTAAGCACACTAATGCTAACCTCAAGTGGCCCGGTTCCTAGCCTTTAGCATCCTTATGCTAAACCTTAGTGGCCTATAGCCTTTCCTTTGGAGAGGCATACACACCTAACCAACCTAACAGTGCTAACCCTTTCAGCTGTCCAGTCACCCGGAAGAACATTGCTGCAAAGGCGACCAGTGTCGTTGGCGCACTTAGTCTGGAGGAGCAGGGCCGCCAAGTTCACCTCCATGTCGGAAACCATCATTCATTTGAACACTGTGAGGTCTTTGGTGGTGTCAGGACAACACTGTTCTCTGTGTCCAGTTACTTCCTGCGATCAAGCAAACATACAACTCTGAGTCTGGTGGTGTAAGGAGTGAGTGACTGGAAAGATCTCTTCATATTTGTTTTTACACAGTATAAATAAATATAGAACTTACTACAACTGGTTATTGGCTAACTAGCTATCCCAAACTGATCTACGTAAAAACTAAAAATGTTTTAAAAGAAATTAAACAGCAAAATTTCAATGTATATTTTGCAGATATCACAGATCTAATTTCTCCCACCAAGCTTATGTTCATCAACAAAATCCATGCATTGTTTGGGAAAGCTAAGTATCCCCAGCATTTACCCTTCTAGAGTCAGGTCGTTTGGTCTTTGTGCTTCTTGTTAAATCAGCTAAATCTGATCTTTGTGCTGTGATGTGCTGTCAGAGTGTGAATCTTACACAAATGCACATTGCAAACTTTGGGTCACCCTGCTTTTTATACGGACTAAATCTCTCACACACATTGCTAACACTGGGTCACTGCCTTTGTCCTACACACACACTGTCTGAGATAGTATAGACACACACAGTCCTCTAGCGTTAGGTCAGTCTTGTCTTTCTGCTCTGGTATACAGGCTAAGTCTCTTCCCATGCCCTGTTGTGTGCCCCTGTGCCACCACCACACTGAGTCCGCGCCCTGGGGCCAGCGGTCAAGAGGGTCACCCCGACCCCCATCACCCCCCGCTCTGGACGCTCCTTAGCTCTCCTTTGTCGGCCTGTCCCGCACCAGATAGCACAACAAAGGCTGCCGCTGCTACGGAAACCGGGGCTTGTCTCATCCTCACGGTGAAACCCGTACTCCGACATCTCCGTGTTCTGACGCATTTTAAAAACCTAAAATTTTCCTTCTATCTACAAGGTATTAAAAAAAATTAAAAAAAACATGAAAAAAACATCTATACATTTTTATATGAATATCATTATATTAAGTGATGAATTATGCAACACTCCCTCATGATATTAATATACTCTGGACAAATACTACTGCTGTCTTCTTCTGGTATCCACTAGAACTTTTCCCATCTACTCAGATTATTTGAAAAGAAAGCGGATAGCTTTATGTATGTGTGTGTGTGTGTGTTCGCAAGTGAGTGAGTACACAAGTGCGAGCAAGAGTAAATAAGGTGTCCCTTTAAGACAGCAGCACCTCTATTTTTCCAGTGGCGTTGTAATGAAATGAAATGTGTCTAATGTGCAGGAGCGGGGACAGAGGCGGCTGGAATGAGAGGGTGTTTCATCTGTGCTTGTGGAGCTCCGCGAAGCTTTGATGTGAGAGCTCTCATGTAGTGAGCAGGGCTTTGGGCACAAGGAAAAGGACAGCACTTGACAGGTACAAAGCATGGCTGATAGCGGTCACGGGTGTATGCAGGGAGGAAAGTGGATGGTGTGGTTGCGTGAATTGGAGGTTGTATGCATTGTATGTGCATTGTTTGTGGAACGGGAGTACGTAAATGCTCTTCCTCCCCCTTTGCACTTGTATTCTAATGCATTTATGTATACGCGTGCATGCATCCAACATCTCAAGAATTAGCGTGCAGTCTATAGGTGTTGACTGAAATTGACTCTCGGAGAGCTCGTTTCGGTCTCCGTCCGCATCAGGGTGTTAGTATTCCCTTCTCTCAGCGGCATTCGCTTCACTTCCTTGTCTCAGCAACATGCAGCTTCCTATTCGCTGCTCAGGCTTGACTGACAAGAGGGAACGGGTCAACCAGCATGGCATATCCAATAAGAGGAGGACGAGGGGAGGGATGTCTGCAGGCCACGGTCGGGTTTGAGATGTGCGCACAATGGCTGACGGAGAGAAAGAAGCTAAGTTGGAGCAAACCTTTGGCGTCACAATAAATTTGCATTACAGTTACTAGAGAAGTGAAGCGCAAGTACAAGTAAAAAAAAAATGTTTACGAGGAGAGGGAAGGCAGAAAATATACAAACCGTTCCTATCTAATCCAGGAGCTGAGAGAGAAGGTAAATACTTTAATGACAGGTACACTCTGTCGTTCACTCTCCCTCTCTGTCAGGGCCACCCTGCTCTGTGTGACCTTGTCCGTCTCAGCCTCTATGTGAGCTAGCTTTGCATGCAGGGCCCCTTTATCCACTGGATTCCCCCTCTTTTTTCTTGCTATTTTTTTTTTACCTCTCTCTCTCTCTCTTTTTCCACTCCCCCTCTCCCTGAGGCCGAGATACCACACACTTCGCACAGTACTGTCAGATTAAGTCACGGTGCCCCCTTTCTCATTTTAACACAGCACCAGTCTGAGACCCCCCATACCCACCAAACACACGGCTACGTTTCTCAGAGAGCAGAAGGCTGGGAGAGTACTCACCGTACCACAGGGGCTAAGAAAAGACGTGTGGATCTTAGAGCTGATGTGAGAGGGGATGAGACGGGATTGTCATCAGCCTGTCAGCCAAAATCAATCACCCACTTGATAACTAGCGATAGCCAGCGGGCCATACAAGAGCTAACAGTGGACACCAAGTTGGTACTAAATATTATTATATTACAGTTTTTAAAAAAAGAAAAGTATGACAGTAAAAATTGAATAACAATACGTCGCATACATTGCTATTAATTACAATACGTATGCATGAGATACCTGCCCTCCACTTGCTTTGTTTCTGTCATTCCTGTATATTTAAGCAATCAACAAAAAAGCCAATTCAAATGTTTACAAGGGAAAGGTAAGACGAAGTGGAGCTTCTTCTCACCATCTGCCCTCCGAGTTAATTTTGAACAAATCATGCATTTCTTCTTTCGTACAGAGTACACATTTAATTTTCTCTGAATTTTAACGTTTCACATCAAGTTCAAAGACTCTCTCCTTCGTGTTTGCTAATGTAGTCGTAGACTAATTTGGCCAAAGTAAATAACTCCGTGGTGATGATCATCTTAATGAGCACAAATAGTTTCGGTCAGAATAAGAAGCTAACCTTTCCAGCTAGTCAAGTAGTTGCGTCTGTAATAAGCAGAAGAGATTTTAACCTTGGCTTGGATGTCTGGGCTCATTTGGATATTGTTTGTATGTGGAGTTGAATATTTATAAATGAGTTCAAAGTGGAGCAGTGGGGTGGAGGAAGTGAAGAGAATAGTACAGCTTCTGATCCCTCATGCCTCAGCTTCTTTTCATGCTCGCATTTACATTTCTTTCCCTCTGTTTCGCTTTCTGTTTCTCTCTTCCTTGTCTCACTCCTCCCGACCTGACTATTTTCAGCACCTCCGTGAAAAGGATAGACTTAAAAAACACACAGACATTGTTGAGTAACTCACTCGGTGAAATGCCAAAGCCGGTAAATGTGTCAGTTATTTACCTTACTTAAGGTCTGTGAATTTGTTCAGCCACTACCCGTGCTCAATGGTTGCTCAAGCATCTGAGCGTCTAGACAGACATTGTCACATAAAACGCACACGCACACGCTGACACACACACCCACACACACACATGGAGTTCGGAGGCCTGTTTCATCTGCTCTCAGCACGACACACGCAGAGGGAGGTGGAGAGTTGGGGGCTGCTAGATTGGGGGTGGATGTAGCATTAATCACCGTCCAGGTGGAAATTGTCAGAGCTATCGATTGTGCAAGTAAATGTTACACAAGTCATTTGTCAACTTTTTTCCCCTCTGTCTTTTTTCTTTTTTTTCTTTTTTTTTTTTACAGAGGAGCGTGCCATTGGCAAAGACACACACTAGCTGCTTTTTGAGCTGCATCACTAGATGTGTATCGACTCCAAAGCTTGATTATATATATATGTTTTTACATTGACATCTTTTAACAATTGCACAAGCTTCAAAGACAATTTCCCCTAATAATGAAATGTTAATGCACTGTTGCTGATTCTCAAATTAACTGCATGACAAATACCAGCATTTCCATTATATTTTATTTTACAGCATCGGACTTGCAGCTACCGCAGAAAGTGAAATACAGTAAGGAGGAAAGTCCTCAGCCCATGGAAGGAAAGCTATGGGGAAATAAATACAGCAGGCTTACTCTGATGCCGTTAGCATTTTGATTTATATATTCTATATTGTCTCCCCTAAGCATACACATGTATTTTTAATGAGGGCACAGAGAGATATAGATCATGGAATGATAGGTGCCTCCCTATCCTCCCGCCTAACTATTTAATGTATAAATCAGGGGGAGAGGTGAGCAGAGAGGGAAGGGGCAGAGGAGCTACAACAAGAGGGAAGACGGGAGGAGTGGAGGCGTCCCTGGAGCAACGCTGTCCTGAAGGCCACTAATAACCGTGCGCGGAAGGTGGAAAAACAAAAGCATGACATCAATGCACCTAGTGAGAAAGGAATAAAAATGCTAATTAAAGATGACTATAATAAAGAAATTTATGAAAATGTATCTCGCTACTATGAAGAAGATAATTTCCGAATAAGACTAAAAGCCTTTTGCAGCGACACACAGGTGGGTGTAAGGAAACTCCACCAGCACGTGAATTCTTAAAATGAGCGCTGCCGATGAACGCTTCCACTTCACCATCTGGACAGGTAGTTAGCGCGCTGATACACCAACACACACGGTGGGTGCAAGACGCTTGGCCATATGTACAGAGTGAGCCATCGGGGGTCAACGGCAGGACTAATCTAAAAACTGCAGGCATATGTGTCACATGTAACGCAGCACGCACGCACATACAGTCACCTAGGCATAAACCCATCACTGTGCGGCGAAATAATACACAAGCACACGTGTGAATGCTATGGGAAATTGGAAAGAAAAACTATTACAGTGCATCTGTCTCTTAAAATAGAAATAACTTCACATTAGAGCTTGCTGCGTAGCATGTATTATTACGAGTACATTTATGTATATGGTTACGTTATCTTCCAATAATCTGCAGCGCCTTGGTGAATAATGAGCCTATGCTGTTGCGCCTAGCATATTAATCTTACTGAACATCACAGGACCACTATGACCTCGACGGGCCAAAGGTCAAAGAGGAGTCCCTTCACCCCTGCCCTGTTATTGTGACCTAAGAGGGACAGGCACAGAGAGAACCTGTCAATGTCGCTGACCGCCGTGTGAGGTGTGTGTGATATTTCATGTTAAGCGTGACCTTTCATGAGATGAGATTTGCTTTCTTATATGTGTCATATATTCATTTCTGTCTGCGCTGATATTGTACGCAGGGAGATTGTCCACAATCAGCAGTAAACCCGAAGGCCAGGGTGTTAGCACACAGACCCGCAACCACGTTGACACACACTCCAACCATCCGAGAGTCTGACCTCTCTCTAAGTGGAGCTGCACCACAGGTCCATGAGTCAGGGGAGGTCGCCACAGCCAATCACAAGCTGTGTTTGAAGTGTGAAGGGTAAACACTATGGCTGGTCTGTCTTGCCATTTACTCTGCTTATTTTCACAGCATGTAACCTAGAAAAGAGGTGGCAGAGAATAGCATATCTGCGTGTGTGTGTGTGTGTGTGCGCATGTATGTCTGTGTGTTCCAGCACATTTTCCATAGTGTCATTACCACATGGCCGGGTTTATGCTCCAGAGCACACACATGGAGGTACGCATGTATGTTGGAATCCCCTTCATCCCTTCGAATACACACTGAGGAATCCATGCTGTGGCAACTAAGGAAGCCATGCATGGAGCAGTGGACATTTTCTTATTAACCTGATGTAGCCTTCGAGATGGTTGAAAGCAATTAACCAGAGAAAACGTACACATCCTCTTTCTCCTCAGCGCTTTCTCACACACCCACGGACCACCCTCAACCCCACCGCCACCGCAATCCTCACTAGAAGCCCTTTCAAATCTCCAACTTTTTTTTTTTTTTTTTTTTTTTTTAAGACCACCTGTTGTCTATTATTTTTACATACAGCTTTTCTCATAAATCATAACACTGGGTAATTAATCAAGCTGTCAAAACAGGGACCGGGGGTCACCTGGAGAGGTCGGAGGTGGTTGCAGGGCCGATGGAGGTCAGGGTCACACCGCATTCCTCATTATCAAGTTGGGATGGGAGAGGGGCCAGGCAAACAAAAGCGAAAGCAGATGGAGGGGGGGCAGATGAAAAAGAGAGCCAGGGAGAGACAGAGAGAGAAGGAGAAATTGACAAAGAAAAGTAAAAGAAGCTGTCAGCTGCCTACAGATGAAGACAGGGGAGGCGATTCTGAGAAGGGAGACATCACATGAAGAGGTGGAGGGAAAAAAAAGGGAAAAGGGAAAGAGGCATGAAAAAAGAACAAAAGAAATCTGCAAAATGTTTCTACTGTATAGACCTGAAATTGGCTGCAGAGAGAAGAAAGAGGAAAGAAGGAGGTAGGGTGGTGTGGCGTCTTCGATGAGAAAATAGGGAATCAGCTGTGGAAGTATGATTGTTATCTCGTTCTCTTTCCTAGCGTGCGTGCGTGTGTGTGTGTGTGTGTGATGAGGCAGAGTGATATCTCTCTCAGAGGAGTGTGTATCGGTGTCTCAGTAGGTTGAGAGTCAGTTCAGAGACAGGACCACGGGCCTGGAGTGGCATGTCACCGACTCCACAATACACACTGCTGATTAGATCACACTGATTAGACTGGTACACGCAGACGCACACACACTCACACAGGAATAAATGCCCACAGACGGACTGCTGTGGACATAACTCGGCAACTTATCAGTCTATTAACAGTTCAGTATTATTCAATTGTATGTTTTCTCAGTAATATGAGATATGCTGTGCATGGCAAAATGTGAAGTTCTAAGTCTACAATCAACTAAATAACAAAGACACATAGGAACAACATGCTCAGTAGGGATGATGAAAGACTGGCACAGCCATCCCTGACGAAGAGAGGGAAAGATTAAAGAAAAGGAACAATTTAAAAAGTGCAAATGCCGCGGAACTCATCGTGCTATGTTTGCGTCCCCCTCCCCAGCGTCAAGCATGAATTCTCAGGCGTGGCTTGCTCTATCAAAAACATCACTCTTGAATGAGGCACCGACCATTGCGCAAAATTAGCTGTCACCCTTTCCTCAAAATCTTTGTTAATCTTGTTTCCAGTGTTTGCGGATTTATCAGCACATGCATCAATGTCAGCTCCTTGGTTACTGAGCCGCACTACTTGGGAGAAGATATAATTAAAAATGTTTGGGGTGTGGGGGGGCGGAAGGGGATGGTTGCCGCGGAGCGGGAGTGCTAGGGAGGACGGGGCGGAGTGGCGTCGGGGAGGAGGAAGGTGAAGTCTTCCTCTCGTCTCGTAGTTTCCCCTGGGAGCCCGTGGAACACAAAGGCACTGATAACAGACAAACGGGCTGGGCCGTGCCTCGCTTCCTCTCCCTCTCTTTGCTCACTCTGGTATCACTTGGGTCAGCGTGTGCCGCTATCTCTTTAATGACACTAGTTCCACTGATCTGGCTGTGGTCAGGAAACTGGTCTTATTGTTAACAGCCGCTTGACACAGAGGAAAACAACAGCCAAATGCATTCATCTAGTGATATCACAGCCTTAACAACAATCTGATGGACAACTAATCCATCCAGAGGGTTTCACACATGGCTGTTCTGAGGAGGGAGCCGTGCATGGGCATTGTAAATAACTGTGAATAAATAAAGAATTTGGAGGCACATATTTAGTGGAATTCTGTGATTATTTCATTATCAGTTTGCAAGTTCATCGACTTAAAACTAAAACACTTTGACATCTGGAGGGGCGGTGATGAATTACACCGTGCCACCACAGCTTGATCCTTGATGTATTTCCAGCACATCTCTTATTATCATGTGGCTTTTCAAAAACCATCACTTGCCCATCCAACTTGTGTCAGGGGAGCGGGGACATCGCGCATTAGAAATTCAACGTGCAAGTCTCCCCTGGTAACACAGATACACACACAGTGAGCGCGCGAATACACATGTACACAAAGCCGCACACGCGTGCACACCGCTGGAAGCGCGGCTGTGATACTAAGAATTCCCAGAGAGCCATGCCAGAGTGCCAGCAGGTTTCAGGGCCGCGCGGACAGGACTCTGTCCGTGGACGTGACAGCTCGAGAGGATGTCAGACACATGTTTAAAACATAGCGCATAATGCAAATCCCTTACAGTATGAGATGACACATACTGTAGTGGCCCCTACGTCTTTCTCCCAAGATTGCGGCGCCAAAGAAAGCAACAACTGTGTGCCACTGGGTGTGAATATCGCAGAAGTTTGAAAAAAAAAACACAGGTCAAAGTGTGAATTGACTGTGACTGAACACATCTTGTTATGCTAGCAGGGTAGCGGGGTCGGACTACATAACAATTTAGCACAAGAATGGGACAGATGCATATTTCAGAATATTAACTACTATATTTAGCACAATGAAATGAAGGCTTAACACCCTCAACCCATGGAGGGTGGATAGTACGGTGGCCTGAGCCTTAACCTTTCCCCATGCTTGTTACAACATGTCAACACGGAGAGCACAGCTTTTTTTTTTTTTATCCATGCTCACATATTCTCTTCTTCTATCCTCTTCTGGCTCCTCTTCGTCACTCCTTTTCTCCTCCATCCAGACCTTTAAGTGCGGTCTGGCAGGTTTGGCTGGGAGGTCGCGTATTCCCCCTCTTCATTAGTGAGAAAATGGACTCTGGTAAACGCTTGTTAAAGCCCTTACCTACACTCTCCCAGTTAATGGGAGTGATCCATTTGTGTCCGTTTCTGCCTGACAAGGCTTTACTGGAAGATTAATAGTGCGGTGTCAGGCCACGGCCACCCTCTGTCCCGTTCTCATTTCCTTTCTTCTGGGACGGACACATGCAATAATGGAGCCCCGTCTTTTGTTGTAACACCATGATTAGCCAGGGAGAAAAAAGCACAGGAATGACAGAACGAGAGAAAGAACGGAGGAGAGAAGAGGAAAACAAAGGGAATATAAGAAAAAAAATGCGCTTGCCTTCATGAAGCGGTACAAGTGTAGGTTTTAAGGTTGCGAATTACTGGCACCACACAATGGCAGGGTGATATTATTAATTAATCTCAACCTGAGGTGAAGAGGGGTATAATGAATCACTTATGGATATTTCCTCTGTCTTAAGGCTGCCTTTATCGTGGTATGATCCAATCCAGAGAACTGATGATGGAATGTATAACAGAAAAAGAGACAGAGAAAGGAAACACCAAGGGAGAAATAATAAAGACAGAAAAAAAGACAGAGAGCAAGAGACTCAAAGAAAGGACTAGGGAGAAGTTCTTAAAAGGCCACCCAGGGTTTTGTCCATCACCCTGGGCCCCCAACCATCCTTCTTCTTTTCGGGGATGACACTGTCAAGTGCTCTGTCCCTTCTCTTGCTGAACAGGATAATCTCTCTTAATAATTACCAAGATATTCCTGGCAAGTCTGTCCTGTCCAGCCCTCAGCTGAGAGTTAGGGCTGGAAGTGTCCAACACAAATCTAGAATTCAAATCTAGACAGAATACTTTTGTTTGTTTTTTCTTTGTATTTTAACTCTCTGGGTCTTTTCTCTCTGGTGATTTCTCTGATGGGCAGACCAACAATCTGGTAAACACACAAACAGACACAGACAGGCGACCTGCATCACAACCCCCTCCTCACTACATCACAGTCGGTGCCAGCGGAGAGCAGGGTGTTTCTCAAAGCAGAGGATGGGGGATTGGGGCTGGTGGTGTCTCATTAAATTCTTGGGATTGTCTAATTGTCTTTCGTGGACCTCCGAGAGACTAGTACATTATACTCATTGCAATTAACTAAACAAAAGAGCCGAACCGCCCAAGCACTGGGGACAAGGCTGGCTAGGGGGAGCAAGCTGTCCAGCCAGGACCAGTACAACAAAACGCAAACACACATACACCAGAACAGAGAGCAGCGAAACACTAAAGAACAAGAGAAAAGATATGAAGGAGAGCAAAAAATGAAGGGGGAATAAAAGGGGAGGGGATGAGTGAGGACTCAGACAGATCTTGGGATTGGCCAGATGTCAGAGTCGGGTGGGAGGTTGGGGTGAGACAGGGTGAGGAAAAAGAGGAGGAGGGTGTCTGTGCTCATTTGAGACGCACCTTTGTGCTGGACCTGTCTTGTTTACTGCACTACAGCTTAGCAGTGCGAGGGTCCTATTCAGGATCCAGGCCTTTCAGTAGGTACTGAAGGAGCCCTTAAGCCCACTTAACTACCATTTTCACACACTCTGCCTGCTCTCCTCTTTGTCCTTGCCTCCATTACATCAAACGCAGGAACAAAGGCGGGGAACAGAAACTGGGGCTGGCAGAATGGCGCCCATCACAAATATTAATTTGAAAAGGTGTTGGAGAGTAGAATCTACTTTTATGCACAAGGACAACTTGGGATTTTTTTCTCTGCGGTGTGGGGGGGCTCTTTGGGGGCCGCAATGAGCTTGGTTTTCAGGCTAAAGGGGAGGCTAAGGACTTGCAGCACAATTATCCAAGAATAAGGGGCTTGAGATGTGGCACACTGCTAAAGACTGAGCACAGACACGTGCACGCGCACTGCCTATTAAATATGCTCCCAACATCAGGCCTCATTCACTTGCAAGAGTTATTAGGCAAAGCAACTAACTCAAAGAACACGACCACATTGCTTCCATCCAGAAAAGTACACATGATATAAGCAATCACTAATAAAACAGAGAGGCATTCATAATCCAAAAGTTTACACGTAAAACCAACAATAACAAAACGTCTCATACGGAGATGTTTGAAACAGCGCTTTCATTCAGACACACTTGACTGAAGCATATTTGCTCGCAAGTAAATGGGTTTGTAAAACTGACCTTGAATTGACTGGTGGAGAGATAATTGTCTGAACTAGATGTAATCCACAGTCCACCGCTCTTATTGCTATTAGCTCAGAAACACACACCAGCCACACAAACAGACACACACACACACACACACACACACACACACACACACATTCGCACAGGTGGAATGCGCATGCGTTTTCTGTGGAATGCAGTTTTAGTCGGATCACATGAGAGAGTGGGGTGAAAAGTTTACCCTGCCATTACCCATCAGAAACAAAGTGTGCATGCCTCTTACTGACACACACACACACACACACACACACCCGTTGTACTGTGCACACACTTCCCCAGTTCAAGGAGTCACGGCCAGGTTAGTGGTATGCTGAAAAGCCCATCCTGTGTGTATGGGAGGTGGATCACTTTAATCTGCAGGATACAAGTTTTGCAGTCCCACCCCCAGCTCCATCTCAGTCTGCCCACACTCCAGGTCGCACTGTTGGTCAAACCAAACGCGGGCCTGCCCTGGCCCTGGCTCTCAGCGGGCTGGCTCTCACCCAGCTACTCTGGCTGACCCTGCAAACATGTGGTCAGCTTGGGCAAGGCAGACGCTCAACTCTCAGGTGTGGGAACGAGGTGATGGACAAGAGGGGGAGGGATGAGGAGAATTAGGACACAAGACTGGCTCCAGCACAACGTCCTGATGCTGATGCTGATGCAATGCGTTCAAACATATATATGTACTGCAAGGTTCTGTACTCTCCGCCTGGTACCACAGTGGCAGATAAGAAGATGCTGCATGTGACCTGTCCTCTCACCCTCATAGATCTTCCTGAAGATAGGGAATGTAATAGAGAGAGTGTCCGTGTTGATTTCTGAACTGCCACTGCCAAAATCAAAACCCAGCCACTTGATTGCTACCTCCCTTCAAAAGACATACACACTTACAATTACTCATAATCTGCTTATGATGCATTTCTGCATTGGTTTTACTGAGATTACCAAATTGAGAAAGACACACAAGTTCAAAGACACATGGGACAGCGTCCAGTATAAAAACTGTATAAAACTGGGCGGAAACATGAGTAAGAATAATGTGGATGAACTTTGGTTATTTTGTTCATTCAATTGAAGGGTGGATGGATATCAGACACAGACAGACAGATAACAGCAGTTAGTATGACCCAATTCCTGTCCACTTGACATTTACTGACACTAGTGCAAGGGAAATTCATTTATAAATAGCAAAAAGTAAAAGTACTGTACAGGAAGGGTAAAAAAACACTTTTAGAGAAAATGCAGCTTAGCTTAAGGACAATACAAGACAGTTGAGAAAGGAGGGAGAGCAGCGTCTGTGCTTGTGCGTCAGATGTAAGAGAACGGGACGACGAAAAAAGAGAAGAAGAAAGTCTGAGAGTTGAGGATGCGACCACAATAGTGCGTCTCTGGGGAGGAGTGGTGGGTGTTTCGGTGACAAAGCCATCTATTTCCATAGGCTCTCAGTGCCTGATCTCCTTCTAGTCCCTCTGAGCCACGGCATTGATCTGGGCAAACAGTGTGTGTGTGTGTGTGTGTGTCTGCATTTATCGGTTCACATCCTTTCTAAGTTGACGGTACTCACTCTCAGTTCGTACGCGGAGCAACAATTTCTTATCCGCCTGCTCTTTTATAGACCATACATGGACACAGGGGAATGAATAGCCACGCTAACAAGTGCCTGGCATCTCTGCATTCTAGGATTTAAGCAGATAGTACCTGCAGGGTGAGATGAGGAGTCTGGAAATATTGAGAGATAGCCTGGAAGGAGATGGAGATGAGGGAGGATGAATGATAAAAACAGTGTGATAATGAAGAAGAAGATGACCAAGAAGCTGGGAAGTCAAACCGTTATAGATATTTATAGTCAGATAGACGGATAGAAAGACAGACAGACGGACGAGCTGCAACCAAAAGGGAGAGGGAGACAGCGGTGATCTAGCCTGACAGTATACTGCCACCTATCTGACTGATCCGGTACAACAGTCTCTGCTCTTCACACATCTGTCCTAGGATCGGTCGCTCAAGTTTGAAAATCACTGAGAAAAACACAAGCATAAGAAAGGCAAGAGCTGAGGCAGGAAAATGATAAAAGACCTAAAGAGATTACATAAAGACAGTGACAGTTTTAGAGAGGGAAGGAGGGAGAGGTGGAGAGAGGAATAAAGAGGAAAATCATTTCTGTTCCACAAAGCCTGTTCTATCAAAAGGTAGCATAGCAGCCTGGAGCAAACGTCTGCTCACCTGCCAGACCAGCCAGACCAGATCTCTCTCTCATTCTCTCTCTTTTTCTTTCTTTCTTTCTACCCTACACCTGCATCAAACACTGACACGTTTGTTTAATTAACATCAAACCAATAAGGTCACACTTGCACATGCGTGTAAGATCACCAACACACAGACGCACTCTTCCTTTCAGTGATATCAGCATCAGTCTGATTTTGGGATTACCCAGTCGAGGAACAGGGATAGCTGGCGGGCTGGGCTTCCACTCTGGTTCATATGAAGGTTCCAGTTCATCCACAGTTCATGCATACTCTCATCTTTTTGAAGCAGCATCCCATCAGCTAAGGATCATGATTATTCAGGACAGAGAAGAGAAGCGTGGCGTGCCATCAATATAATAGCTGCCCTTCTCCCTCCCTCCTGGTCTCTTTTTTTTTTTTCTTTTCTCCACAAACACAAAATTCCCTCTGAGAGTTAGCACTGCGGCATTTGAACCCATGTTCTGACCCTATGTGTAGATCCATGCCAAGCAATAATTTCTCTTTCGTTCTCATTTTGCAGCACCTCCCAGGCTACAAAACGTACGCTGCCCTCAGCTTTGAACCTTTAACTATCCAATTTGACTAACTTTGAGGATACTGCTGCAAAGTTGAGCATGAATATTTAAATTTGCTACATCAGTGGAAGTACTTATTATTAATTCTAGGGCATTAAACAGACAAATACAGGCATGGGAATGGGCATCTCTTGCCTCAAGTAATACTAGAGGGCTTTTAACTCTGGATTAATCAGGGTTAATCCTGTTGCTGCAGGATGCACATCCAGAGAGACACAGATATGGAAGTAGGAGTTTAGATTTGTGAACCCATATGACATTTAATAATTGTGGTAACTACTAAATCAGTGGTGACTTTCCACTCTGCTAATTATAAATAGCATACACCTGGAAAAACAGTGTACTGGTCTCCATAACACTTGGAAATTATTGTCATATAATCGTCTCACCAGCAAAAGTTGAGACTATACGAGAGAAAAACAAAAAGATATGTCCATGCCGTCATTACCGGGCAACTTGAGCTCTTTAAAAAGGGGATGATGAACATCACAGTTTTCGACGCACAGCATAAGGAGGGCAGGATTTTTTATTTTTTTTTCTCTTTCCTTGACTGCTCTGACTCAGGTTCCCCACCAGCAAGCCAGCTTGCTTTTCCTGCACTGCCACCCACTGCCAACATATGCCACTTCCACACACACAAGTAAAAGCACGAGGAAATTCACACAAACTACGCACACGCACGCAGACGCAAGCGCATATGTGCATTCGTGAACTTACTGTCACACCCGTCCCTCTAACAAACACCCAGACACCGCCACCCTGTTTCACACGCACACACACACACACACTCACACAAAACTTTGTTCATCTCATCTGGCCTCCTCCTCTTCCTGTCTTTATTTTAATCTGCGGGAGAGGAGTTCACCAAGAAGTCAGCGGGACATACAGGAGTTGCATCCCCAGTGTCCCATGCGCACACATGGAAAGCTACAGAGGCACGCAGCAGGATGGTGTGGAATGAGAAACAAGGTGGAGGTAGAACACATCAGCACTTTAAATTAATCAGTGTTAAAGGGAGAACTATTTGACATTAAGTCAATCATAGCCTCTTCTTCTTGTAGCAGCGAGAAAAATAAGAGAACAAAACTTGAAAAAGTGCACCGTTCTGTGAGACTGACAGGTTTGTTAAGGGAGATATCAACTTACATTCTTCTACAGTATATGTATACAGATCAATCCTTCAATCAATCAATCAGCCAATCAATCATGTCAAAAATGTTGCTGTGGAGACAAAAACAGATGGAGAGATAATGAGAGAAAGCAAATAAGAATGAGGGAGTGAGATCTGTATGTAGGTTATTGCAGTCTCACTGCACCACTCTTGAATTTCAAACAAGAACCCTGGGCAGAGCAGAGGAGAGCAGAGGAGTGGAAAGGGAGGAAAGACAGAGAGTCGGCGGGGCGAGAGAACGAGCAGCAAGCTAACACTGGAGGCTACCATGAGGCAGGCAAGAGAAGTGGTTATTAATGAGATATCTTAACTAAAGAAGGGCAACAAAGAGAAGAAACGTGATATGGATGAGGAGAAGAGAGAGGCACGGACTCGGAAGAGGGGAAACATAACTGCTGGTAGAGAGCACACGAGGGGCTGAAGAAGTGAATGAAAGGCTACAGCTATCCAAACAAGATTAAGATATTTTTTAATTCTCTTTATTTCATCCAAATACAATTCTTCAGAGAGACTGTGCATGCCGCTGTGTTGTGTTTTATTTTGTATGTGTGCACATGTACAGCTGCACATTTGTACGTAGTGGAAGGCGTTGTCATTATGTTTATTCCGTTCTGTTTGCGCGCATCATCCAGGTGTCAGTTTAAGTCCGTGAATCTGTGCACACAAATCGCCGCGTGTGTGTGCGCGCGCGGTACGCTGCAGCATCTCTGTAACTGCTGGTGTTTTAGAGGGCCAGCTCTTTGATCTGGGGGGCTGTGCCGGGCCTCAGCACTCGCTGCGCAGGGTGGTCTCCCATCATGCTCGGCTGATCACAGCCGCAGCCTCACTATTGGCTGCCCGGCAGGCCCTCCCATCAGCCTCGGTGCTACACGCCTCTGACAACTTCATTAGCCAAATTCAAGCCTCTACTCTGCTATTCTCCGCTATGCCAGCAGCGGGAAGATAGCACTGGCATAAATGGCACACAACCAAGGAAGTCTCTTACACAAATAAAAGAAGATAAGACAAAAAAAAACATGAATACAAAAGAAACAAAAGTTGAAGGTTAGAGTTAATAAGTAGATCACACATTTTCATTGCCCTATTCTGAAAAATAAATAAATATCTTAACCATTTTTTCCACAAAGGTTCACTTTTTCATTTTCTTTCATGTGTGCTGTAATTACCAGACTAATAACTGATTATTGTTGCGGAAAAAGGAATAGAATGAGTTGTCTTCTATTGCTGATGTATTCTAATTCACTCAGATTTATCTTACATATCTTAAGTATTGCTTCTTCTTTCTACTCTGTGGATTAATATGTAAGAATACATATTGCATATACTATATGGTGTAGGTGTGCCGGTATGTATGTGTGCATATGCAGACTTATGCCTATAAGCCATTTTCCATAGTATTCTACTGAATTCTTTACTGCTCTACATATTACTCAGTAATAGCCTTCAGATAAACTTCAGGTGTATGTGCTGTATACAGTATAATTCAGTGTTTTACAATGAATGTTGTTCTCTTGCACAAGAAAAAACAAAGCGACTGTATTAATATAAAACACTTACTCAGTCAGATTTGTATTTTGTCTTTTTGAAGCAAGCTAAAAAAAACCAAAAAAAAAACCTGGGGGTTTGTTCAATGCTTCATATGTGAATATATTAATAAGATCTATAGCCAATTTCAACCAATGGCCATGCCTGAAATATCAAATACCAAGATGAGAGCTAATATCCGATGCTTCAGTTCGTCACAACAAAAACTGATTGATGGTCCATATCATCCGTAGCCTTTAATCTTTCACAGGCGTAGCTGACACATCTAGGACAAAGCTTTTAAAACATGTCATTGTAACTGACAGTAGTCATAAATTTGATCCCATTAACAAATCTTTGGTTGTCGTTCATTCTGAAAGCACTGCTAGGTGCACTTATGTCTGCGGGCCCGCTCAAACTTCTTGTATGCCGAGATCACGGAGAAAGGAACCGTCTTCCCAGCACAACAGCTTTCATGTAAATCCACCTGGCCGGCTCTTTGGACTGATTTGATTTCCAGGTTGCTGAACAAGACGGGTACTTGTAATACTGGGGTTCAGTAGCCGGTAGAGCAGGTAATCCAGGTTTACCACCATTGTAGCTCAGTGGTAGAGAGGTGAACTATTGAACCCTGTCCCTGCAGCTGAGGATTGGTAGTGTAGCAGGCTAATTAGCCGGTCACAGGGATGAGAAAAAAGAGAAATATCCCTCTCTTCTTCCCCCGCTCCACTTCTACTTCTTTTCATCTCGCATTCATGAGCCCTTGGTGGTGCCCTTGGCATTGGGTATGTAAACTATCATATCATACCATCACACACACACACGCACGCACTCAGGCCTGGCATTATAAAAACCGTACCACAGGTTGCATAATGAGCACACAGTTTAATGAAGTTGTTTCACTGGCGATGTTGTGTGGAAAAGAAAAGTCAATGATTATTTCACAATTCTGAGACACATTTTATACTATGTGAATTTTGCTCTTATTTCAAAGATTTGGTAACAGCAAACCGTTTAAATATTCCTCTTGATATCATTTATTAATTGAATACCTGTGCCATCGTGGGACCAGATTCAAACACGCTGCAGTTTTAATTGTGCTGAATCCAAGCCCATGTCACCACCTTGGACTGTTGGAAAATATCTGAAGATACGACCGTGGGCTCTGAAACAATGTTATCCTTTATAGTATCAAAATGCAATGTACGCGTCTTGTATTGATACTGATTATTGATTAATTAAAAACTGTCGTTGGCAGCCTTACAACTATGGGGCTAGCTGTGGTATAGAAGCAGCTTTGGGGCTGTAAGGTAACAGGTTCATATCCCTCTATGTCCATAGCTAAGGTGTCTTGAGTGAGTACCTAAACTTGCAGCCCACTGCTCTGAATGTACAAGCTGCTGTGTGAACAGATGGATAGATTAAATCCAGAGCAAGCATTCCCCCATGATGGATCATTGAAGCACAAATAAATAAAAGTTATATAACTTCTCGTGTGCGCGTGACGTCATTTCATTTCCCCCAGTCTTCCATTCATCCATTCTAGTAATCAAGAACACAGACTTGAAATATCCAACCAAGAAAGGAATGTGATCCCGCCTTTCAAGCGAAAAGATGGCTGGCTGGATGGCTGAGAGAGAAACTCAATCCCACCTCCTGCTGAGCGAAAGACGAGCGCTGGCTGTCGACAGGCACGCCACCTGACTACCACACAACTGCTGATTTGAAACGACAAGTCAAGAGAAGTCAGGAGTAAATAAGAGAGATCGGCAGAGAGTGAAAAATAGAGAGGGCGAGGGAGAGAGAGAGAGGGGGAAGAAGAGAGGGAGAGAGAGAGAGAGAGGGGTAATAGATTTGAGAGTGTTTTTGGGGAGTAAACAGATGGAGTAAACACAGCACGAGGGAAACCAGGGGACTCCCACCGAACCCGCTCAATGTGTCACTGACACTGCAGAGCAGAATCAACAAAGTGCTCTGAGGGCAACATGCGCGCACACACACACACACAGCCTCCCACATAATCACACACAGTTCACCAATTGGCAGGATGCTGGGACCCAGAGCTCCTATCCACTGCAGTGACAGGCACATGGAGAACAAGCTGGCTGACAGCACATGACAACTCCTCAGCTAGTGAAAAAGCAGAGAGGCATCTTCTCCTCTACTTTTTGACGGTGGCTATAACAAGTGGCTGGAATGTGAGCCGGTGAAAACACAGTAATATTTCCTAATATTCTCAAAATATTTAGTGTGAAATACCGCTACGTGTTGAGGAGCGGCCACAAGTTACCTTCTCTCATCTACCAGTCGAGCTCTAAAGCTCATCCAAGCATCCATCTGTATTGCTGCGCTCTCTCCAATTTCTTCCATGCCCCCAGACCTGCTCACATGCCCAAACTCTGCTGCTGTGTGCCAGAGGACCAACAGGCCTGTGGGCCTATCCAAGAGAGCGAGAGAGAGAGAGAGAGAAAGAGAGGAAGAGGGAACGACGGAAAGCAGCCAATTAAGACTGGGTAATGGGAGAGTGGATGTGTGTGCGCCCGTGTGCGCGCACCAGTATGGATGAATGCCTGACTTGAAGCGGCTGCGTGCTCGCTCGCTCTTGTGTATGCATGTGTGCGCGCGGTGCCACAGGCTGCGCACACGGCCAAACTTAATTTAGCAGGCCCAGGTTTTTAACACACGCCTCAAGCTAGCCAGCAAACTATAGCTAGACCAGAGAGCCAGAAGTTAACAGGCACATTGCTCTCTTAAACCCCCTGAGATCGTGTTCCCACCCTGAGGTGCGGGAGAACTCATTTAGTCATTGATGACCATCACTGATCACATCCTTGTGGTCATATCTTTTCGCCAGGCACTTCATTACAATAAAGCTTTATGGAGAAGCCCCACAACTTTTCGAGACCTTGACAGGCGGCAGTGCCAAAAGAGGAACGGACCATTAGACTGACAAAACTTCTAACATCGTGATTCTTCATGCAACTGACATTTGACTAGACTACTATCACTTGCATTGCTGTTTACAGTCTGACAGATTAATGCATTGAATAGCAAGAAGGCAACAAAGGTGGCATCATCCTACATGTTCCTGTTTTCTTAATGTCCCAAGGAAGAAGTGCCGAAAAGACGTCCTACTCTGTTTTTATGTGTCTGTGCATTACCCATGTGTAATGTATGTGCGGCGCACGTGTGACACCAGGACTGTGACGGATTCGGGAACATGGAGTTTTTTTGTGCTGCAGTGGGGCATGCCCTTGACGTTGTTGTCAAAAAAAAAACACAGATGCAGAGACAAACTGAAGAGAAGCACACACCTTGATCACTTGTGTGTATGGGAATTCAAGCCTGGGGACGCAGCACAACAAAACAGGGTTGCATTGTGTCTGAGTCTCCAAAACAAACAAACAAACATGTGCCAAACCAGCTAAGCAAACAGCAACCAAATTCTTCACTTGTCTGGCGCGCACGCAATCGGGCTGTGGGATTAATAAATATTGCATAACTGAAAAGTAGATCATTTACAAATGACAATGGGTGGATGCAGCCTAAAGCTAAAGATTGCAGAGTGACAAACTAAGTGCGGACTGAGGCTCGTATGTTTGTGCATGTATTTAGAGGTGCGTGTGCACAGATGCACTCGCTTGCGTGTGTCATCTTATTCTACAAGGTAATAGGCAGGCAGCTTCACAGCCAGAGCATGACCTAGAAAGTGAAACCACACGGCAAGGCACTAAACGTGTCACATGGGCTCAATCATTTTCTCCCTCTCTGAAGACAGAGACAGACAGAGAGAGGGAGGGACAGGGAGAGAGAGAAAGCTTCTACCAACCCACTGCACTCAGAAGCTAATTAAGTCATTTGAAATAGCCACAGAGGGTACCTGTATGCAATCTAGCCAAGGCAAAGGGTTGATGAGGCTCTGCGAGGCCCCAGGCTAACTTCAAAAAGAAGGCAAAGGAAGGGAATGAAAGAAAAAAGGAAAGGAGAAAGGAAGGGGGGGGTAAAAAGTGAAGTGGATTTTTTAATTGAAGCCCAACTTGAAGAAGAGCATGTGTGTCTCCGTCTCCTTGTGTTGTGCAGCGGGAAAAAGGTTAAGCATGCCCCCAGCAGAGTGTGTCTGCACACACAGGCTCTCAATGGGGAGCAGGTGGGAAGATGCAGGGATGGAAGGGATGGAAGGGTGCAGGAGAAAGGCTCTGGATAATTGAGAGAGTTCACTGAGCGGCCATGTCGTACAGCGTGCGTGTAGTATGCGCGCCCGCGTGTGTGTCCATGAACTCCCACCCAAACACCTGTGTGTGTACACACCTGTGTGTATTTGCTCAAACACGTGGTGGACAGACACCATCACTGGTGCACACAAACTTTAATAAAGTTAACAGTGGCAGCGAGAAACGTACAGACAGAAAAAGGGGTGCTTTCAGCAGACGAGCCGATAATCCAGTCGGATAATGTGGAAATTAAGTTACGTAATTATAATTAGTTTTGCTACATTTCCGCAACCACAGACGATACAAGAAATCCACAGCTGTGCTTGAACAGAACACACACATCTGAGGGGTTTGTGCCCCAACATCCATGCCCTCACCAGGGGCAGGCCTGGCAACACCAGTGACTGAACTGGGTCACGCACACGCGCACACACGAATGCACATACATACGCGCACAATATAGACTGCGGCACTGGCAGCGTGGTGATCACTGGAGAGGGCAGACAGGGGGCTGAATGTAGAGTGATTGGACTATTCTAGGTCAGCTCTCTTGACAATGCACCACTGTCTCCTAATGTGGTAGGCTAAAGGATAAAGGCTGTGTTTGGCCTGACATTACAGCTACACGTTCCAAAAGGAGTATCTGCTACATGCAGCACATGCATGCGCACACGCAAACCGCACAGAGCTCACAGCGGAGTCGCCAGAGCCAAAACATGTTCTAAAACACGCAATCACACACACGCGACTGAAAACTTTTACAATCTTACATACAACACTTACACACTTGTACATGTATCTGCTTGTGGATAAAGAGCAAGTTTAAAATCCAGAGAATTTGATTCACCTCTTGCTTTTTTTTTTCTATCCTTGTCTAATGAAGCCGTTTGCAGCAGATCTCCTCGGCAGCCTTCAGAGGGGAGATCAGCCTGTGGACTTCAAAGAGGTTGCAACTAGGTCACCACAAGACATTGCAGTCAGCAAGAGTACAGACTCTGGCCTGAGACATCTCACTTCTCTCCCTCTCCCTTCTCTCACTCCTTCTCTCTCTAAGTCTGCCAATCACTGCCTCTCTCTCTCTCTCCCTCTCTCCCTCTCAGTACAATCATATCAGTGAAATTAAAATGGATTATGGCGCCTTTCTCTCTTGACATTCCCTGGGGTTGTACGGCACCGTGTCATGTTACTGTTACTGTAATGTTACTTCTTTATCACTGCCCATGGTCGCTGGTGCTCAGCAGTTTAACAAATGTTTAATTTAGACGCACAGCAAAGAAAAATTGGAGGAAGGGAGACGCGGCGAGAGGGGGCAGAGAGACAGAAAACGAGACGGAAACACCAAGCAGAATGCAGAAACAGCCCAATCCTCCACGGTCACACACTGCCATCCTGATCCGTCAAAGGCCAAAGAGACTGACTCCAAGGGCTACTTTTCTGCAGTTTGGATAAAACCGCCACAGAGCCAGCCTTAGTGATGAACAGGAATAGGAACCTTAGAAACAGAAGAAAGAATAGAAAGAGGAAGAAAGACTCAAGAGGGAAAGGGAAGGTCTTTGTCTGAACAAGGTCAATATGAACAGAGAGCTGCAGGGCCACGCCGGCACTCTGAACAGTGAGAAAAACAGAATAACTCTGGAAGACGAGGATGCAGCCACCATCCTCTTAAGATGGATCCAGAGGAGTGGAAGGGAGGGAGAAACATATGAGGACAGGAGTGGTAGACTTTCATCAAGTAAGTGAAGGACATGATATACAGTACCTACGCACAAACGCACAAACACACACACACCTACACTCACATTTATATCCTCTTCTCAGGTCATGGGACATAAGAAAACGTATTACAAAATGACAAATCTGCTTCAATTTTACGGACAAATGCGAGTGTATGGACGGCAAGTTGGGAACAGGGAAAGGCAATCCTGAGGAGCTGGTAGTTGTCTTACACACTCTGGCCCATGAAGAATTGTAGCACCAGATTGTAGATCTGTAGTAACCAGAGAAAAAGATCTTATAGAAACAGATTTTGGTTTGGGTAAGACTTTCAGCGACATTTTCCACACAGAATTTACACTGAGTCAGCAGAGGAGTGTATTCATGCACAGACGGTACATTTGATCAATCTTTGAGAAAAGATGGAACGTGACGGCAAGCTTTACCTTTCACTAAAGAAAACTATTGAAGGGGAACTACTGTTTTTTACAACCTGGACCTTATTTCTGGCATAAAATACGATCGTTCACTCACCCATATAACTTTGGTGTCATTTGGAGTCGTTTGGAAGATCTTTAGATCCAGCAGAGCGTCGCGTATGTCCATACAGTGGGAGTGAATGGGGCACCGAAACGCAGCCTCTAAATAACGAATTATCTGCCGCGAAACTCGTTCATTTCACCAATATTTTCTTATCGTACGCTAGTGCTATTCCCCGTTGAGTCCTAAGTTACCTGTTATCATCATCCAGGATTTGTGGATTGACCTACTAACCTCTGAGCTAGATGATGTCATCTCTGAGCGTCGCACACACCCCGCTCGGCTTGTTTACCTGTAATTTGCTACTGCTATTTTTTTGCAACATGGCTGAATATTTTTCCGATTTTGAGGTTGTGGACAACGACTTTGTTTATAATGGACGTCCTTACCGTTTTGAGCCAGAGTACATGGATGAGGAGCTCGTTGAAAGGAGGATGCGGAGGCAGAGAGGGGAACAGCTGGCCAAAGAACAACAAACCGTTGCACTTTGCAAATAGATAATAGGTAACTATATGTACACGGATCTAAATATCGTCCGAATGACTCCAAATGATACCGAAGTTATATGGGTGAGTAAACGATCGTATTTTATGCCAGAAATAAGGTCCAGATTGTAAAAAATGGTAGTTCCCCTTTGACTAATATTGATCCTACACGCAACACGTCCGATTAGTTCTAAATAGAAAGGTACTTCAGGTAGTTATTTTAAATATACTTAATGTTACTGACACGAAGGTTTATGGTTTAGCTGATGAACAAAGCCAACAGGGCTAGATAGTGATATGATGAAGTGTCTAGAGCCTTCAGATACAAATTATGATACACCCAGGACACACAGGCCTGGGATTCAATTCCCAGAAGCAGCCTGCAAACATAGCTGGCAGTGTGTCAACATCACATACCAAATAGTGCACACACCAAGATATAATTACCAGATTTGATATTTAAAAAAAATAAATAAAAATAGCGTCCATCTACTGCTTAATTGTGTGGTTGTGCGACTGTGGCTTTATAGACATCACTACTCTCACTTCAGGGACCACTGCAGACGCTGCTGCCTCTTTCGGTCAGCTGCTGAAGAGCAACGTGCACAGGTCTTCCTGGAAATAAGCTTCAGTCCTCTCATGGTTTCCTAAACAGGATGTGATTCTTTTGTTCTGACTCCAGTGTCTCTGCCTTGCCTACAGTATGGGTGCTGTGTGTATGTGCGCTCATGTCACCGTGTTTCTCAGACTACACCGCGGCGTACTGTGTTGTGAGCTTAGGTTGACATTCGCTTGACTGACATCGGGGACGACAGCAGCACAGTAGCATATGGTAACCGCCTGCTAACCGCTAAAACTTGACATTAGCGCAAACAAGTCAGCCAAGCGTGGCATAGTGCGCTCCTAAGAGGGTTAAGGGATAGGCTGTCAGCATTCGGTGGGATAATAACACCTATCACGTGCACCATAATACTACACGGAGGGGAGGGGAGGCAGACCAAAGACGCAGGTTTGTGTCGACTGAGATGAAACTGATGACAAGTAACGCGGAAAAGCAAACGACAAATTGTAACAAATCTAAACACGTGTCGCGCGGATGTTGAGGAAATTCAGATCCCAGGCTCCGCATTTTGTGGCACTGCGAAAAGCAGGGAAGTGAAGAGGAACGTTTAGACAGAGACGACTGCCTCACAGCTGACATTAACATGAGTCTCGCATCCAAAATCTGATTACATCTGAAGTAGCAGGATCATATTCACATCTGACTTTGATGTGCCACTCTAGCATTTATACTGAAATTTGACTTCTTTTTCCTTTCCAAAATACAGTGTCAAACATGTCACTTTCTTGCACAATATTTATACGCAAAGTGACAGTAAATACCTCATCTGGCTTGTTCCTCATCCTTCAGCGAGCTGACAATGCATTTTTAAAAAGTAAGCTACAAGGAAAGCAGCCTGCTGCCTTCGCCGGCATGCTTATGTGTTGTGTGTTTTTATCTCCGTCTGTGGTGCTTTTATCAATGGACTGGAAATGCACTGCGGTTTCACACACAAGACCAAATGTATCTCTGAATAGGTGATTTAAATAACTACACACTCCTCTGATTATATACATAGATTTTATGTATTTTATGCCCAAATTCAACCCAAGATGAGTTTTGAGTTTTCTATTTTACAGGGCACGCAGTTATACAGACAAAATCAGCTATCGGCTGACCTGCTGAGCTGCAGAAGACAAAAGAGCTGCAGACAAATCTGATCACTGATGCCATCTCTCCTCATTGTCTGTCTCCCTTTCTTTAACGCAGACACAAAAGCGCACATATCTGGAAACACTCAGACAGCACCATCACTGCCATGATCTCATGTACTGAAATGTACATTTCACATCCTCAGAGAATGCAGGACAATATCAGGCTCAAAAGACAGATAAGCCATCAAATAAAGATTCAATCTCTGATGTCTGGTCACAGACGGACGGGGGAAAAAAAGCACGTATGGGTAAACAAAGATATAACTGCAGTCTCAAATAAATGTATGGCATATTACTAATGACCTAAATATGGCAAATAATCCAATGAGACAAATAACAAAAAAAAAAACTGCTACAGACGACTATACCATAAAGCTACTTCCACCAAATCCACATTTATCTACAGGAAAACTAGAGCCCACCTCCAACATCTATATTATTTGTAACGACAGAGTCGGAATTAACTATTAACAGGAACATTTGCTGTTGGTTGCTTCTGACCCTAATGTAGCCCTAGAACCTTGGTAACCCCTATTTAAACACTAAGTTTCCTCTCATCGATCAATGTGTGCTGCACCCAGTCCTGGAGCATGACACTGGTACTGGAGAGCTTACAGCAGGTTCCAACTTTGACCCTAAAAGATTCTCAGTGTCTGATTGTGTGTGTGTGTGTGTGTGTGTGTATATATGTGTGAGCGTGTGTGTGCGTCTCACAGTAGCAGTCAGCTCAACACTGGCTTTGCACAAAACTCAATTTCCTCCTGGAACGTCTGCAGCTAAGCACTTTCTAACCTCAGAAAACCTGCTGCGAATGATCATACATGTATAATTTTCAAGTGTGTGTGTGTGAGACAGAGAGACTGTGTGTGTGTTTAAGATTAATTGATGCGAACACGTAAGGGACGCACACATATCTGTATCCAAAAAAAGAAGAAAAAGCCGTGACGTTCCAGCAGTCAGACAGAGAACACGTTGCTGCAGAGGTTGAGAACTTGTGCAAAAGAGTGCGGAGGAGTTTTATGCGTGCGCGCCCGCGTCTTCTTGTGTGTGAATACGAGTGTGTATTGGCCGTAAAAGAGTGTTCCCAGAGAGAGAGTGAAGAGGTATCCACCGCACACTGCCTGCGGCCCTCTGGAACAGAGACTAAACAAGACCTTCCCACTGGGACACACATACACAGCCTGCAGCTGCAAATGACCTACTACCCACCTCACACACACACACACAACCATGCACATACACATGGAGACAAAGCCTTTTTGATGATATAATAGTGTTGGTTTCAAGAGGAAAAAATAAAGTCAATTATCACACGAGGGTTAATGAATGTACACTCCCAAATAATGCTTCATACTCAGATCTCCTCTCTCATCCTCTTGTTCTTTCATTCTCTTCATCCTCTCATCCCGCAAGCAACACGGTGGCATGATCGTGTGTCCGAGTGGATGTGCAAGTCATGGATTCTTCTACAACTGACCATGTCTACTAAACTTGTTGAGTTTTTATCTATATCAGTAGTTTCCAAACTCTTAAGTTAAGCTAAGCGTGTCTTCTTAAATATCTCTAATCAGCAATTCTGGAAACACATCTTGCCACATCAGTGGCCAGTTTTTGTGGCGCACCAGGGTTCTGCAGCAGCCAGAAACACATCATCTAAAGTGCTATGTTTAATGTCACACTCTTCAAATTGGATTATGTTTAGAGGCATCCTCCAATGAAATTTGCATGTGCTATATGTATAATATAGACGTACTTCACACAAAATATGTCATCGCTGCGCAGTGAAATTACTGCGGTTCATTTACTGCATAAAATCAACACTTCCTACATTTATAGAGGCTGATCAACACTTATTAATGACAGTTTTTCCTTGAATCCCTGCTCTTAGAACAAAAGTTAACGCTCATACGCACTAGTGCAACTTATATACTACCAGATTTGCAAAAATACAAAAAACATTATAAACAATGCAAAGGACATGTCCCATGTCCCGCCAATGACTTGCAGAAACAGTGATAAATGACCTACAATGTGTGTTGGGAAAATACTTCAAACACACTGTCAACCGCCGTACTACTTCATCAGCATCTTGTGAAACAACGGCCGGTGTGTTTTTTCCAGAGGAAGCCTGAGGATGAACATATCTTCTTCATATCATTCTCTGACTAACAAATACAGGCTCCCCGCCAAGAGAAACTCAATGAGACCACAATCAATATACTGCTACAAGGTGCGCACACACTACACAGATAGGGGATGATGTACGATTACCTGGAGCACATAGCAATCAGCTGCATTCTCATGCAGCATGCACAAGCATGCACAAGCATGCACACTCACGTACTGCATATACACACACATACACACACACACATGCTTGTACACTGACAGACACTTAATATGCAAATATTTTTTTTACAACAGGGACACTACACCATTGTTCATCTGGACGGAGGGGGGCAGATAGATAGATAAATAGGTCTCTAGATATCTAGCCTGAACGTCAATTGATGAAATTTCACATACGGCAGCAGCAGTGCTGTTAGGACAGGGAATACCACCACAAAATAATGTTTTCTCTCCCTCTGATCAATTTTTAATTTGGCCCGTGCAGCCGAGCCCTTGGCGGGCCTGGCCCCGGTAATTATGGTGGGTTATTGACAGCTGCCTTCCCGCGGGAGGCTATTTAAAAGAGGTTTAACCCCAGAGCAAGTCCAGGCCCCACACCCGCCTTTGAAGGTGTCAAGTGCATTGATCTGAGCTGCGGGATGTGCTGGGACCTTCCCACCTGGAGGTGTGTGTATGCGTGAGTGTGTGTGTGTGTTGCTTGCAGGACTACTATTACAAGGCCATGGCAAGGCGGTGCATCTTCTGACCTTTACACACACACACACACACACACACACACACACAAACTTTCCTCTGGCTAAATCTGGCAAGCTGGACAGAATGATACCTGTTAGGCCTCTGTGGCTGCCTGATGCCCCGAGATAGGCTGTACATACAATGTTATCACTGGACTATATACACACGCGCACAAACAGGTTAACTAACAGCTCCAGGGGAATTAGATGAAATAATGAGAAAGGAGGAGGCAGAATGGTGACTGGAGATATATATATTTATATACATTCTCATAGCACAGAGGGCCATGACACAACACAGAAAGATGATAGAGTGTGCAGCTAATGTTGAAGAAGACATCATCCGGCCAAAAAAAAAGAGAAAAAAGGTTGGGGTGGGGGCCATGACAGAAATTAGAAGAGGATTTCTGTGTTTGAGTTTGTCTGCCTCGCTGCCCCCTTTCAGCCTCCCATTGAAATTCTGGGCAGATACAAACCCCTAGGCTTTTGACACACTTTAGAAAACACCACACCCCCTCTTTCTTTCCAGTGGGTCTCCAGTGTCTAGCCTGACTCACTATCAAGAGAGTTAGCGAGCGCGCTAGAGTGAGATGGAGAAAAGGGGGGTGACAGCGGCTATAGATCTGTTTTTGCATTAGCAACCTCCAATTTGAATTAAGTCATTCCTGCAGACAGCGTGGCTTGTGTGCGGTTGTGCGGGTTGTGTGTGTATGTGTAGCTAACAAAAAAGTGGAGAGCCAAGCGGCTCGATGTTGTGGAATAATTCATATGTGATTTATTTAAAATGCACTAAAACGGGATTAAATTCATGAACTATTATATCATGCTGAAGATCTGAAAAGACCACCAACTGCACTTCACTTGCCGACTAAAATGACTACATCATTAAGAAATATTGAAAAAGGAGAGGTTTTACTTTGGATAAATATAAAGCATTTTGGGAGAGACTTTCTTTAATGGAAGCCAATAACTGGTATTGCCTGCAAAACCAACTGGAGGAAAAAAGTTGAGGAGTGGCGTAAACTAAGATAATGGTCAAGTGATCTACAAGGGCTAAGGCCTCACAACAGCAAGTCCTCCTCTTTACTCCAACAACTACTCTGACTAATGATCCCACCTTTCAATATTCGATATTCTTCCTTCCTCAATTATTCTGACTGTAACCTCACAGTCTCCTCTCTCTCTCTCTCTCTCTCTCTCTCCCTCTCACCCCCCAACCCCTCCACACCCCATGGCACGCACCCTCCACCTCCACCATCTCAGTCTCAGGATGCAGAGCATTGACAGGGCCAGAAGGTAATGATACAGCTGCCATGATGCAACAAGCAGACCTGTCGACTGTCAGGAATTGAAATCATGAAGGAATAAGCTGTCATTAAGAGGCCCTCTCCCAGTAGTGGAGCTGTCAGGCGCCTGCCTTCTGCCTACTCTCTCGCTCTCTATACTCCCATCTCTCCTCTGCCAGTCCCACCCCATTTGCAGTCACTCCCTCGTCCTCCTCTCATTTCTCTCTTCCTGCATCAATCCTTTCTGTACTCCTCTCCTTCTTTCCTCTTCTGTCCTCTCCTATCCAATCATAACCCTTCTCCCTCTCTGCACTCCCAACACCCCCGCTTCCCATCTCAGATTCCTCTTTTCCACCTCTTTCCCCCACTATCTGGTTGTTGCTGGAGAAACCTCCACTCCTCCTCTCACCTGTCATTTTACCTCTAGGCTATGGGAATAGCACCACTTCTATGCACACACACACACATGCACAAGGCAACATGCATGAGGTCTGCACAGACAGCACAAAAAAAAAAAAATCCCCTTAACCCGGCATTACCCTACACACTGTGCCAAATGTCGCAAGCATACCCTCTGCCCGATTTGATGCCTCGGTGTCTATACGTACATTCCCTAGACTTGTATCCAACATAAACATTTTTGCCGCCTTCTTAAGGTGTCATCATCATATAGTGGCTTGACAATATATGGGATGGATATGAGAGGCAGGGACAGGTGATGGGGGTGTAAACAGTGTGAGAGAGACAGGCTGCCTGGAGATTCAACCTAGAATGTGATCGTCTGTGTGTACGTGTGTGCGCGGGTGTACATGCGTGGGTGTTGTGCGGAGGTCCTGATTAACTAGCCCAATCAGCTACTTTTCCTACAATCGCCTGACTGGCAGTGGTGATCCCATCGGAAGAGAGAGGAATGGCTGACTCGAGCTTCCATGGAACGTGGCTGAGAATTTCAGAGTGGTGTAGGTGCAAGCCCGTACACACAATGGTGTGTTTGAGTGTGCGCTTGCACTGCATACACATTACAGTAAAGCTGAGTCAAATTAGCTGTTTAGCCCGTGTGTGAACCTGTATGTGTGTGTGTGTGTGTGTGTGTGTGTGTGTGTGTGCTCCCCCCCCATATTTGCCTGAACGCACTCCAGGTGACCCTCTGCTGCAAGCTTTGAATTTGCAGTCAGCTTCACATGAGTAACACTGCCTTAAGTGCAGCAACAGTTTGAAGGAAAATGGAACCTAAACTAAACATAATTAAAATATCTTTTTTATGTTTTAATGAAAGTATTACTGTAGGTGTAAATAGAAAGACTGAGATTTGTTGCGTTTACATGGGATCTAATAATCGGAAAAGCAGCCGGACCAGAACGAAACTTCTCTCAGCTTGGGGTACATACCTTGAGTCTCTTTCTCTGACAGACAGAAACAAGGTGGTTGCAAAATGACGGCAGCAAAACAACAAGTTATTCAAAAAGGTTATCTTGGAAATATAAGTTAAGCTGTGGCTCAGTAGGTAGAGCAGCACACTGCATTATCAGAAATGGGCACGGACTGAGACTGAGAACTGAGAAGACAAAAAAAAAAACAGCCTGAACTGCAGCTTTTCCAGATGCATGCTGGATGTAAACTCATGCTTTTCAAAAGACATCAAGACAAATCCCATGGTATGACATAATAAACCACAAACACGTCCGTAACAGATGCAGACAGCATGAATTGACTGTAAACGTATGTGGATGTCTTTCCAGTGCGCACACACAGAGTACAAGGCCTGTGTGTTGTAAATGCCTGGATGATGATTTGTCAGGGTGCAACAACACGATTTCTTGTTTACTATGATGAATGGGCAACACTCGCACTACGCACACCATGTTCTCTATATCTAGGCTGTCACTTTGGCTCTCTGTAGCACAACCCTGCCTTCTCCAGCTGTTACGGGGTAACTGTATAAGTCAGTTTTAGGGTGCCTGAATCATCCGTTAGCACACTTAAGATACACTGGCGCAACCCCAAACTCTCTTATTGTTGTACACAGCGGGAGAGGGCTTTACACAGCAGGTAAAGTCTTTATGGTATTCAGATGGACAGACTGCAGGAATGAGGGGGAGAGGGAGAGCAGGATCTCCCTTAAGTCAATTTGAACAGCAGGCCGATGAAATTACACAGGTAGCCGTGGCCAGGCTGACAAATGAGCACGAGGATAGGGATGAAAATAATAAGACAGGCACAGGCACCTTTTGCTTGCTTACAGTTGTTGGTGATCATAGTGGTAGGGAAAGCAGACTAATCTATATTTTACATTACATTATCTTCTAGTCTCTCTCTCTCTCAGCTCAGTCACTCATGAACACAGTGAACCACGCGGGAATCGTGCATCATACGGACGCGTAAATGTTTTCTTGTATAATAATAATGATCATGTGGATTAACATGGTTCATTTCACTAACAAGACTATGTAAGCCTCAATTCTGGGTTGAGGTCTGTACTGTAATAGCACCATTTAAGATAGGAGTTTATATTTGAACCTGTGAATTAATGTCCGCCTCTTATTTTTTGCCTCTGTGATTGCATGATGCTCCTCATGTGATCTGTCTTATGATCCCAGGGCAGAGGTTTCTTTCCACTCCACCATTGTTTAAATTGTTCAGTGAAGTTAAATGGAATTCAGACAATAGAGTACACAAAGAGTGTAAGATAATTAAAAACACAGCAACATGAATGAACCATAATCAGACTAAAACCCTGAGTCAAATACAAGAGAAACAAAACACAATGAAACTCTGCTTCCACAGCCTCAGATATCCAAGCATGTCCTTCAAAAAAATTCCATTTTCACCCCGATATCCTATTAGGCAACCTTTGTGACCGTGCTCACTTATTCAAGACCCACAAAACCTTAAATAGCAAAAAGATGTGTAACAGTTTCTACTTTTTGCAAAGAATAAATGATCAAAACAGACAGAAATTAATAATGTAAAGACCAGAAATTCAGCTCAACATCCAACTTAATAGCTTGAACTTTTTTCTTTGGCTGTGCCCCCTTACCTCAATGGCTCTGTTAATGAAGGGGATCTGTGTCCCTGAGTCCAGGTCTTGGTTGATGATTAGTCTCCGGGCCCACTGACCGGCACGCACCACCCCACTTCCCTGAATCAGCACCAGCAACTTGGACGGGTTGGTCAAGGCATTTGGGCTCATGTAAATAAAGCTGGTGGGTTCATCTTCTGTAGCATCCACCTGACCATTCAATAAAACACAGGTCAACACGTGTCAGTAACATTCACCTGAAAAGAACAATCTTTCCATGCAGCAAGTGATTTTATAACTAGATCTTTGATATCTGATGCTTCAAAGAATCACCTCACAACGCTTAAGAAAAAAAAAATGTTAGGAATATTATGTAATGTGCATGAGTTGTGGAGAAACAGCCTTTTCCTCTGTGGACTCACTTACTCTCAATAGTGTCATTAAAACAGAGACAGAGAGTAACACAGACAGAGAGAGGCTAAGTGAGTGTGTGCCTGTGCTTCATCCACATCCCATGCTTCTTTGCATCCCTCCCAAGTATGCCTGGAAGAATCTCTAAGGAGACAAACACTGTCCATAAAAGCCATGGGTGGCAGCTGCAAGAACTTAATCCAAACAGACAAAGAGAGCCAAGTGGGGGAGAAAATCTTACCCTTTATTCTCTTGTGCTCCCTCAATCCCTCTCCCTATACTTGGCTGTGGTTAATCTTCTTAAAATCTCCGGTCACAAGTTCAATGCCACGCAGGTGCACAGACCCACCACCAACACACAAACGCACACACTCCGTGTACACGCACACGGGTGGGCAGCAGGAAAGCAGAACAGAGCAATTTTCCAGAGGAATAATGAGATAAATAGGCCAGGCAGATAAACCAGTAAAAGTGTATGGGGGCTAATGAAAGGCGCTGACTCTGGGTAGGTGATTTATGGACACTGTTAGTGCTGGAGCTAACTCTGGCATGCTTCTAAACACCAGCGCTGTCCAACATCCCTATAAAGGCAGCCTGAAAAATGATCACTACTTTTATAAACAGAAAAAGAGCAGGGATGAAGAGGTAAAGAGGGGACAAAAAGAGACAAACATGCTTCCTACAACAAATAAAAGGGATCAAGTGTATGCTCTGAGCCGGGATGAGCCGGGCAAAGAATAACTCCACGATGGCAGAGTAAGAAAGTCCCCTTCAGCGCAACTGAATGCAAAACAGATTAAGCATCAGCATGCTGCGCCTCCGTGCCTTTGAAATGACACGTCACAATACAGTTAATTTGTTGAGGAGACACTTTTGCACAAAGAATGTGGGCAGAGGAGGGGGGAAAGAAAGACAGGGAGTAAGAGAGAAACTGAGTGAGATAGAAAAAGAAAGACAAAGACTGATGGAGAAGCCCGCGTCCTCACTCCTTTAATTTTTTTTAAACTCAATATCATAATCATGTGCTGAAGCCTAAGCATTTATGTCAATTTTCATATTTAATACTCCCTTTAATCTTCAAGGGCATAAATCAAAGAGGAAAATGCTTCTTTTCACTGTGGGTACTTACTGGCAGGATTTCTTTAGTCAGGTTGCACTTTTTCTCCAACAGCTCGTAAACATACTGAGTGATGATCTGTGGAGTAAAAAAAAAAAAAAAAAAAGACACAAAACACACACACACACACAGTCAGTTCATTACACTGATAATACACTCTAATGCAATTAATATTCTTATATGCTCGCTGTTGATACAAATCCAACAAAAGCCATCTAAACTGTGTGCATGTGTGAACAAGTAATGGCATCCACTGTCATGCTTACAAACAGAATAAGAAATACGATTCAAAACCCTCATTTGCCCTCTGGTGTGTGCGCGTGCGTGCATGTGCACATGAGCTACTTGAAAGGGCCTGGATCGTACTATGTGCGGTGTGCGCGCGCGCGCGTGTGTGTGTGTGAATCACAGCGCAGTGAGAGTGTTGAGGTTGTAAGTGCCAGGAGAGGAAATCTCCTGTACAAGCGAAGGGCTGATGTAAGTTATGTTTATCCCCGCAGCCACAGCACTAAAGAACCTTGTATACCGAGTCATTCCAACCCGGGGCCAAGCCTTTCATGGTTCAGTGACATTAACAACGTTTCTTTCCATTTTCCTTATTTTTTCTTTCCGTCTTTTCTCCTGCAGACGTCCTGCTCGGCTGAGAACAGAGCGAAGCACTCTGTGGAACTGATTTTAATTTTTGATCAGGTGTGAGACAGACAGAGGAGTTAAGAGTCATAACAGATGACAGGGAACACAACCGCTAGCAGTAAGCCGTGATGGAGCCATTGATGCTGTTAAGATGTTTCCTCAACACATGCTACGACAAATCCTGCATCCTGTACATGTCACCGTGGATGGACCACAGGGACAGCTGAGCAACATGCTGTTACGCTCTACTGTGGAGTCTCCCTTTAGTTAGCTTTTGAAGCATCAGCCTTACTAAATCAGGAAACCAAAGGTCAGCGGTGGCGCCACGGCTACAAAGCGCATCCGAGCTCCAGTCACGCTGTACTGACTGAATCCAAGTGCCAAACAAGGATCAACCGGAGACTGTCATGTCACAGCACAGAGAGGGATGATGCTCAGATGTCATTAACGCGTGCGGAGGGAGGAAAATTGCAGCGAGACTTAACAGGCAACAGACATGTAAACATTAAATGTGACTGGGATTGCTCATTAAAATATGTCGGCCTTTTTCGTATTTGTATTAATACATGCAAACTGTCATACGTACGTATCGTGCTACTGTGATGATAGAGCAAATCAAGCGTAAACTTGTGCAGTATGTAAAGCAAAATTTTTTTATTGAATTAGCACCAAAATGTGAAAAAAAATTTGAAACATCAACAACTGCAACTACAGGACAATGAATCTATGCATATCACGAAATTGCATATTGCAAACATGAATTTCCATGTTGATCACTAGATGATAACGCTTTACTTTTTTTTTTTGCCCTGAATAAACTCAATGCTAAATTGATTAACTGCTTAAAGAACAACATGCTGAAATAACATAACGGATCAGACACATATTAGCCTTGTGATGGGCGATCAAAAGGCCAGTAGACTGACCAAACAGAACGGTCGATTCTACCATTTGACCCTGTGAGGGGGAAGTTGGGGGGGGGGGGGGGGCGTGGTTGGTGGTGGCGCAGAGGAGCTAAAACAGCCCCACCAAACCTCGAACAGCTAATTCACTAAAATGTCATCTGGTCTGATGAAGACTAAAATGATCCAGGGCCTCAGTATGCTAGTGTTTAATGACATCAATAAGCTTCACAGGAAATTTCATTTGCACTATGTTATTTGTTCTGTGCCTCAGGTGGCTCGAGAACCATCTGATACAGAATGAGAGGAGAGGGCTGATGGGGAATAAGAAAGGAGTGGGAAAAAAGGTTTCACTGAATGAACACATTTCCACTGAAGATTATAAATATAAAAACTAATATCCAGCCTTGTATATACGTATGCTGTCAGGTTATCACATGATTATGCTGTAAGGTAAAGATCCAGTAAGAGACGGAGAGGGGCATTTTACTGGACCAGCATCGTTTTTTGGTATAGATTCAGAGCACACATGCACACACACACACAAAAGCAACCTCCTTCTGTGTCGGCCTCTGAGGACTACTTCTCAGCAGCTGATCAGTACAATAAGAAGGGTCTCTTTGTCACCTAATTACCAATGTGTTATTAGCGCTTTAATGAAATGCCTGCAGGAAGCAGCAACGAGTGTCTGCAGTGGTGCCATCGGACAACAATTTGGCAAATACTATTAAGACACACAAAGAAAGGAGAAGGGAGGGGGATGAGAAAGAAACAAAGGTGCTGGAACTAAATCAGTTCTAATCATATAGAATAAGTTGAATACCATAAATGTGTGTCATTTTTGTCTGTTATAAAGACGTAATACCAGACTGAAAAGTACAGGAACGACATTATTTTAAATGTAAGCTTTGTTTCTCTTAGTTGAGGCCAATGTGCCACCGCCAAAGACAGTTTCTCCCGCCGACACACACAGTGCAATGACCATGGCGGACGGCTGAGAAACATTTGTAACCCCCGACGTACACTCAAATGGCAAACTTTCAACAGGATCGTGAGAGCGAGCATGGCGTGACACAGACCTTCTGTAGCTGAGGTCAGCTCTGTGTCTGTGGTCTGTTTGTGTAGAGGAAGCATTGTGGTGATGAACCAAGAAGAGAAGGATCAGGGAGGAAGGAAGGGACTTAGAAGAAGGCTCAGTGGGAGGAAGGCAAGAAGGGAGAGACGGCGAAGTAATCCCCAGGAGACAGAGTCTTGTGCCAGCTCCCACTGCGGTGAACAGCTGAGAGGAGAGGGAGCGACAGAAGAGAAGATGTGGGGGCACTGTGGCCTCAACGCCTTTGAAACCTCTGGTCATCTCCATAACAGTCTCTTCATCACCAGGCCATAATGCACACCAGGCCAGGGTTTAATGAAGAACACTGTGGTTGCAAGTAGATACGTTTTAAAACTCCACACTACACAGAGAGAGAAAGACCTCCCACGTGCCTGTGTGTGTTCTTCCACTGATTACAACAGTCATGCCCGGTTTGGCTGACCACACCTGAGGCAATAAGAAGATGATCCTTCCCAGCCATATGCAAAACAAACGTGGGGAGGAAGAGAACCGGGACAGGAAGAGGAGAACACATCAAGAGGCAGGAAAGATGAGGAGATGAGAAACAGAAGTAAGTTAACAGAGTAGAGTAAAGCAAACATGATGAGAAAAAGAAGGAGATCAGTCAAAGGCAGGGGGAGATAGTCAGGGGGTTATCTAAAACCAGGCCTCAGAGGCAATCAGCAAATATGAACTTTAAATAACAAATATCTGAGACTTTTATAATCCATTAATAAATTAAAATACTTTTTGTTTAAGTCTCTGTATGGAAATATGACGCACACAAATCTAAAAAGTTGTCTTTGTCTATAATCGCCATTGTGCTAACTTAACCAATCACATCATCAAATAATGTCATGTAGTAGGCAAAACACTTAGTGGAAACACAATAACTTTGAAAGCTACAAAGTGGTCAGTGTTACGAGCTGCAAGTGTCACGGTGAACTGTTGTCACTCTTAAAACTGCCAATACTTTCTCATAGGCTGCTGACTGGTTCGAACCACTGGTCAGCAAAAAGCATATACACCGATCAGCCACAACATTAAAACCACTGACAGGAGAAGAAAATAACATTGACCATCTTGTGACAATACGATGTTCTGCTGGGAAACTTTTGGACCTGGCATTTGTGTGGATGTTACTTAGACATGTAGCACCCATGTACCTAGCAGCCATCCCCAGCAGGATGCAGCCTAACACACACACACACACAGATACAGCACAAGGTGTTGACCTGGCCTCCAAATTCACTAGATCCCAAACTGATCAAGTTGGGGACCCCGAACCCATAGGACCCAAAGACTAACAACATTCTGTTGCCAGACACCACAGGACACCCTAAGAAGACCCATATCCATTCTCTGTTGACTCACAACTGTTTTGGAGGCACAAGGGAGACCTACACAATATTAGGAAGGTGGTCATAATGTTATGCCTGATCAGTGCAGCTTAAAGAAAGCAAGATGGATTAAATCGTGGTGATCTTGCAAAATCCAGCCCTGCAAGGTAATAGTCGATCAAAAAGCGCACCACAAGATGTGTTCAAAGTAATCTCAAACCATCCAGACTCATAGTTACAGAGCCAATTTAAGGTCTTGTGACCGCTCATGTTTAAAGAATAATGTAACTAGAGCCATTTCTAACACTTACTGGGGCCAATTAAGCCCCACTGGTTTATTTGAAGAACTACCTGTGACTGGAAGCCATGTGTGCAAATATATTAAAGACAGCAGCGCATACTGTATACACACATACACACAGGAAGCTCATGTACAGGCACACACACCTCTTGTCTCTCTCGTCCAGAGCCCTCTCCAAAAGCCACTTAGCCATAGAAACCAGAGAGCAAGAAGAGGCATCAAAGCTGTTTATATAATGAAACTGAAAGAGCTGCTCCGTGTCGTATCACTGACTGCACCCAGGAAAGCATTCCTTCTTCTCCAGAGAATAGAGGAAAGGAAGAAAAAGAAAAGGGAGAAGAAAATCCCCCCCCCGAACAATACAGCACAACAACAGCGGCAACAACAGCAAAGCGTACTCAGAAAGAGAAGACACTGCGAAAATGAGAGAGAGCGCGAGGCAATAGAAAGGTTGTTTATTTTAAGTCAGCCTCGTGTACCAACAGAAAATGTATTAAAATAGGCCCTATTGTTGTGAATTTGTGATCTGTCAGTCCGCGTAGGAAACAAAGAAAGAGAGAGAGGCTGCCATAATTCCCATGAGGTCTCTGTCATTCTTCTGTCAGAGGAGAGAGGGCTCTCCAGGGGAGGAGAAAGTTCTCAGACACAGACTGACAGACAGACTGTTTACACTTAGCGCAGATATCCCTCTCTCGCGCTCCTTCTCTGCCCTCCCTGCACTACTCATCCTAATGGCATCATAATGACCTCCTCAGGTGTTAAGTGAGAAGCCGGCAGAGGGCTAATTCAAAGTAAAGTATTGTATGCCACCGTGGGTGTCGGCGGTAGCGACAGATGTCTGTGCTGTAACTACCAGCCCTCCTGTCTTTTCCCCTCCACACCCCCTCCACCCCCCCCAAGCCCCCTGTCCAATTCCCTTTTCTTTCATCAGCTGAAATCCACCTCACACACTCCCTGCAACCATTTTTTGTCTGACTGCGTCTGCTTCCTCCTCCCTGCTCTCAGCAGAAGCTACAGCAGCAGCGTTGAAGTGTTTAGGGAATGGAGACGTGATGGCAGTCAGTGACTCAGGGCAGACAGCTGTCATTTATAGTTCCTCTTTAGAGAGATCCCATTAGCTTCCCTACAAAATGGTCTACAACTGTTATGGGGCCTCCTGGTGTTTTAAGTACAGTATGGAGTCTCCAGGGTTCCTACCCTGGGCTTGATGCAATACTTCACGGCTGCACCATCCATGACTTTTTATGGTACATTCATAGCCCCTCTGCAAGAATGTAATCCATTCATTATCGACACGTTTCTGTTGTTTGAGAAAAGAACATCTAAAACAGAATAAGAGTGAATCCTGCAAAACTGATTATTCTACATTTGGTGCCTAGATAGGCAGAAGTGTTCACACATGTGCAGACGACATGTAGACTCTGTTTGTGCTGCACATGCATGTAACACGCACTACCATGCAGCACTGGCAGACGACAAATGTCACATTACAGCAACGGGTATTCGGAATATGTGACTTTAACTTAATGTATAGCACTGTGAGGTAGCTCTTTCAATCAGTCTCAGTTTATTCAAGCACAACACTGGCTCGCCACATTTCCTTCACAATGATCTGGATTAAATCCCACTCCTTTGACTTCACGTACTTGCTTGTGGCCCCTGCAACTAACGCTTCCTACACTATCACATGCAAAGGCATTTAACAATCCAACATAGGCTGTTCACAAGTGTGTGCAGCAGCTGGTCAATTAACTTGTGAAAAACGACCTACCTCTTCAACGGAAAGTCTTTTACTCAGCTTTCAACTTCTTTGGCAAAGGAGGTGGAAATAAAAAATAAGTACCAGGGCTGAGTTAAAGATGGTGAACATTTATGAATGTCTATGGTGAGGCGATGGTTAAAAGTTAAGCTCAGCAGTTACTAGTTAATCATGTCAGAAAGAAACGCTGACATCACCGAGAAGTCTGTACCAAACACGGCTATAAAACCTGCACATTTTGCATTAATTACTTAGACTGGTAGTTTAATTAATTTATTAAATGATGACTGACATCTGTAAGAAACGCTGCAGAGCCTGCGCAAAGGTGGCACACAACCTGTGATTTAAATTCTTTCGCACATGTTGGTGAATACAAGCTGATAAGGTGTGCTCAGAACCTTTTTGAGAAATGAAGCATTACAAGTTTAAGCACGTCACTCTTGTGTCAGCAAATCGATTTTGCACCTTCACAGAATTAAATCCATTTGCATCTTTATGGAGGAGCACCCACACCCCTGGAGGATGATCAGTCCAACAACACCCGAAAGCTTTGAAAAACTACTTTAAGTCCCAAGAAGAGCAAGGAGTGCGGACAGTCTCTTTTCTACAGTCACCTGACCTGAAACCCCACTGAACATAGGGCACCACTTGAAGGCTGAGGTACCCAATCCTCCCTGACACCACAAGAAGCTTTTTGGAACATGGTCAGATCATGTCGGGACAACGTAGGTAATCAGGTTTTGCACAAACTTGTGGAGTCCAGGCCATGCAGCTCCAGTGCATGCCGTCATAAAATATGAGAAAAGAAAAATTATAAACTGATTTAATCTGTAGTAGAGAAATGCGTTGGATTCAAAATAAGCAACGAATGTTCGGAACAGGTCTCAGACTTTTGGACCCCGCTGTTAACACGTTTCAGCTAGACCTTAAACCTTGGCCAGTTATTCAAGAATATGACATCCAATATCCATAATGTGGAAACAGAGGGAGGAGAAAAAAGGATAACGGAGTGTGAGAGAGAATGAGAGAGAGAGAGAGAGAGAGAGCGAGAGAGAGAGAGAAAGAGAGAGAGAGCTCTTCTAATTCAGCCATCTGGCTGCTTTACTTCATTATAATATTCTGACTGTGTGTGTGCGCGCGTGTGGGGTGTGTGTGTGTCTGTGTGTGTGTGTGTGTGTGTTTACAAATTTGTGACTGCCTTCCATTCGACAGATGCAGACAGAGCAGAGAAGAATCCTCATTTATTAACAGCTTAATAGAGCTCCATCTGGGCCAGACCCTATGCTTGTCTTCTATCAGAGAGATTCATCACCGAATCACAGGAATTAGACTACCACTGACACCTACACATGCGGAGGTGACCCTGCTGCACCGAGCATCACCACACAGATAGCCTGCACTGTATTACAGCAGCAACACAGCCATTACGATAAGAGTCAGAGCCAAGGAGTCTGTGGGGGTTTTTTTTCAGTCTCGGTTTGTACGTTTGGAGTTTGCCTAAAGATTAAAGAATGTATTAGACCAACACAGCAATTCACAAACTGGGGAATAACTGGGAATAAGATCTCCTAATCCAGTGCTTAACCTCTTTATAGAGTGCATTACAAACATAAAGGGATATTTCAGCTGCAGATTTCTTCCATGTCCTACTTATTCAGAGCGCAAATACAACCATAGATTCCCTTTCTTAAGCTGAGCACAAAGCTACATAAAAAAGGCATCAGTAAGTGAGCTCACTTAGGGTACAAAAGGAAAAATAGCCATAACTCCAAATATCTTCCCTTCCCTTGAAATACTAGCGGGGTGCTCTCTAAGATTTTCATGTCAAAGATTTTGGTTTGGACAGACATCATTCTCATACTGTATGTTTGTACTGAGTCAACACGTCCTACTCTATTTAATTTGTGTTTTATTGACCTTTCTATCCGCTTTTAATCAGCTGCCCGTGCTCGTCTTCGGTGATCTCCTAATATGCTATTTAGCCATCGGATTTATGCATGTTCGTGTTTTTTTATGCAGTCAAACATATGGGAATTATGTTTGTTACAATGTTTATCACTGAAAAGATTTAGAGACATTTTGTCAGTTCAGCTTTTAACAAATAACTTCTTCTCTCATGGTTTTTCTCCTTTCTCTCCAATGGCCACAGTGGCTTGCACATTTTGTAGACGCTACATATTCTAACTTTAATCGTGGTCTCTATTTCTATTTATTTAAGTTTGTTTCAATGTGATTACTAATACTATACAATTTGTACGATTTATACAATGTAATTGTATAGAGAAGCGTTCCTGTCTGGTGTTAGACTGCACCTGTGACACACTGACCCTTCACTTACTGTATATTTACAGAAATATGGCCCATGGTCCCCAAACATAGGGGACCAGTGCAACTTCTCAGAAGTACCATCTAAATCTCTCTATAGCCGGGCATAAATATATGGCAGAAACTCTGTATTTTTTTTATTTTTTTTTATAGATTAAAACTGATTCACTACTCTGGTGCTCAACCCAAATTTTGTTCCCATCTCTTTCTCTTGCTTGGAGGCCATCACACCAACATCCTCGTTCTCTCTCTTCCTATCTGTCCCTCCATTCAGACGAGGCTGAAGTGCAAATTGGACATCTGGTGCTGTGATGTGTCTGACAATACAGCCGCCACGCTCCCCAGCCCCCTCCCAAACGTTCACAGACACGCAAAAGTACACACGCGTGCACACATAGAGTCCCCCGCACAAAGCGCAGAACCGCAAGGATTGAGAGTCGGTGAAAGGAAGAAAAGAGGGAGGAAGACGTGGACAGAGGTGTGGACGAGAGGAGATTGAGAAAAGGAATGTGATTGAACATTAGGGGGCAATGATGATGCTGTTTTATCTGCACTGCCACGGGCAAACACATGTACCCATGTCCTTGTGCCATCTCCACGGCTCCCGGTCTGAATGTGGCCAGTTCTCAGACCGTCTCAGGTGGCATGCTGATTAAGAACATTAGGCCATGCTGTGGAGAGATATTGGCCCATAACAGACCTGTCTGCCTTTTTGCATAGAGACTTATTTTACATTTACCCTCATCACATTGAAGAAGAAATGAAGGCGAGCCATGACAGACAGGACCAGACACACACACACAAAAGAAATGGCATATTGTGAAGGTTCCAGGCGGAAATACATCTGCATGTATCCCCTATACAGTGGCAGTAATATTCAGGTATGCCCGTGCGACACACGTATAAAGCGGCTGACTAAGCAGCATAACCTACTTTTAAAACCAAAGGCATACAACTCTGTAGTTGTGTCTATTTATAATGGGGCATATTTCTTACCAGCAAAAACAATGTATTTGTACTTGCAAAGCTGCATAAGAGAGGGGTACAGTATTCATTTTCTTGAATCATCTGTGGCCTAAAAACAACAGACACATAATATTGCTTATTCAGGTACTGCTCCTTTCTTCTCAGCCGGTTAATCTCCTGCAGCAAAACTCATACGGTATTTGTTCCCATTACACAAGCTCGTATCAACAGGGATTGACACCGCTTCCTTTTTGCTTCTCCAAATTAGACGCTTCTGTCAATTTTTTTTAATCACGGGATGTATAAAATTTGCATACATTTTGCTTGATGATTATTTGTTTCTTCCAAATGTTCCAGACGTCTGAGTTCACTTAGTTTAAACGTCTTTGTGTTCTTTCAGGGCTTCTGATTTCCTGCTACCAAATGTTTGTTTCTACATCCTTTTTAGATGCTGGTAGATAGTGCCAGAGCACGCAAAAGAAAAGAGGAGAAGAAAAGGCTTTCACAGAAGGCACACTCTCAAAGGAGCAACTGTATACCTGCATTAGAAATAATAATAATAAAATAAAAAAAAAACACCCAGGTAATCCCACAAACGGGGTCTATCACTGCGCTTTGAACTTCAAAGAATGCACACAACAATTAAAAGCAACATAGCAGGGGATGCAAATAAAAAAACAGATTACAAAAGAACATTTGTCTCATTATCTTAATGCATACTGCACGCGGTGGAAGTGTGGGAGTGAATTAGAGGTGAACGGTTTGGTGTATGGTGATGCAGCTGGATGAGCACAAAACTTTAAGAGCACCAAGGAAATGTGTTGGCAAGATTTTAAAGAACTTCTTCTTCTTCATAGAACCTGAAGCACTTGAATCACTGTTGTCTGCCTCCACCAACCAGACTCTTCATATATACAGTATACTGAAGACTTTGAAGGAATTTTATTTAAAAAAAAAATCTCTCTTTGGAGAAGTTATCTCCATACTGACATGATTCCAGTGAATAATTTCCAGCGAGAAAAAGTGCTAACAGTGCTACAGCTGAGTCTAGATGACTGATATCAAGCTTCATCACATAGTGCCAAGACAATCAGCCGAAGCCCAGTATAAGCAAAAATATTAAGCTTGTGATGGATTACCAGGGGAAAAGTAGGTGCCTGTCCAGGCTGTCATCAAGAGAGAGGAAGCAAAGCGGGTGGACTAATATTAGACACATGCATGGCATTTTGTCATAACTGGAGTATAAATTCTTCAGCTATGGCCAAACGTGTTTACGAGGTCAGTGATCTTGAGCCACCAATTCGTTATCAGTAGTTTAAGATTTTGTGTTTAAGAGAATGGGAAAGACAGACAAAGCGAAAGCATAATGGCACCGGCCACAGCTGTTGCCAGGCAGTATTTTTAAAAAAAAGTTTAACTGCAGTCACCTCTAATTCACATCAGCCCTGCATGAATCAACAACAGTAAAGCTTAACTTTACAAAAAATCAACTCCTAAAGCTATAATAAAGGCTTCATTCATGTAGTTGCTAAACATTGGACGTGTGGGATTGAATCAACTAAAACAAATCACACAACTTAGAACGTTTCAAATAATGTGGTTAGCTGGTGTTTACAAGAATAAACAGACGTAGCTGTGTGGATTGAGAGAGGTAACTGATTCGAGGGTTTAGCAGCTATAAGTCTGGACTTATGAACTGTTTGATGGGCTTTCTCTCCTTGAGTGTAAGGGACTAAAAAGTAAGAGATATAACTTGGAGACAGGCCATCCACAACTTCAGTGATCAGTCAAGTTTGTAGCTGAATTTTAAACGTGTTGTGTTTTCTTGAGGGTCCAGTTAAAAGCAGAACTGCCTGAATCTGGACAAGACGAAGATGATTTTATGCTTTTTGACTCAGTACCTGTGTAGAGAGATTTCCAATAGTCCACATGGGTTAGAAGCATTTATTTTTTCCAGGTCATCAGGCAGAAATAAATAGCTATATTTTAAAGATGGATTTAGCTGATAAAAAATAACATTTAATAAGGTAGCAAGTTTTGCATCCTAATTAAGACGTTGTAAATAGGAAGACATCCAGCGCTTAATGTCGGAAAAGCAGTTTTCAAGGTTATCCTATCCACAGTAATCAGCAGGGGTGGACGGCAGGTATAACTGAATTTCAACTGCATAGAAATTAAGTTCAAATTATTAACACTATAGGTAATGTAGTAGGTTTTCTGTTACCAGGAAATTGGTAATTGTTGCCAGTACAATTTAAATTCTGAAATTCGTGATACCAAATTCAATACCAAAACCAATAAATCATTCAAATAAATGCACATAAGCCATCTTAGAATTATGATACCTAGGGACAGGAGCATTCTGATGACTTGAGGACTAACTAAAACTCTGAATTCTGTGTCTACAGATACAAATGCCTGTATAGGGCCTGGATAAGTTTATGGTGTTTGCTGTTCCCGATCATCCTACAAAAATGGAAAATAATACACACTCAATTCTTGATATTTTTTTGTCTCAAGTCATAGTAGATTTGTCGCTGTATTTGATGCTTCAACTGTTCCATGTGTTGTCAAAGTTCATCTTGTGTTAAGTTTGATCTTATTGATAAAAGTGTTTGTGCCATATCTATTTGCTTTCCCAACAACAACCATTGTTACAAAATTCTGACCAGTTTTGACTGGGCTTGGTAGCTGAGGCCAAGGTTGCCAAACATGGATAGACAGAATAAAAACAAAAAACATACACCAATCAGGCATAACATTATGACCTTATATTGTGTAGGCCTGCATCAGGCTGCATCCCGCTGGGGATGGATGGAAGGAGTGTCACTGCTATGGGGTGGTGTCTGGTCTGGTCTAGGTTGATGCTACATGTTACTAAGTAACATCCAAATGAATACCAGGTCCAAAGGTTTTCCAACAGAACATTGAATTGTCACAAGATGGTCAGTGTTATTCACTTCCCTTGTCAGTGGTTTTAATGTTGTGGCTGATCGGTGTATAGTCACTTAGTATGCCAGTAGAAAAAGCAGTGTGTTACCTCTCCAAGAGCTTCATAGCGTTTCTGGTTCCAGCGGTGGAGATCCTCTCGGGCATTGAACACAAAGGGTTCACCTGTTTTTATATGTCTCAGCTGGCCATCTGTGGGACAGAGATATAATGTAATCTGTAATGATAACTTTTCTGAATGCACATGTTAAAAGTACGTCAAACTGTCACATTAAGCAAACTGTGCTCGACTCCTTTGTTTTTTTTTATTGCTTATTTTATTCGCTCTCTATTTTTCTGTCCATTGGTCCTTTCACTTCCTTGTTCTCCCTCCCCATGCCCCCCCCCATCTGGCAGGTACAAGGCCTGTGGATGCAGCAGCATTCTTCCAGTCACGACACCAACAGCCTTCTGGGTAGTCTGGCGGGCCAGAGCTGGACAGCTGGTATGGTAAAAATTCTCTTCTTTCCCTCTCTGTCTCTTCACTCGTCTAAAAGCCTCTCCCCTTTCGCTTTAACTCTGGCCATCTCTCTCGCTCTCTCTCTCCCTCGCTCGCTCGCTCTGGCGACTGGCCACAATTCTGTCCCTGCATTTTCCACCTGAAATCTCCAGGAGCAAAGACTAAAGGAGGTGTGGGAAAGGTTCTCAGTGTGTGTGTGTGTGTGTGTGTGCATGAGCATGAAGAGAGTAAGGTGGGCTGGCACACATAAGCCGCAAAGACAACTGCTACTTCTAATTCCTTTGAGGATGCTGTCTGGACATCAGCCAATTACCCTAACCAGCACAGCTTACACAGACCCAAACACACACAGACCAGCAGCAGGTGTGGACATACAGTAAGTGTCACCGACTATGTGCGCTCCTGTAAATTGTTGCAAGTGAGAAGAATTGACAAAAAGAAAACACAAGGTCTTCGGAACAATGCTTAAGTGATTTATTCTAATTCGGGGAAACTATGGGAGCGTTTAACACATTCAGGATTTATCTCATATAAAAGAGTCATAAGACAGGAAAATGTGGTTCAGATATGGCACATCTTTTTTTAGACAATTACCCTCGTGTGGCTGTGGAACCACTACCTTAGGAATGAGCCCATCGATCCTGCAGTTGACACTACAACACAATAAAACACTAAACAGTGTTAAATTTAATTTTGACCTTTATGACTGCAAAATTTGAAAGAGCTAAACCAAAAAAAAAAAAAAAAAGTACACATACTTAACCTAAATAGCCAGGGGCCTCTCATACTTTCTCAATTATCGCACAACGTGAGAAAAACCCATCTAAGATATAAATAAATATAGTATCTTTGCAAGATAACAGAATGCAAGGGATTTTTTTTTTTTCATTTCCTTTTAAATTGCCACCATTTTCACACCTCTATCAACGTGATAAATCTTATGTTGCTAGCTCACTGTGTACTACAGCATTTGCTTTCGTGGTTAGTTGTTAGACAACATGTAATCCCGAATCTTGGTTTGGTATTGCGTTGCATTAAAAAATAGATCTGTGCCTGAGAGGTAGAGCAGGAGACAAGTGAGAAGTTAGGATAAAGCAGTGTGCACAAAAAGTACCTTGAAGAAAATCAATTATGCATTCATGGTGGGGAGAGGATCTAAACACTACCGCCTAAGAGCGGGAAGAGAGGCGCTGTAATGAAATCCTACTGTAGGAAAGGGGTGTGTGTGGCTCTGTGCGCGAGGGAGGGAGGCAGGGAGGGAGGGAGGGAGAGATGAAGGTGTGTGTGTGTGTGTGTGTATGGGCTGGGGGGTGATCGGCTCCACCGTCTCCCGCAACACATCCTCTCAAAGGAATAACATTTTCTCAACTTTTCTTCCTCTTTTTCTGTCATAATTAGCATTCTGTTCTCAATTTGGCCGCTTAATTAGGTGTACATAACCTTGGATTTCCAGTAATGGAAAACCGGAGGGCTAGCGAGATGAAGCCATCATCTTCAGTGATTAAGATACCTGCAAACTATTGTACACAGCCTCTTCTGTATTCACATCATTACATGGTCAAATTAACATTTTTGTTCCACCTGTCTCAGGCTAAGGTAGCCCGGGTGTAGCTATAGAAATGCCTCCGAGCCAGAGCGACTGAGAGTCGACATACTAGAGACATTGCCTGAGGGCCACCGCGGCTTTAATGGAAATGCTATCCTTCAAAAACAGGCCCGAGTAGAAATTGACAAGATACAGATTGGTGGGGTGTGCGTACGGAAGTGTGCGAGCGTGTGCGTGGGTAAGCTACGTTTCGGTTGGAGATTTTAGCTGGACAGAGGCAGGAATAGAGAAATACAGAGAGAGGGAGCAAAAAGGGAAAAAAGGGAGACAGGAGCACGAGGAAGAGGAGATGAAGAGTCTCTGACTGTGTTCCTGCCTCCATGGTAGACTGAGCCGGGACTTGAGGGTGGCGCAGAGTGGTTGGCGGGTGTTGGCATAATGGCGGGTGGGGGCTAAGTCTCCGTGTCTCTGTTCTTAGGCACAGCGAGGTTATGCAAATGCTCCGTCAGGCAGAGGGCAAGGCTGAGTAGGTTACTGACGGGCCGTAGAGTACACAACATGTCCCCCACTCAGCCAGCCAGACAGCCAGTAGAGACACTGACAGAGAACAGAGGGGCTGGGAGAGAGAGGGGGAAGAGACTACAGGGGAATACTAAGAGCCAAAATCACCACTACCTCTCCAACTCTTCCTCCTTCTCTCCACCTGCTTTGTTTAAAGCCAGCCAAGATTACAGCTCTGCTCCTCGCTGTCGCCGTTGACTGACACACATCTGTAATTATGCTCCAAAAATGTTCACAGCACAGACGGTTTTAGGTCATTCAGTTGAAAACGCTAAACAGAACCCTAATGAGTAGCAGTGCCCAGTACTGAGGTCTGGGACCCATCCAGTGGTCACAAGGGTCCAAACCTCAGAGCTCACAAGATGATTAACGGAAGGGGAATCAAGCCTGGAAAAATACTGTTCACTACAAAAATCTGCAATGACATTTTAGCTTACTTCAACAAATGAATTAATCTAATATGTTTCAAGAGGAAATCATGAGGATGTCACACTATCATCATTTAAGGTTCCATCTTAATGGGTCAGCAGCTAAAAAAATAAAACAAACTAGTATAGATGGCATAGGTCAGGTTTCTTGCATTATATAAGTGCTTTGGCCTCAGTCCAGCGCATAAGTTTACATTTCCATTCATCTGAGCTGATGCATTTTGCCTAAACTGTCAGCGGTGCCACGCGGACTTCATGGGATTCTGTGTTTTTTTGTTTTTTTTTGTCAAAGTGTGCGGCTGTGTGTGCGACTAGACAAGTCATGGACACTCCAGAGGACACTCGTGTTTTATGCATTAAAATGTTTGTACTTACACTCATTGAAGGCATATTCAAACTCCTCCAGTGTTTTGGGGAAAGTGAAAGGAGGTTCATCTTTCTTCATCAGTTCATCCAAGTCTATTCGTGACAGTAAATCTGTGGAAAAAGACTAAATTAAGTGGGAGGGGAGAAACTTGGAACACAGCCACACCTGCTTTTCCTCAAAAATGTCAAATTCACATTCACATTCACTTTTCAGTTTTATTTATATTGGATAGCTATGCAAGCTGTAAACAGCTCCACCAAATAGTGAATTCCCCACATGGTTTTGCTTCAGCAGATGCTCCACATGATCCAGAAATCAGACAACAGAGAGACAGTTAGAGAAATAAAAAACTTTATATTTCATCTGACAAACCCTCATATTGTATTCACTATCCCTGTATTTTAAACTGCATATAATGTAGCTTAAACTATCTCCGCCTCCAACTGTTACATGCTGCTTACACACTGATGCTTCAGCATTAATAATCTAATGATGTCATATAGAAGTTAGAAGTCTGCATAAACTCAGGTGGATGCAGTTACAACATATTTTTTAACCACTCCAAAGATTTCATGTTAAAATATGATGTAGTTTTGGCAAGTCAGCTAGGACAAGTAACAGCATCCCAACTGTGAAGCATGGGGGTGGCAGCATCATGTTGTGGGGACATTTTGCTGGAGGAGCGAGGCTGGAAGTTAAAGCTTGGTCGCCAAATGGGTCGTACAAATGGACACTAACCTCAAGCACACATCTAAAGTTGGAGCAAGATGGCTCTTAAGGACAACAAAGTTCAGGTAGGGGAGTGGCCATCACAAAGCTCTGACCATAACCCAATAGAAAATTTGTGGAAAGAATTTGAAAAAGCATGAGTGATTCAAGATTCAAGCAAAGACCTACACAGGCCTAGAAACCTGAGTCAGTTACAACAGTTGCCAGGAAGAACGGGCTTAAATCCAGCAACTCGTTGTAAGAAGCCTGTGGAAGGCTATCTGAAACCTTTGAGCCAAGTTAAACAATTTAAAGGCAATACTCCCTAATACTAACAAGTGTATGCAAACTTCTGATCCAGTGGAAATGTCATGAAAAAATCTTTCTCGCGATCGATTTCTAGCGATCCTAACTGACCTAGTACAGGGAACGTTTACTGGGATTAAATGTCAAGAATTGTGAAAAACTGAGATTAAATGCATTTGGTTAAGGTGAATGTACACTTCTGACCTCAACTACATACACTAATAAATCAGCCAAATGGACCAAACTGCTGCTTTTGGTTTACTGCTTATATGACATTTTTTTTATGTCTACCAGACATCCTAATTGAAATAAGAGTAGAGTTTGTGATCTTATTAATTTGAGGTGCATCAACTACATTAGACAAATCTGAAATGTCAGTGTCCTTGCCCTCAGGTCAATTGTGTTTGCTGTTATATCCATTTCCCTCCGTTTGACGAGCACTCATTGACATTTTATTCGAACGGTATGATGCTTAATTTACCTTTGAGTGCAGTAGTCTTCTCTCTGTCCTCCTGGCCAGCTACCTGGGCCATGATGATCCACAATATGTACAGGGATGGTGTGGCAGCGCAAAGATGAGAGAGCATGGGTCCTCTCCTCCTAGAGATCACTGAGATGAACCCTGTCAAACGGCAGGCAGGCAGTCAGTCAGTCAATCAGTCAGTCAGTGGTGGCATGCCATGCCTTATATCATAATTTAACATGCCCCCGCCTAAAGGGAACTGTCTCCAAACTTTCTGCACCTGTAAAGTGGCAGTAGGCCAAAAATCCTGTTGAATCTGCCTCTGCTGTGAAAGCTGCAAGCTCGTCGGGTGAGTAAAACGAAGCTGTGAAGGTTTACACTGCAATAGCACGCGCTATAAACAGCTAACTCTATTATTTGCCTACAGTAATGCAACGCAACGTGTAACTATTAGTATGGCAGCAGGCGTGTGTTCCCACGTGCAACAAATGAGTAAATTATGCAAACATGGAGGAAATTATTCTTGCTTTAAAACCACGCTGCAGGTAGCAAACGGCTCACACCACCCCAGCCAGACTGCTCCGTCATTTTCTACCCAGCGATCAACATCTGTTTACTGCTTCGCACTCTCAACAGCAACAACAACAACATGTTCAAGCGCTCGCCATGGGAGCCACTGCGAGCATGTACGGCGAGACAGTCGTGTTTTTACTACACGTTCACTTCGAGCAGACGAGGCAGAGGTTCAGCTGTTTGCGGAAGACGCATGCATACGTTTCGTTCGACTCACGCACCATCAGTAATGTGCCAGCGTCCAGTTGCTGCTGCTTCCTTGAAATTTCTAAAACAGGAAGGAGTTTGAGCGGTGCGGCGTGCAGCGCGCGAGGCTTCCGGGTTACCGGGGCAACGGTCTGGAAGGGATATTTAAAGGCGCAGTAGCACAGAAGCAGCAGCTGCAGCTTGCGCAGATGTTTTGGCAGGGGTTTCTGCTCCGTCTGCTCGGTGCGCTCGCTTGCCAGTTCATTAAGTACACTAGTGAAAACGGATGCATTCTAAAAAAGAAACAGTCTTGCTCTAAATTCCCGTAAATCACGCTTATAATGTTCAGTTTATGTTGGAACAGGGTAAGAATTCAGCTTTGTGATCATTTTTGGAGGATGTAGTTTGTGGTGCTGTTAAACTGTCAACAGTGCAACATGTGTTTCAACACAGAGCTAAGATTTAGTGCAGCGCTGTTTAGTTAGAATACATTCGTTTTAACTGGTGTACCTAATGAACTGGCAAACTTGTGTGTGTGTGTTTTTTTTCCCCAGGGGTGTAAGTTTCTTTGCACTTTCGTCACAATTACATCAAACTGCATTTCAGATGGAAAATTGTACTTTTTAGTCCTTACATTTATTTCACAACTAACAGATATCGCGCATATTAGCATTTTCCATGTATAATACACGACCACTCTATAGCATAAGATGCAAAGTCTTAGATCAAACAATCCAGCAAAATACAAACTACGTATATGCAGATGACATTTAGCTTCCCCTGTACAGTTTTGAACTGAAATGCATCAGTTATATTATTGCACTAACAAAGGTTTTAAGCGCTAAATGCTGTAGTGAGGCTGTGTTAAAATATAATGCGACGATCACTTTTTTTATAAGTTAACTTCAAACAAAGGGCACTAAACATCATTTACTTTTCTGATAATCCATATTGACATTTACTCAAAGGTTTCATTAACCTACCTCCTGTAATGTTTTTATAAGAACTCACTCTTTGGGACAAAGCAACTGACATGGTAGAAACGGTGACAGTTGTTTCTGTTCATGCAGTTAAACCGTTTCTTGCCATTTGATTTTGCATTCAGCTCTCTGGCTGACTCCATGCAGGTGTGAGCTACCCCATTTAGACTACGTAAAGTCCATATTTCTCCCATGACAGCTTCACTGTGGTTGGACTTGACACACCAATTGTGTTGTGTTTAAACTGTGACCAACCAACATGGTTAATTCATCACATGCATGACATCAGTGTCCAGTTTGGGATCACTATAGAGACCGTTGGTATTTCTCAGTTATATTAACCAGACATCATCCTTATTTCGAGGTTGTGGTTTTGGCTGAGGTGGCGGAGTGGGTTGTCGGTTCAATCCCTGGCCAACTGAAGGCCAGATGAAGTGTCTCTGAGCAAGACCCAAGACACAGGATCTGAGATTGCTCTCAACAGAAAATGAGTAACTTGGATGGCAGCTTCCTTTGAGTACAGTTAAGACAGTAAAGCGCTGTTCATGGACACTATTTAAAAAAGAATCATGGGGTTTTTTTGTACATTGGTCTCCTCCATGGAGAAATTGTTTTGGTGAAAGTGTTCAGGGGCCTGCAGCATGATGCAGTGTATGCCAGTTTGACTTCCCAAAAGCAACCTACCTAACACCATACTGTTCACTAGGGGTTGAACCGACTAGTCGATTTTACTGCTGTGCCATGACAGTCTATACCGGGGATATACTGCTTCTTTTTTTTAATACTGGCTACATATATTATCGTACAGCACGCTGTGAAGTACTATTAAACACTATTGACAGTGCAGATTTCTATAGACTATATCTGCAGTGCACGGTAAAGATAAGCTCATGTGTAAATGTTCAGTGTTGTGTTCTATTAGCTGACATTGTTGCTGTGTTTTGTTTTGTTTTTTGCCGAGCGAGAGCCGCATGTTAGATGTGTCAGACTGACGGTGTTTATGGCGTTGACGTGGGCTACAGCCGACAGTAGACCGTGTTCAAGCTTCACTTACCTTGCAGAAAAGCCTCTGTAGCTTCTTTTGTGTGAGACGCTACAATATATATTCAGGTCAAGAACATAGATTTCATCCTTGCGAAGCATTACTTTCTTCTGTGTTTTTATGTGTGACACCATCGACTGGTCGACGTCGACTCGACTTTCACCACATATTAGTGGACTTTAAAAAAAATCGAAGCCGTTCAACCCCCACTGTTCACCTGAATCAGGTGACTGCAGCTTAACTGGTGCCATTTGCTGTTGATTCATAAAAACTCCATAATAATTCACTTAAAGTATGCCCTACTTCTGGATGTCCTCTGGAGGCTGAAGCTGATCCTCCGGGGAGCTGAGCTATCCATTTTCCTTAAGGAGAGCACAGGGTAGGCTGCAAATGGAACACCCCCCCCCCAAAAAAGACAGAGATGGCATTTTGTGGCACTGATATGCACTGAGGTTGACAAGACAAAGGAGGCACTTCTGGCACACGCTGCACTCGGTGCCGCACCTGAGACCAAAGCTGCAGCCTTGAGTCTAATACTGAAGTTTTACTTTAACTCTAGGCAAAATTAAAAAAAATACAAAAAATGCTGGTTAGCTAGGAAGATAGCAGGTTGAGGTCTGAATTTAGACAAACACTTACTTATGAAATGTGTCGTGGCTGCCCATATATCACCATGGCAAGTCTGAACAAGCACACATTTACGCTAGATTCTTTTGAATGCTATTTGAATTATATTCATCATAAATCAGTCATTGCTTTGTTGGTATTGGTGCTTACATTTTGTATCTGTGTTTATTTGGTGTCAAATAAGTCATGACTATAAAAAATGGAAGCCAAAAGAGGAGAAACTAGGTCTTGCCACGAAACCAGGGTGCTATAGCGGAAGGATTGTCTTTCTGTAACGCCACCACGTTATTCCCTAAATGCTGATACAGAGCTTGTTATACTAGTGGCCAAACAGGCAAATAAAAAGCAAGATGTTTCTGCCGTGAACATTTGCTGTGGACAATGCACTTTAGCGAAAGTAATCATCCCAAATAGAAAAACGCTGTGGCTGTTTGTTCTTTATAACACATTAGCGTGGGATTAAAAAGAAAAAAAAGGTAGGTTCAATAATCCCCCACATAAATGCATAATAGAATATTTTTGTCACGATTTGCTGTGTATTTACTGTCAGCTTTATGGACAGTTGTCTTCTGAGCCTATCACCTGTGTACAATGGAAATACAAATGGATCTGTGAAGACGTATTTACTCTAAGAAGTCGGTAGAGGAAGAAAAAAGAAGGAGATCAAAGCTTCTTCTCTTTTTTTTTTTGACAGAAAACAGTTATCATAAAAGAGCACTTTGGCAAGCCCAATACTTATTTTTTTGCAACACCAAAATAAAATAGTTTTACTGTCAAATTAAGTACAGTACATTTAGAGAGGACTGTTTGGCCTTTATTCAGGGACAAAAGCAGAATTCAGTCGCTGAACATTTTGCTGTCTTTTGTATTCTCTAAGTGGTTCGGTGATCGTAATCTTGCTACATTTGCATCGGAAATCTAGTTAAGGAAAGAAACATCTCCCGCTGGAGCAGGAAATGTTTTCCTCCTCTCTCTGAGGAATTGTGGTGTGCAGTAGCCTTTGTGGGTTGAAATTATATTCTTGCTGAAAAGAGCATCATTTGAGTTGTTAAATCCTTATTCGAACATCAGATATAATAGAGAAAACATGATGTACGTGTGTATGCAAAAAGACAACACTAGTTTTTTATAGTCATAAGGCGCCATAAATTAAAAATCACACAAACTGATGACATGACTAAAGGAAAACATGCTTTTATTTTCATGTGTCATTCTAAAACATTCAATCTCCGTCTCATAAATAACAAAATATGGACACATTTGGAAAAATATACCGAGCAATCATGTTAAACATAAAATAAATGCTTGCTCAGTTCGCACAAAATACCGCCTGATATTTCATAGTCGGGCAGATTTTTGGGACAGACTGTAATCAAAACATACATCATCTTGCTTCCCAACTATAATATTTGACGTTTTCTTTCAGGAACCAGGAGAAAGTATGCTGACACCAAATGTCTTTACACTCACTGTCTGAAAAAAAAAAAAAAAGAAGAACTTCAACTGCCTACAATGATCACACAGTCCCATCTTGTCCCAGGCAAACAAATCCAGGCTCTCCATTTCCCAGAACTGATTTCTGCAGATGTGCTCCAAAAAGATGAAATGCATTTGATGCAGCGCAGAAAAGCACAGAGAGTTTGTCTGAGGTGCGCGCATAAAGAGGGATGCAGCATCCCTCACACACTTTTTGTTTCATGGCCTCTCTCTCATGTTTTTTTATGCACGCACATATGCAAATGTGCAGCATACAGTACACGTACGAACCCGGTAATATGTACAAAATGTGCAAACGCGCACACGGACACGCACTCCGCTACCTTGAGAGCTGCAAGTGCATATTACAAGCAAACATTTACAACACGATAAAAATTCCAACTGCGCGGACTGTTATTGGGCAACATTTTTATCGGATTGTTGTGTTTCCCCCTGGGTCTGCTCTGATAGCGTCTCATCAGTTTCAGCAGGGTCCCGCGGTCCGGGGCTGCAGCAGCAAACAAAAAAGGCTCTCTGAAGTTCTTCCACCATTGCTTTTTCTCCGTCTTCCAGCTCCGCATCTTCCTGCATCTCCCACCTGGAAAGCAGAGACACACAACATCAGCCGTTTTAACGCCAACAAATATCTGCCGCTCGGGGTTAAACGAAAACGCACTCAGCAGAACGCGCCGGATGTGTCTTCTCATATGCTGATGTATGGGTATTGTGCCAACGTACAAAACCAGTACACCAGCAAAATGCTGTTTGTGTCTTCGCACCATTCTTCTGTGCGGATCGTGCGCCGAGAGAAGAAAGGACCCAGCTGCCTACAATTTGGCGTGATACCTTCTGTTGCGAAAAAACGCTAAGACTGTACAAGCCACACTTGTCTTTCTTTTGTCACGCTGTGGGGGTCAGTTTCTGCAATCACATATACAGCTTTGCACTCATGTAAACACAAACTTACACACTTCAAGGTGTCTACACATTGAGAGAATGAAGACTCACAGGATGCTCTGGGAAACATTAAAAAGTAAAAAAAAAAAAAAGGCTCTATGAGACTGGATCTGCCCCTGTCTGTCAATCTGATTCTCACTGTGGCTAAGTCATGGCTTAGCAATTGCCGAACAGTCCCTGTTTGGGATTTTTATGGAGGAAATTGTTCCACATAGCATGTTCCTTCTCCATCTTGTCTAATCGCTTCTATACTATGTCTCCCCATCACACTTTCTAATTCTTCAAGCCACAGAGTGGATGGAGGACTTCAGTATGAAGACATCAAGAGTAGTCACGTTGTAATTCACTCTCGGTATTTCAATTGAATCCCTTGACGAGTGACTGTGGTCAATCAAATCCATATGGAGAGCTGGCTGAAGGCTGTCTTTGAGCGGCCGCATCAGACTCGATCCAAAGAAGAATTATATCTGTCTGACTGCAAATGATTGCATTTTCATTGCAATCTCTGCGTCTCCTTTTATCCTGGCCTCCCTCCCCTCCGATTTCTCACTGTATCTTCAAACGCGCGCCATATAGTTGCGCTTTGTGCATGTGTGTAAGGAGGGAGGAGGGAGGAGGGGGGGCAAAAAAAACGCCAAGTGCACCGCGCATGTGTTTCATGCATACTAAGGAGTGCGCCTCTCAGTGCACTTTGATGAAGTTTCAGCCTCTGTCCTGGCGTGTATCTGGACAAATCAGACATCCACTTTCTCCATTTCCCCAACCACCGTCATTGTAGTAATTACCTTCCGCAGAGGGAGGATCTGTTTATGTAAATATGCTTTGACAGAGAGGGTTCCTCTCGCCTCATATAACTATGGACAACTTTCTCTGTTTTACTGGGTAATTTCTGTGTCAGTCCTCCTTCACATCCATCACAGCGCGCGCGGACCGCCTCTCAAAAATGACAGAGAACAAAGGAGAAGTTGTAGTCGATGACTTCGGGCGGACAGATTATCCCCGCAATATCACCACGGTGAAATAAAATTAAAATCAGCTCTACTAAAAAACCATTAGGATACACAAATGCACAAATAAAACAATACAAATGTCACGCAGTGCACAAAACAAGAGCAGGAAGGGAGCGAGGGAGAACAGAAAGCTGCGAGGAACGGCAGCCAATAAAGGAGGGAGCGGGAGAGGAAGGAAGACAGGAAGGTACGCTAAAGGTTTTTCAATGTTTAATTTTCAAATAGGATTAAGCAGAATGACATTTAGCTGAAGGTTACAGGCTCAGCATTGTCTTAGCTGATATTGATATGCAGGAGGCGCCCTGCTTGTCACTGGGACAAACACTGTTGATGAATGAGAAGCCTTTCCCCAGGAAGGTGTTAAGTGCAAATTTGAAATGAGACAGAGGCAGAGGTAGAGAAAGAAAGAAGAGAAAAAAAAGGGAGCGCAAACAGAACGAGATTGAATTACCACGATAGTTGCCATGTAAACTGTCACTAGATAATGTTGCCAAAAGTGTAAATTGCCCCGATAGGTTGCATATTTGTTGAGGCTGGTTGATCTTGTGCTGAAAATAAGGAAAAAAAAAAAAAAAGACACAATGTGATTTGGTGTGTGTATTTAATTTCAACAACTACAACACAACAATGCCTCTTAGAAATGCATAAGTAGGTTAAAGTTGACAGTAACTTCACTGTATCCTCATTTCGACAAGTTTCCCCCCGGAATTTACATCTTAATAAGGGGAGTCTTACCCTTTAATTCTTATGGGCTCTGCTCATTTCTCATGCATTAATACTGGAGCTGCTGACTTGGCTCTTCCTCTGAATACAGAATAGGACACACATATTAAGACTCATATATTTACAGGATTGATGCCACGGCAGATTGTCTCAGAGTGAGATGAAAAGGCTGGCTCAGATATATTTCAATGTGAACGCCAGTGTAAGCTGTCCTAATCACGGGATGATGCGGGCACAAAGCAGAATGCATCATCCGCCGAGATTTGATGATGCGATGTTCAACAAATTAAGAGCATAAGCCTTGCTCGGAGATCATCAGGAAATCAACTTACTTATTAAATCTTACTCAAAACACGACTCAGATGAAAGTTTGATGTTTGAGGCTTTGTCTGCTGGCGACAGGGAATAACAAAAAGGAGATGTAAACTCAAACGGAGAAGAAGAAGAAAAAAAAATAGCCGCGGAGCGAGGAACAGAGGAAAAAAAAAAAAAGATCGTCGACAAAATAAAACAGGGAGAGGTACAAGTACAGAGTATGTTAACGAAAGAGAGCGAGCAGAGAGACGGAGTGCTTGAAAGATCACGGGAGACAGTGGCCAGTGGTTTCTTCTGCAGCTGTCAGCAGGCTGAGTGGTTTCTCTCAGAGTGTTGGGTGTTTGTGCTGCGCGGGGTGCCCTGCCTCCTCTGCCACTGGGACCTCTGTTTGTTTAAAAGGCTCGCCTGTCAAACAGAGAGCGCCACCGACAGCCAGACACTCAGCTAAATGACTCTGACAGCAGCCCTAATCAGAGGCTTTGCACATTGCCGCAGGGCCTGGAGGATCCATCATAACCCAAGCCTAAATATTTAAAGTGCTAAACTTTCCAAAGGTCAGGCCTTTCCATGCATGCCAGGGCGACATGTGTCAGAGAAGTAGGAAGAGAGGGACTGAACAAGAGAGAGAGAGAGGGAGACAAGGAGAGAGAGAGAGAGACTCTGGTTAAATGTCCTTTTTCAGTTTTACCTTTGTGAGACACATTCAGTTTTAGACATTTGGAATGAAGTTACTTGTGGTCAACAAATGTAATTTAGGACAGGCACCACATCTTTCTCCAGATTTGGGGTTAGAACCTGGCATTACTAGTTGTGACTGACCAGATATTTTTTGCAAAACGGAAACTTCTTGGCAATTAGCTTTAGGGTTGCTACTGACGAGTGTCTCAGACTAAAAATTGGGTCAGCAGCACGTCTGTGTACTTCAACCTAAGATGACTGTCACTGAAATGGATGTTGGAGGTTGGTGCTACAACACGGCGAACAACAATATTCCTGAACTCACTGGTCTATACACCGATCAGGCATAACATTATGACGACTGACGGGAGAAGTAAACAACATTGACCATCTTCTGTCAATACAATGTTCTGCTGGGAAACTTTTGAACCTGGCATTTGTGTGGATGTTACTTAGACATGTACCACCCACCTAGACCAGACCAGGCACCCCCACCCCATAGCAATGACAGTCCTTGATGGCAGCAGCCATCCCCAGCGGGATGCATGAAGAACATGAAGAACAGCACAAGGTGTTGACCTGGCCTCCAAATTTCCTATATTCCAAACTGACCAAGTATCCATGGGATGCACTGGAACAACCTATAGGACCCAAAGGCCCATGTCCATTCTCTGATGAGTCCGAATATTTTTGGAGGCACAAGGGAGGTCTACACAATATTAGGAAGGTGGCCATAATGTTATGCCTGATCAGTGTATGGGGCAAAAGGAAATTCTTCTCCTGTGCTTGTCTGGTCACTGAGAGAGCTGGACGTGGAAATGTATTTCAGAACAATCTCAGTTGTTGCGGTATTGTGATGCTGCAACGTGCAGTGACAATTCTGGCCATACTTTAAAAAATAAAAACCTACCTTCTAGATGGCAGCAAGCGAGGTGTCTGCCCAGTGTTAGCTGAATAACAAACAATAACGTGGCCATGTAAAATCAATACTCCCTCATTTTATTGTCTTTCGCTTGGCCTTATGTTTTGTAGTTGCACAGACAGCGGCGCAGTGCATGCTGGTGTCAGGGGGGAAGGGTGTATGGGCACAAATCATTACAGAGGAGAACACAGAGTTCTTCCAGAAAGTGACAGGTGTTTGAGAGTTTCTTTCGTGACCTAATGTTAGTTTTAACTGAAGAGGATTATTTCTCCGGCAAGCGAATTCAAAATATGTCCAAACCTTGGAGGATATGTGTCTAAATTCAATCTCAGTGTTCTTGACATAATGGGAAAAACTTGTGTTTCACATATGTGAAGACAAAGAGGCAAAAAAGAGACAAACAGCTGTTACAGGGCAAACTAAAAGAAAAAATGTATACTTTTTTATATATAAATAAAGAAAACAACAAAGATAAGTTATCCATTGGTAATGGACGTTGTACATCAGAAACTTGTTCAACTGGGGTAGCTGACAAGTTCACAATGCAGGGCGAGGGGGGGTCATTACTTTGACTCGATTTCCATTGAGAAGCAAACATCCAATTCAATTTAGATATGTGCCTGTGCTAGGCCATAAGCCAGAGGGAGATTGTAACTGACAGCCATTGGACAGCTGGCTGGATTTGAATATTGACGAGACAGAGACTTGACAGAAGGGATTATGCTCTACCTTCTGACTTACTAGCCGCTACACTGATCCATTCTATTGTCAGATCAACTCAGTGTCAGATCTACAGTATGTCCGTGCGATGCAGCGATGCCACTCAGTATTAGACCCTACCTGAGCTCCATCCCAATACAAACTGATGTCCACTCAAAAGCTACAAGACACTCGCTAAAGTAACAAGGACAAAAATATGCTATATCAAAGCAAATCTATTTCAAAGTAAACACGTGATGGTGGCGTTTACTCTCCAGGAGCTGCGTTCAATACAGACAAAAAAACGCACAGTATCTTCATTATAATACCCTGCGACTCTTAACCTTAAATCTTAACTCTAAACAAGCCCTTCATTGATTTTGTTAGATCACTTTCTAATCTTGGAGACATTTTGAGTTCATACAGGGAAAAAAAAATGAAAAGTCTGGATGTTTCACATTTAAATGGATTTTTCGTTTAATTCTTTAAAAGTGGACGTTTGCGTTTGTGGGAGCGCGTGGGTCGAAAACACTGCATCGGCCGCGTCAAATCAGTCTCATCTCCCACCCAGCGCACACCCTCCCATCTCGAGGGCCGCCGAGAGCAGGCACAGAGCGCCTGATCAAAGGGCCTCGGACAGATCTGTGAAGGCCCTTTGAAAGGACATCCACAGTTACACAAGTTGACACGCTTTTTCTTGCCGGAGCGCAGACGCACACCCGGGCTCAGGGGCACGCACAAACACACACGCAAGCAAGCAAGCAAGCAAGCAAGCAAGCAAGCGCACACACCACAGAGAGACACAAAACTTCAAACACGGCACGGTCCACAACTCCAAATCCAAGCGATGTTAAGCCCGGCATATCAGAGGGAACATAAATGCATTTTCCTTAAATCACCACAAAGAGTCCAAATATAGAGGGAGGTGGAAAGAAGGAGATGACCAGAGATGTAATGTTGTGATATTAGTGAGGGAATATGAAAGAATTAATGGTGTCACGTCACAGATTTATATGGATAAAGTACATACAACTCTATAGGTGACTGGCAGGAATTACATCATCATGTACATATGTGCTAACGCTAGGTAGATCTGTCAGCTACTCGAGCTTGTTTGGCCCGCTGGGTATCACACTTGGGCACGGTTCAGCATAACAAAACCATGGCCCGCTTGATGAGGAGGGCACTTGCTACATCTTCACACAGCTTAGTACGTGTTGATTGCTAAGCTTGCTTGGTACGAAGCAACCGTGCCTATCGTGACAACTAGCGTGAGTAGTATTCCCTGAAGGAATGACTCAGTCAATGAACTATGGCCCGACACCCTGGCAAAAATAGAAATCCTCCCTGTAACTGTCCATTTTTACACTTAAAACAATTGAGACATAACAAGATAATTAATGGGTTTCGGTTAATGGGTGCTTGTAGGCTGATTTGGTTACACACGCACAGTAGCTATATCTTCCTGTATTCCATCTTTGAGCTAGGATCAGCTGATAGTCTGCTTATTCTAGTTTCACACCAAATGATAAACGCTATAAACCTGGTTGTTGTTTGATTTGAAATATAAATGTTTCCATTAATGGAAAGAGGCATTTAATTATTTTTGTGTGTTTCTGTGATTTTATATACGTGTTTTCATCTTAGGGTTAGAGTGGTGTAAGCGTCAACATGTGTGTGTGTTCTGTGGGCCAGTTGTGCATTCATGCAAGATGTCGTCTTATTATTTGGAGAAATAAGACTGTGTTGTATCATGTGACCACATATTTCGAATCCCTCCGCATGGCTGTTTCCAGCTCCTAACTATTCTCTCCAGTCATCCAGGGGAAAGTTTGTGTAAATTTGCAGGGGCTTAATTACTGAATAATTTAGACCATGCTCCAAATTAATGTAGACATTTCCATATTAATGTGTTTGCCAACCGATTTCACATTTATTTGTACTGTGGACAGGAGGGTAGCAATTATCACAGCATATCATAGCAGTTGTTCTGGTATTTCAGACATCATTAGGCCGCCTGTCCGCCACACTGTGACTGTGAGTACTAGTCCACAGGACACAGTTTGGTACATTCCTCAAATAGGCTCGCTATGCTTCTGTGGGTAAGATCTATCAGACGTGGTTCCAGGAGGAAAAAGGTGAGGGGGGCCTTGTTTGTGTTCGACAAGGTGACGTCCAATTTAAAAATCCTCGCTGCTTGTGAATGCATTATTATACGAGGTGAAAAAGTAAGGACAACAGCAAATAACCAAACACCTGCCAAGTCTACACAACTGTCGGCCGGTCAGTGCAGCCAGTAGCTGACTGCTTCACACAGACGCTGAGTTCTGCATGTGTCCCAGGAGGTTGACAGCTCTTTGCTCCTCTTATCTTCCATTCTGACCCCCCTTTCCCTCCACCTTACCTCTCCTTTCTTTTCTTCCTCCTCAGTCTCCCAACTGTTTGGCTCTTGTTAGGAGCTTGGCTGAGCGGGCTGGCACCTTTCACTGAAACAGCACCCCAGAGGAAGTTGTGACACTGAGAAATGCGAGCGTGTGGATGTGCTCGTGTGTGTGTGTGGGCATGTGTGTGTGTGTGTGTGTGTGTGACCTCTCTTACTTGAGCTACAGTAAATCATTACAGCAAGGTCCTTCGTTAAGAAAGCCAACCACCTTGGCACCTTTCAGCTGTGTCCTGTGTCTGACTGTCTGACGCCGCGTCTCAAAGCTCCCACCACATGGGGCACAACAATTATTTCCAACAGGAACTGAAAAAACTATCCCAAATAAATCTCAATCTTTCTGTTCCATCTGGTTTCATGTTGTTATGTTTTTCATGTTACACTAAGAGGATGCCTTTAAAAGCTGATGAACGTGTATACACTGTATGCGAGAACGACAGCCTACACTTATACTGAATATTCCTCGTGGCCACCCTCTTCCTCCTTCCCACTCCTTCCTCTCGCATGCTGCTGCTGTAACAAGGGGAGGCCAAGTCAAGTTGGGCAGTCAGTAAGTCAGTCATTCAACCTGGCAGAGAGGCAGGTACCTGTTAACGGCTCCACTGTGTCCGTGGGTCTGTGGGATCAAAAATCTCAGCAGAGGCAATCTGTCTTCCCCCATGAGCCAGAGAGGGAGATGGAGAAAAATTGAGGGCAAGATATAGATAAGTAGCAGGAAGAAGTCAGAAAAAAAAAAAAAAAGAGAGGGAACACTTATGATGGACGACGATAAAAGCCCGATAACAAAATGCGCACACACAAATAAATGCACACACCGAACGTAATCGCAAACACGAGCTAAAACACTCCAGCTGTTCCCCTTCTTATAATGGGCCCAGTCTATTTAAGGCAGTGTCTCGACTCGCTCCCCCATTAGCTCTCTCTGGGATTTGTTTCTGAATAATCTGAGAGTTTCGATGTAACCTGCCAGCTTTGTCCCATCTCAGTCCACCAGTCGCCTGCAACGAGCCACATTATCCTCCATCCTCTGCCTTCCCCTGCCGTCCACCACCATGCAACATTCACCTGTCTACGGTTTAGCTTGTCGCCACCATCAGCTTTCCTCCGCGGTCCACTTAAACTTCAACTCCTCCGTCCAGCGTCCTCACGCCGCCAGATGATCTGCACAGCCCCAGCTTCCATTACAAGCTAATTAGCAACGCATCCCACAACACACACACAATCTTCCTCAGCGTATTGTGTCTGCATTTGGGTGTGCTCCTTTAAACCTTGTCACCAAATGCATAAAATATAACCCATGAATTAATGAACAAAGATGATTCACAAAAAAACAGTCAGTAGCTTCAGATTTTGCCCTCATCACACGCACAGCACAAACACCGAGAACAAGCATTCACTCACGCTATCTCCCCACTGAACAGCCTAGAGAGAAAGGAAAAAAAAATGACGTATTTGTTGTTATTTCACCTCAATGTGCTACCAAGATTTTTTTATTACTTATTCATTAGTTTCTCTTTGACATTTGTGCATATATGAACTGTGAAATCTACTGAGGAGCGCTGAGAAGCAGCAGCTTGCTCTCAGACAAAGGCCTCGCTCTCCGACACTGATCCGGCAAAACTTCAGTTCAAACCCAGCTATATATAATTTCCATAGCCACTGTGAATAAATTGCACATTTCAGCATATTCTACTTTTTTTTCTCCTGTGGATTATGTAGTGACTTACTTGGGTAAGTTGCTGGTATGGTTGATTTAATGGTGGGTGATCTAATGGTGAGTTGAGAAAAGTGCAGAAAGTCTGCAATAATATTCAAGTTACTAGAAGTAACAGCAAAACAGCAAGATTAATAAAGGTAATGCAACACATCATCAGTGCATCAAATCAAATGTGATCTATTCACAGATGAACTGTCTGACTGACAAGCTTTGACTTCCCAAACACTAACTGAGCAACATATTTGTTGCTGCATGGGTGTCATTTTACAGCATTTGACATGAGGATGGGAATTTAGCATCAAACACGCAACCATGTAACATACATACCGATCAGCCACAACATTAAAACCACTGACAGTAGTAGTAAATAACCATCTTGTGACAATTCAGTGTTCTGCTGGGAAACTTTTGGATCTGGAATTCATGTGGATGTTACTTAGACATGTAGCACCCACCGAGACCAGACCAGGTACCCCCACCCCATAGCAATGACACTCCTTGATGGCAGCAGCCATCCCCAGCAGGATGCAGCCTGACACAGGCACACACACACAAGGTGTTGACCTGGCCTCCAAAGGCCCCCACTAGCAACATTCTGTTCTCTTCTGAAGATGTAGTGTAGACTAAACAGATCCTTACCAAAGAATAGGTTCATTTGAGAAGCACAAATCCCGTCTAAAATGCCATTATATTTCAAAATGGTGGTTTTGATGTCAGTACTGCGTCTGGTGTAAAATATGGGGAAGTTTGTGTCACTAACAGACACCAGTTGGTGTGGAAATCCTCACTTGAAGGCCATACTGTTATTGACGCTATATAAATAATTAAATTGAAATACTGTAAATCCAGCAGTGTCCAGACTCCATTCATAATGACATTATTAGCAATGGGCTCCTGTGGTTTTGTTGGGCCTGCAATGAACTGATTATTCCATGCAGACATTGATCTCACCTTTCTATGTTTTGTGTGTGCGTGCGTATTAGTCTTTGGATGGGGGTGCTCTGTTATTGTCTATCAGATCGGGGCCTTGTTCTCTTACCATTTCAAACAGTTCATTTTCTACCATGCTAATGGCAGTTTTAGGGGGTTAAGGAGATAAATAAATCCTCGCTGTCACCTCATTTAAAATCAAATGCCACTTAATTATAGCTGTATGTGTTTTCAAACACTTTGCATAATTTATTGTTCTGCTCCATCCTAATCTCCAGATCCTTATCGTGCGTGCTCTATTTTACCCCCTCTGTCCTTATAATAAAATTATAATGCTCCCTCTCTCAGTTTTTCTTTCTCTTTCTTGCTGCCAACAGCAGTGTGAAAGAGATAAGGAGAGCGATGAAAAGACGTTTTTAAGTTGTGCCTCACCTTGTAGGGATTTGATGCTGTAAAGGTCTATTGTCAGCTCAGGAGAGCATGCATGCACACTCTCACGCGCTTACACACAGCCCTCTGGCAGTGCTGCGTTTCTTACAAACAAAATACAAACATTGTCAAAATCTATGAAAAGACCAGGGTAACATCATTGTTCATGATCTGGTTTAAGGCGAACATATCACAAAAAGACTAAGAATACAAGCTTGACACACAGATTACATTTTTTTTTTTTTTTTAACCTTTCTCCATGTAATGTCAAGAAGTTTCTCTTGTTATGCATGTGTACTGCACAGGCCTATTATTTCACTTCTTTGCAGCACTAATGTGTCAGGGAGAACTAAGCACATTAGTGACCTTGATGCCCTAGCACAGTGAAGGTCCTAAAGGGAAGTGAGGGGCACTAATATGCTACATTACTGGCTGAGGCTGCCATCAGCAACACTAAATGTCAGATCACATCAGTAATTTTCTCTCCCTCTTGATCTGTCCTCAGCGATGTTGTCCAAAACTTCAAAACGTCTTTACTTACAGGTATAGTATGTGGCATATCTGCATTAAAATACCTAAAAATATTCCGAATGTTGCCAATAGTGTTCAAGACCAGAGAATTCTGTAGTTTTAATGATAATGATGGGGATACTGATGTGTGCGGCAACGTTTTAACACTACAACCACGTTCAACACGCTCATAAATGTATTTTTAGTATGACTGCCTTGGCTGCAAATAAGAGCACTGAACTACCCCATGAATTTGCCACACAAAGTTAGCTACACTAGCTGTATGAGCTGTCGACTCATCTCATAGACGGCAGCAGAAATGACACGCCCATACAAAATAACATTATACTGATAAATATAATTTAACTATAAATCAGATTTGCATTGTTCACCAAAACGAATAAATGCATTTGAATTAGGGCTACCAATAAAGTGGCAATACATAACACAGATAAAACAGGCACATTTACATCCTCTGCAAAGTACGAATGCACAGTATATAAAGTTAGATACAGACCGAGAGCATCCATCTCACTATACATTCATGTATTTGCCGTTTCTGTCACTTTGTATTCAGGGAGCATGATGTACTGTATATCTGCAGCTGCTGACGGGGGGTGGTATAGTAATTGTCCAGCAGCAAACTGGATCAGAAGATAGATGCAATCCTTACAATCAGTGGATTTTGATTCATGCTTTTTATCATTCAAGTGAGTGCAAACGAAGTTGCAGTTTAAATAAGCAAACAGACGCAGCTTAAAATGCTATCAACGTTTTTAAAAACAACTCATTATGAAAACTGAGATGTTACTGATTAAAAAGCAGCAAATCTGTATTAGTGTCACATTAAGTTGTATAATGACAGTAATATGTGGCATATACACGAATCAGCCACAACATTAAAACCACTGACATGAATAACAGTGACCATCCTGTGACAGTTCAATGTTCTGCTGGGAAATTTTTGGACCTGATATTCATGTGGATGTTGCTTAGACATGTACCACCCACCTAGAACCAGACCAGGCACCCCCACCCCATAGCAATGACACTCCTTGACGGCAACAGCCATCCTCAGCAGGGTGCAGCCTGACACAGACACACAAAGAGTCACAAAAACAGTCCAGGAACAACTCGAAAAACATGAAAAACAGAACAAGGTGTTGACCTGGCCTCCAAATCCCCTAGATCCCAAACTGATCAAGTCTCCGTGGGTATCTGTGGGAAGCACTGGAGCAAACCTGATCCACAGAGGCCCCTCCCCTCAACCCACAGGACCCAAAGGCCCCCACTAACAACAGACACCACCCTCAGAAGGTCCATGTCCATTCTCTGAGGATTGGAGGCACAAGGGAGACGTACACACTATTAGGTCATAATGTTATGGCTTATCTGTGTATTTGGCATTATACAAAGAAACTTTAACAATAACAATAACTACATAATAATAGTTAATCTTAACCATTTATTTATTTTGCAATGAAATGCCCAAAACAAATTGGCCTTATTAACTGGGAAAGTTCTACACTTCACTCACCTTGGGCAAATGGATGTCTTTTTTATATGAGAGGATGGATCCATACCCATGCCCAATTAGACACATTCATCAATGAGCGTGAACTGGGAGCAAGTGGTGTGTGCATACCTAACAAGATGCGCGTGAGGCTTTCTGTTCCGCACGCTCCGAAGCAGTGGCTGTTGCCGTGTTACCATAACTCGGTAATGGATGGGAGGAGCATGCAGTTGTGCATCCTCTCTATGGTCCCTTCCATCCTGGGCCAGTCAATGGAGCAGACAGGCCGGGGCTTAGTATATCACATAGATCCCAATGCTGGACAGCACAGCAGACAGATGCAAGTCAATAGGAGGTTGCTGCTTTTGAATATTCACTCAAGTGTTCAGTGGCATGCTGCATATAAATTGGCAGAAAGGTAGAGCTTGGTCTTGAATACATGCTTTACAAAGATTACTGGAATGTGAGAGAAATTAAGAAGTACTGGTGGTATGAATGTGTAATGGTGGTGTTGGCCGTGGGTGAGAGGTGGGGTTCTGTTGTCTTCATTGAGTGATTTAACAACTGTGTCACTTAAACCAACGCAATCAATGTCAGCTAAGCCGATTAGGATTCACAAAATTCATTGCAAATGACATAATATCATAATAGTATGAACTTCAGATGGACACTGCACTGTATAATTACAATAAGTGGATTGTATAGCCTCAGAAAACCATCAATCATATACAATACAGCCACCCCAAACATATTCCCTACAGAAAAGCATAAAAATATTGGTATTGAGCTTTCCAAATGTCAGGGCAATGGTAACCCAGGCATTGTGCAATTACATAATGATTATTGCAAAACTTTCTCCCCCTCACTCAGTATGGCTGTAATATGCAGTGGATGGCCATGGGGGTTCATTAGTGAGAACAGGCTGCTGTTGAAAAGCTCCAGTTTCACCTCTGATCCCGGCTAATGTGATTTGGACCTGAGATTGGTAGTGGAGAGATTAGATGCTAGCTCACCTCAGGGTGGGAACCAGAGGAGGAGACATACATCAATGTTGTTTGCTTTCAAAATCAAACGTCTTCTCACCTCTAATTTGCTCTGAAGCATCTGCAAAAAAGTGTCTAGGAAGCATTCGTAGTCTAATTTGTTTTCCAGCGATAGAGGATTGGTGTGGCTGAGCGAGTGCTCGCTAATCTACTATGCTTCCTTTTGGAGTGCATGATTTGGGCTTTCATAACAAATCAATTGGTTTGTTGAAAGTAGGATTGCAGAGCTGAGGATCGGCTACGGTTGACAACTGTGTTAGCGTTGTCCTCTTATTACCTCACGGCTTAGCCCCATGGCCTGTGCTACCAGTCGTTATGTCAGCCTACTCCTTCTTTCATTTCCTTTTCATTAAGCCTCCACGTTCTTTGTCACTTCTTAGCCTCCATGCTTACAACCCCTCCACCTTCATCCATATACTCCTTGTGCCCCCTCCGCCTACTCCATCATGTCTCTACCTCTTTCCTTTTCCTCATTCCCTCCTTCCCTCTCATTAGGTCATAGTTGTGGTGATTTGTCAGAGTGGCTGTGCTGATTAATAGGCCGACGAAGCCCCTATATTTGGGGCCTGTCAGCGGGGCTCCAGAATGCCAGGGCCGCCCTGCTGAGCTCCCTCACCACCCAGGTGGCCCCATTTGGGCTAAATGAGCTGTGAAGGGTCCCGGCTATGCCCGCCTGCCGCACACTAAGAAGTTACGCACACAAGCAGGCGTAGACACAAAAAGGCATAAACACATGCGGGTGCACAGACACACACACGCGCACACATACATCTGAGATGCAAGCACACATGCAGGCACGCTCACGTACTCAACACCCCGGCTCTCACTGCTACGCACCCCTGCGTTCCCACATGATTTGTCACACTCCATCAATAGACAATAAGTTACTGCCACTCTGGCCTGTCAATGGGCCTGTCTTCAGCAGACCCCTCTATGCTGTCTGCTAGCCTGAAGGGGGGGGGGGGGGGGACAGGGGAAAAGTGGTGAGCATGTAGTAGTTCAGTATGAAAGAGAGTGAAAGATTATGAGGGGAAGAAATAATACGTGCACATGCAGAAGAAATAAAGACAAGCAGATGGATGGAAAGAAAGAGAGAGGGGATGCAGGAGATATTAGACAAATTGGTTTGCTATGCATCTCACATCCTGGTGGAGGGCTTACTGAGCTCGTCCTGACACAAAGGCAAGTAGCCAGGTTCAAGTAAATGGCAGTCGGAGCCTGCATGTGTTTCTCTGTGTGTAGAGTAACATGGTTCAGCTGCTCCAAGCCAATTGCCTGGCCTTGGAGTCAGAGAAGGGATGTGTGCATGAGTGCGTGTGAATGTGAACGCCCCTCTTTGCAAGATTATTTTCATTCCCCCTATAGCAGGAGGGGGAGACCTTGGTGAATGAGATCATTCTGCCGTATTTGCAAGCACACGCACACACACACACACACACACACACACGCACTTCCACCAATGCACGAGCACACACGCCTCCCCAATGATTCAATTTGATGATGGGCATTGGATAGGAAACTGGAATCTGTGAAGGTCAGAAAACTCTGAACAGTAACATCCACCACTGCAGGCTACTGCCACTGTCTCAACTCCTACACTGTCATTACCGCTGGCCGGCTCGCTCTCATTATCAACTTACTTCATCAAATACACTTCATTATCAGCTTGTCCTTAACAGACAGATGGGATGGACCCTCCAGCAAATGACAGAGTAACTGGTATAAAGTGATTCCTTTTAAAGACTATTCAACGAATGGGTCATAACACATATAGTCCTCTGCTATTAGTTTATCTGTGATTTACACTTGATTGGACATCTGGGGGGAGAAAAAAGTGGTATGTTTCCTCAGAAAATACTATTTAATTGTACCAATGGCTATGCATTATAATTACATCTGAGGTGATTATAGTCATTATGAAGTCGTTATTTCTGAGACTGTTGAACATATGAAAGGCGGATGGATACACTGGCTGAATAGACAGCTGTTACTGAAGATGTAAGTAACAGACAGCCCTATCATGCTGGCAATATGGACGACCATGAAATTAAGACTCAACGTATAGTAATTACAATGACAATGAGCTTTGTTCAAAGTGTCAAGTATCAATCTAACACTTGCCAGGCAGCTTTCATATCATAGCTAATAGGCAGTTGGTGAGCCAGGCCCCTGCCAGCCACAGAACCAAGCTATTCATAAGCTGGCCCTTGTCATTGTGCTTAGCAGTTGATGTAACAGTAACACACCCATCAGCTACATGTGCCCCCATGCAAATGAGTGCATTAGAGCAGACCTCAGAGAGCGGAGTGTGGCCAATAAATTCAGCCGGGGTGAGAAATGTAGCCTCTACCATGCGTGTCCAACCCCATCTATTTAACCTAATTACACACACTATACCAGGTAATAAAAGTCTGCATGCCATCAATTCTGACATCTCATCCAGGGCACTGCAAGAAATGTCTATTAGGATCCATAAATCCTCGACGTAGTGATCTTCTTCAGGAGTAAAGGGTGTGAAAAGGCGTCTCCGTGGGCGGCTGAGTCTCTCCTCTGAATGTTTGTGTGTGAAAGACGGTTAAGTCAGCAGAAACTCCCTCATACTAAAGACGTTTGTGTTTTAACCACATCTGCTGGTATTGTATCAAAGCACACAATGAGTGAACGCAATGACTTCTGCGCAGATGAGTTGGAAATCGGCTCTAGGATGCAGGAAGTGCCACACAAAGAGATGAACTCAACGGTGGAGTTCAACCATCCCTGTTCTCTGTATTGGCTCTAATCCAAAGCAAAAAGACAAAACAACAAATAGCTGATTCAGACAGCGGTAAAACGTGTGAGCAATTCTAGTTTTGGCTTGCTGCTGTTCCTATCCAGGTGTTTCATGTCGCTCGCTGACAGGCCCGTCACGCCTGAGGCCAGGCGGAACATGGCTGCAGGTACTTTCACTTTCCAATGTCACGCCTTGCGTTTAGGAAAACAGTGCAGAGTTGCGGAATGGCCGAAGCTAATGTTTTAGCCACAGATGGCTGGATAAATAGATGTGGTCACAGTAGCTTCACTCGCGCTCTCTCCGCCTTTGTCTGCAGCGCACCTGAGTATATCCCCCACCCTCATCCGGGGATGTAGATCCGTGAAAGGGAGGATGAAGTGGTGAGATGAAGCAAAGCAGAAAGAGAAGCGTGAGAGAAAAACAAACATCTGAGAGGTGATGAGTCCTATTGTTGGGAGATGAGGCTGTGAACCGTTTCAACTTTTCACCTCTCGGATCAGTTGGTGGAATACTGTTGTGTATACTAAAATAAGCATTTATAACAGCTACTATACGGTAAGTCGCATTAAATTCAGAGTGTTCAATTTCCTGAAGTTAACATGCACTAAAGAAGTCAAATCTTCAGTTTATAAACTTCAATAACACATATACACTCTCCGGAAAACTATTTGTGATAGATAAATTGCAAACACTTTAAACGGCTGTACTTAATAACACTCATATAAGCCTGTTTGTGTGTCAATTTTTCTTTTCCTCTCTCTCTGTCTCTTGCTTTGCCACACATCATTTTGATGGCATATTACCCACCCAGTCCCCCAGTTTCCTGCTCCCACAGTAAAAGAAAGGGGGGGAAAAAATAAAAGGATCACCACACCTGGATTTCCACTCCAGGATGTCATCCATGGAATTCAACAGAAAAGCTAATCCATCAAACTCTCTAAAAAGAACACCGTGGGTGGGTGTATTTTCTATTAAAAAGGATTACTCCATTACCAAAACAACCCCCGGTTTTAAAAACCAAGCTCAGAGTATACGGTTTGGTAAATTGATTTATGACTGATTTATCTCGCATAAACCTGAGACAGTGCCGGGTTTTGGATAAGTGCGGGCTTTGCGTCGCAAACAATTACTGCTTTATATATATAGCTGCAGAGGAAAAGATGGTGAAGTTGCAGCAGCTGGTGTCAGGACGTCAGACCATTGCGGGTCCTATATCATTGTAGAAAACACTAATTGGTTGTGATTGATGGAGGGCTTTGCTGGGAGGGGGGACTTGCGTCTCCCTACACTTTGTGGTTGTTTTGAAAAAAAGGCAAACCCCTGCCGGAGTCGCGCACACACGAGCACGTTTGAACAAATATAAAGATTTGCAAACATGAGACACTCTCACACGTACGGCCCTTTTCACACACGCTACACACAATGGCGGTTAAATGTTGATTCGCTGTTGGTTTATGAAGATTATGCTCTTCTTCATTGTCGCATGTTTAGTGCATTGTGCCTCGACTCTACAGAGCTCCCAGCTTCAAAGCTCCTCCGGTGCAATTGTTGCCTCAGTCACCTATTATAAACAACACATTTTTAGAGAAAAGGCTGTAATTGTGCAAAAGTGTGGCACAAATGGCTTTGTAACATTACTGTATGCCTTTCTTCAATGCAACCCATATACGGGACCCTGAAAGCTCTCACCAATTGAAGTTCGGCTTTCATCCAGCATAAAAGCTATGTTTGCAATTGAGCTTTGGTGCTATACCTTTCCTCGCCTTTACCCCCACCCTCTATGCCTTGTTTCATATGAGTGCACAACCACAATGGCTTGAGTAATGGGTCCAAAATGCTTTCCCCCCGAACGAAATCACTGTTTTTGTGGGTGATGCGGAGGTAACTTTGAGACCCATACAACTCAAACTATTGCTATTACTAATTCTCCCTCTCTGTCTATTCTAATCGTAAACCGTTCCGCAGCACCTCACATTCACAATCATTTAGCCAGGTCCAACGTAATATACACACAGGAGAGAGGGAAAAGTACGAAGAGCCGAGGAGAGACATACAGAGAAAAACACCGGGGAGGACGAGAAAGAACACAGGTCAACCACTGAGGTTTTTCCTTGTTTGAAAATGTCAGCACGGGGGCGTGTTAGTGAGCCGTGATGTTCCCTTGCTGCAGAAAGAATCGTGGTCCAAAGCCAAACCAAGAGTAATCTTAAATAGCCTGATGATTCCTTATGGATTTTCAGTTCCCAATGACTGGATGTGTTGCTGTTTGCTGCATTACACTCCAACTATGGTGAGAGGAAAGGGTTACACTGGCTTCAAAATGGACAAAAAAAACTTAATTTTCTCTTAACATTCTCTAGAAGTTAAATGACAAACATCCTGTCATAAATTTTTTTTTCAAAAAAAATGATTGAATTTGTACTGGTCTTTCACTCTCAGTCACAAACAAGACACCGCCATAAAGTCCAGACTGTCTGCACCTCACCTACTGCTGACGTAACGTCCTTTGACATGTATCCTCTATCACATATGGAAGCACGTTGTAGGTGCAAGCACATGGTGTTGGGGAGTGTGTGTGCGCGCGCGTGTGTGTGTGTGTACGTCTATGCGTGTTCAGAAGCGCGAGCAGGCTGCAGACAGTGGCCACTGGGAAATCAAGGAGCACTTTGTCATGCATCCTTAAATGTGTGACACTGCGTCTCACGAGACAGCGCCTGATTGGTCTACGAGGCATCAAAGAATGACGGGTGAGTGATGGCCTCGAGGGGATACGGCGTGTGTGTGAGTTGTGTCGAGTGTCGTGTGTGTGTGTGGGTGCGTGTGTGTTGGCTGGGGTTAGAGACACAGGACAGCACTGTGACATGTCTGGGTGGCACCCTGTCAAAGCCAGCTGGCAACGTGTCGTAATGCTGCCATCAGGGAGTCATACGCCGCAGTTTTTAAGATTCACGTTGCTTTAACCCATATGTGAACTTCATTCAAATAAAGACAAAAAAAAAAAAGATCAGCTTTTAACCCACCGATGTAGGGATTTGTTAGACCAAATCTAATATATAATGAACACATGTCAGACTCAAGAACATATGTGCATCTCTTCTTTTCTTCTTTAAATGTAGCTCTGAGGCATTTCCATTTTTTTTTTACATTTAGTAATCACTCTAATATTGTCTTGAAAATGAGAGATCAAGATCAAAATTGATGAATGCTGACATAATAATCAAAGCAAATGAAAGGTTTGCAATGGCTTAACCAAAAGCGCCAGAAAATAAAAAAGAAGTTTCAAACAAAACAAACAACAGAGTAAAAGAAAAAGTATATCGAACTAAGAACACACTGTTAAATTAATCTGTGATTAATGTGTGGTGTTCATCACATTCCTGCATTGTGAAATGCTTAATTGCAATCTGTTTTACTTTAAGTCAAACATACTTTATTTCCCATAAAGTATTTTGAGGGGTTGCAGAGAGGTACAAACTTTGGGTAACACATACACAGTAATCAAGACATGATGACAAACGCATGGTGAAAAGTAAACAGCAATTAACGCGATGGTGTCTGTTTGTGAAGAATTATGGGATTTCAACCAACTCAAGGGTTACGACCAGTCCTCCAACAATCTAACTGCACAGACTGAATGCTGATTGGTTAAAAGTTTCCCTTGAATCACAAAAGAAATTGGCTTCATATCAAAACTTGGTTTCAAACCTCAAATAATTTCTTTGTCTGGTCCTTTCTGTGGCAGGGCAAAGCTAAAGGACCAACAGCAGCACAAACATGAGCAGCAGTATCCTATGTTTTAGATATATTTTGCCACTGCTCTCAAGTGGACGGCTACAACGGGTAAAAGTGCGTCTGCAAAGCTCTGGTTAGCACAAAGTAGGTACAGTGCCCTTCGCTAAGACCTCATACTGCATTGTTTTATGGCCTATTGCGGATGCCTTCACTGTAAATACATCTGACTCACTCTTCATAAAGAGCTACAATGTTTTTCTTATCCCAAAATAAATTCTGGAAAAGGGCAGCAATGCTAGGATAAAATGGACAGTCTGAATATTTTATTTTTTGTTTGTTTGCTGTTTTCTCTATAGAAAATGATTTAATTCACATGGACTAATGGCAAAAACCATGATTACGGATGTTTTAGATGGGAGTGAACCATGCCATGCGATGAAAAGAACATCAACAAAAGAAGCAAACAAAAGTGACATAGAAATGAAAGGTACGTAATGACGCTGCGGCGTCTGAGGCATTATATGGTGTATGTAAAATAATAATAACAATTAGATACCATGACCCCGTCCCCTTTATGTTGGATTAAGCATGCAGGGTTTTGTTCTTAAGAGGAAAATAAAGCAGAGCGGCAGCAGCAGCAGCAGCTTCACCCTCCACTGTATGAATCATGTGTGGCTGCTCCAAGGAAGAGCTGAAATCCAAAACCAACAGGGGGCAGGCATAATTACCAGCATGTCCCTCATATTTACTATCTCTTAATAAACAGACAATGACCTGTCAGCTGTATTTTGCGTTTATTTTTATTCCGTTTAGCCCTTGTATTTTCATCAGCAGATAAGGACTGGCATGGAGTGAGAGGGAGCGTTTAACTTTGTCTCCCTGGTCTCTGTTTCTGATCGATGTTACCACCTCTTACCACCCGAGAGGTGGAGAGAGAGAAAGAGAGGGAGAGAGAGAGAGAGAGAAAGAGAGACAGAGTGAGAGAGGAGGAGGATTTACGCTGGCACCGCATTTTTGTCCAATTAATAGATTGCCAGTGTGTTGCGTATTTTGCATGACAAAGGAGGGTAATATTAAACTGCCATTTGTAATGAAAATGCACTTTGCAAATTAAAAAGTGCAGAAACCCAATTTTTCCTACCTCTTTAGGAAATAAACAGTCCTTAACCAATTAAAGCGCATTGTAATAATTCTGTGATTTATTGCAGGTTGTTTAACTTTCAAAACTCAGCTAACCTATATTAAGGTCACAATCCATCATGTCTTGCATGGAGTGCTGTGGAGTAATGGCTGTTGTATTAGCTGCTTTTGATGATAGTATGAAAGAAGTATTAGCACTTGTCAACAAAACTGCTTACAACATAACATTAGCATGCATGAGCTGCGTTGCCTATTCATTATCTTGGCAGCTCCACACACGCGGTTACAGCCTTATAGAACATTTCGCCGGGCCGAGAGCACATGCACACTGTTTGGTTTTGAGATAGAGTGGCAACATGCAAACCACGGGGTGCGCTCTGGTTGCAATGCAAACAGACACCAGAAAGATGAAACAGTCTCTATGATACAGAAGTGAGGGAGGGAGGAAGCACGCAAGACAGAGAGAAAGAAGAGAGAGAGAGAGAGAGAGAAGGAATGAGGGATGGGGAGGATAAAGGAGATCACTCTCCATCTTCTCCATATTTGCCTTGATCACCTTCAGTTAAGCCTCAGCTTCTGCGTTATAAACACACCAGAAAATGTCCAATCGTTGACAGGGGAAGAAAGGGGGAGAGGACAGAGGAGACGAAGTGGATGAGCGCGCTGAGGGTAACACAGAGTGCAACGTTAAGAAAAAGCTACCCGCTTTTAGAGTTCAACTGAGGCTGAGTGGTGACTGGCAAGAAAAAAGTAGCGCCGGAAGAGAAATGGAAAGACGTAGACACAAAACAAGCTAAGCTGTGAGGGTAACATTTGGAGGGCTGTTGAGGCAGACACAATGTGTGGAAGAAAAAGCTTCTGTGTAAGCAGTAACTGATTTGGAAGACGGAAAGACAGACATGATGAGAGGGTTGAAAAAGAGAGAGAGAGACATGAGTTTGAAACAGAGAGAGAGAGAGAGAAAAGAAAGAAAGCAGAAACAGATGTAAACGCGCATAGAAAGAGTTACAGCTGAAGGGCACGGCGGGGTACCAGGCAGACAGAGAAAGATGCAGAGATGCAGGGCGGTGTGACATGGTGACATTTGCCTCCGTAAATGGGCTCTCTGGCTTTAGCCGCACAGTCTGGTGCGATGCCCCCCGACTGTGAGCCAAGAATGCACTTAGCTCAACAAGAGCAAATGAATGGCCCTGTTTTGACTTCTACCATTACACTCCTTCTCTCTGATAGCTAGTGCTGGGCAGAGTGGGTCTTTGTTGGAGCACAGGGTTCCCTGCATGTTTAAACACCCCTGCACCATGGTCTAATTAGTGTGTTAAATCAGCACTTGGATAATATGTGGATCCAGCACTCAGCCCTCGATTCTGAAGTTTCATCTGACGCTTGTTGTAGTTGGGAAGCGACTAAAATCAAAGCTGCCGTGCAGAGCACTGCGACAAATAACAACGCACTGTTCCGCCTTGTATTTTTGGATATACTGTATGTTCTCACTGGATAACATACTTCCCATTGAGAGCAATTTGCTCATCTACCCACCACAAGCCATGCACCTGACAGGCCCAGAAATGTGTCAACAACAGGCCATTTAGCAGCCAAAGCCATCACGCCAGCTATTCAATAGAGCTAATTGCAACCGCTAAGGAATCTCATATCCTAGGGCATCATCGCTGAACATCAGGCATGGATTATTTATTTTTGCCTGGAAGTCCATATTAGACACATGTGTTCATCCCTCGCAGGGAAAACATGGAAATCTTCTCCCCTTGTTAGAGACTTAATCATAAATAATATTGGCGTTAGGTTTAGTTTTAGTGTCAATTAATTAGTATCAGTTGTTAGCATGTCATATTTTTCTGTTTAGTAAACCTCAAAGTACTCTGAAGCTTCGAGAAGATTAAGTTAATTGTTAAAGGGACATTTTATTACAGCATGTATTGACACTGATGCATGCAGTCACTGTACTCATAAATATTAAGTGTACAAATGTACATGCTCACTGGTTGCACAGAACGTTCCTACTGGGTTATTCATATTGATACCTGGCCACAGTTACTATTACATGTCTCTATACACTGTGTGTCTCTGATCACTCAGTCCCTCAACCCACTCTGCATGTGTTGATATTCAAATCTCTCCCTCTCCCTTTCTCCGTAGCTCCAGCTCCCCAATGATTATTCATGTGCATTTAACTCTCAAACAGCCCCTCATTAACTGTGGCACACTGGGCCATACGTTGGGCCAAATTACGCAGCTCTGACATACACAAATCAGCAGGGGGGGAGGGCGGGAGGGAGCCCGAGTCGCCGGGATAAAAGGCCTGGCTCTCTGCTTGGTCCTCTCTAACCATAGATAATGGCTGCCAACGTGTCTGTATGGTCTTTCAAAGCAATCAGCACTTTCACTTTTAGAGGAGCTGGGGTGAAGAAGGGGGAGAGCGAGGCGCATGAGGAGAGGGAGGGAAAAAAAGGGGGGGGTAGGGTGAAGAGGTAAACACTGAGTCAGGATTGGACTCCCACCATCAAACGCGCAGACGGTGGGAAGGTGAGTAAGAAGCAAAGTGGAATATTTAAAGCGGGGATTTTCTGGGTATATGAAGGATTGGCATGAAGGCCAGTTAAGGATTTTACTTTTAATTGACTGGTATTATCTACATGGAGCTTGATATGCCGGTTAATCTGTATTGCAAAATGGGTCAGCTGTCAAAATGCACATTTGTACAATTGAAAACGCAATGACTTATTCTTAGAAATTAAAAAGCAGGAGCGAGAAGTTTCAGTTAGAAATATGAACGGTGTGCAGTCAGTGGAGCTACGTTAACTTGGAGAATCACTATCGCGTTTATTTAAGTGACATTTTGCAGGAGATACTTGCTTCACTGGGAGTATTTGGACAGTTACATATTTCCTGTTCCTCAGGCTCCGTGACTCAAATAACTCAGTTTGAAATATAAGGATACACACTACAGCATGTCTCAGATTTAATTAGAATGGCTTTACATTAATATGGAAATAACTGTGTGGGGGCTGCCTGAACAAAATTAATGGACAGGTACAAATAAAGCCCTGTAAATCATTGATTTTAATATTTTGGACAATCCTTAACAGCCAATGATTGCATGAAGTATTGCATGAACCCATAAATATTATTGCTTTGCGGGGACTTCACCATCAACTTGGGGATCTTCTGAGCCTTCAGTCTGGTCTTCAACAAACGGACTATAGCTCAGTTGGAACGAGATCACATGATTGAGTCAGCCAGTCAAAGAAAAGCCACCTTTTCACCCTGAAAAGCTTTTTTTTATTGCCGTGGTCATTTGTTTAAGACTGTCGTCCTGCTGAATGATGAAATGTCATCCAATGACTTTTGATGCATTTGTCTGAATCTGAGCACACGCGGCGCTGCGGTATACATCTGTATTCATCCTGCCGCGTCTGTCAGCAGTGAAATCATCAATAAATACCAGTGTACCAGTTCCACTGGCAGCCATAGGCTACACGCTCGAACCATAATAGAAGCACACCTTGTTTGACAGATGAGGTGATGCCTTGGGTCATGAGCTCTTCCCATCATTTTTACAGAGTTTGATTCTTGGTTCATCAGGCCACAGAACTAACAACGGCCTTTTCCAAGGAGTTTGTCCTGGCCCCATTGATGTTCTGGTCATGAAGTCTTATCTTTATCACTGATAAAGAAACAGGAAAGCCTACATCCTGAAGAGCATCCTTGACTGGCTGCGGCAGTCAAGGATGCTCTTCCTTGTGCACTTCCTCAGGTCATTAGCCACGTTTTAGTGTCCATATGTAGCCACTATGGTTTTTGCTAATCAATTACTTTCATTTAATTTTATTTTTAGTCTCTTTATTATTCACTTCCATAGTCCAGCTAAGTGGAAATAAAACATAGCAGCTCAAGAAACATTCCGTAGTCATGTGTCCAATTATTTTTGAACCCATACACTTGGGCACTACATTGAAACACAGTTCATTCACTGGTGAATTATTTGCTCAAATGTAGGGGATCTAGTGGTTAGAGAAGCAGTTTTGGGACGTCAGTGTGTCATTGGTACATCCACTCTATCCAGAGGTGTCTTAAGCAAGCACCTAAAACAATCGAAACTGCTCTGCAGACGCCTTGTGTGCCTGTCCACTGATCCAAGTGTGGATAATTTGGATGAGTTAATTACAGAAAGGAAATCCCCTGTATGGATGTACACACAGAGCAAATAATGCTAATTTGATTTAAACCCGGGGATTTGGCTCTTAAATATGTTATTTAGTAATTCATTTCAAAGTACAAGCGTTGAAGCCAGACGCCTGAAAGACAAAGAAAGCGTATTTGTCTGAAACATCTTCGTCATTTGAACTTCTAGAGTACCGTTCATGTTGCAGATGATCCACCTGGGTTTACAGCCACAACTGACCCAGACAGAAACTGCCTTTTCCTCAGATGCATATAAAACACCACAAGCAACAGAGCAGGAAAGCTGTGAAGCTGGGTGTAGGCTCCATATACCAAATATGTCACACCTAAAATGGGGCACTTTGACAAAATTTATTGTTGCCCCACTTAAGCTTGACTACTCTGAAGATGTATGATGCAGAAATGTAAATGTCAAAATGGGATTTGACAGACACTCAATATACGATGACTGGCACTGAGATCAAGAGAAAAACCGGTGACTGAATTACTGACAGTGAACGATGTCCGGTGAGTTTGTAATGTAAGGATAAGTCTCCCAGCTAATGAAGGCAGCCAGGAGATTAAGACAAGGCAGAAAATCAAAAAATGAAACAGGGAAAAACGGTTGTACAATAAAATTACAGCTTATCAAAGCAGGCATTTAGAAGTGATAATGGCGACAATTCTTCTTCTAGCTGCTGCAGATGCAGTTAAATTTGAGTCAAGAGCACAATCAAAACCTTTTTATTCATTAACAGCTGATCTCCTAATAACAGTGATCACTGTTAAATAGGGGAAAAGTCTAACAATGGATCTTGGTAATAGCCGAATCAACCCTTAAAGCAACAGAGGAATTAACCCTTGAATATGAAATCATCCAAACAGCAAGGAGATGAGTCTCCGATAGTCTGCTGCACGCCACGCACAAATACATTGACTCAAATGTGCATAATATTTGCCAGTGAAAAAGAAAGAAGATGTTTCGTGAGACAGTGCAGGTGCCTCATGCAAACAACAAGCAAATGAATGTCATACGTGAAGCCACTTTTCTGGCTTGGCTTTGTTGTAAGTGTTTGGTGAAATGAACGCTGTCAGAGACAAGTGTTAAGTGTTGGCCAAAGAGGCGTTTGTATAGTTTTGGAGTCTGATTCGTAACTTGACTTGTTCACAAATGAGAGTTTAATGCTCGAAATAGGGATATAAAAATACCAGTGTCCAAATATATCCAGGGTGAGAAATTACATATTATGCAATTCGCATCTCACGTCCTTCAATTATACAACCGGTCCATATACTGCTGCTAAATTTAGTGTATAGAAAAGCAAGTGACTGAGTTTTAAATAAGACACAAATGACTGTACACGTGTGTTACCAGCGGCACGCTCCGCCATAATAACACTGAATGTGAGAGAGCAAGTTTTGGATGACCTCAACCATCGACCAAACTCAACATAGCCATTACAAATCAGCCTTTATTGAAGTGCGGGCTGAAAATCACTCATCATTGCCTCTCTCGGCACGTAGCTGGGCAATCAAATCAAAATGCGCCCTAATTTGACAGTTGCTATGAGAGTGACCTCAACATAATATGAATAACTACCCTTTATTACGAAGAAGAATTGAGACTAATTCTACATAGCTTGTCACATCTGACGTTGGGCCTTTAAGGTTTGGGGGGGAAGGGTTAGCGCCATATGCTCAGTATATGACAGCTACATAACAGCAGTGTGACAACACAGAAGTGTATACTCCTCATGGGATGGTGAGAGGCCGAGTGTTATATGTGTGTGTGTGTGTGTGTGTGTGTGTGTGTATGTGTGTGTGTGTGTTTTGCATGAGTATCACAGATGTTGCAGTCTGAGGTCTGGTGCAGATGGCTCTGGGCACACTTGCCAGTGATCTCCTTCCAGTAAGAAAAACACTTTCATACGTTGCTACCTGGACTCTGCTTAGAGGGCAGGAAGGGACACGCCACACAGACACATACACACACACACGGACAAAAATGGGGCTGGACAATTATTCAGATACATTAATTAATCGTCATTATACATCTTTAACTGACCTAGTTTTACTCAGTATGTTCAATAAATTAATTAGGTAGTCAGAGTACACTTAAAGCTCTGAGCTGCCTTGACCTGGCTATAATAATAATATTACCAGTGAATAAAAGCTTTCCTTAGTAACAAACTACTTCACTACTCGTTAACGTGTGCTTGGGATTTCAACATGCTCCCTCCTGTCTTGCAACTAGCAGTTTTAACGGATTTAACTCAACTATGAGGTACAATGAGGAAACGGAAAATCAGCTTTGAGTCGGAGAAACAGGAGCAGATGAGATGAGACGGGGAGCTTCGCAATCTCTGGTTCAGAAACAGAATTCGTTTGAAAATCTTAAACATGAGCATGCTACAGAACATGCCAAGCCATGGCTGAGACAAAGGAAACAGTAGTATAAAAACTTCCCTTAAAGAAATGTGTTATTATTGCTGAATTTATTTATTTTGTGGGTCAGCAAATGAATGTCTGAAGTTTTTGTGCGTAAGTGTATTTAAATAAATTATTAAATGAATCATTATAGAGGCAAAAGTGACAATTAACAGGGATATTGATTTTAGGTGATGTTGCCCACAACTGCACCAAGAGAAACACTCTCACCAGGGACACAAAAACTCTAAGCTTTCACTGACTTTAACAAAACATCCCTGTTAAAACTTTTTTTTTTTTAATCTCCGTTAACCCAGTAACAGTCCAGACAACAATGTTTCATCTAATGTATTGTAAGTGTGGCTCAGAAGGCATACTCCCAACTGGTTTGGGCGTATGTATGGATGTACCTGCAAATTCTGACTTCTCCTCGGCATAGATTGTTAATATGTAACATGCATGGCTTCCCGAGTATTTATTTTATTTTATCATACATTTTATACACACATGCACGCACACCAGTAAATACATGTCACACCGGTTAGGCGCAATCTCCCCGAGTCATGAAGTCAAATTACAGCCAGGGAGAGTTTGGAAGGAGAGCATCTCTGAACCGTCACACACAGTACACAGACACAGAAGAAGACTCAGTAAAGGAAGGTGTCCTCTGGGGGATAGAAAAAGCCTCAGGGGATTTGTCTTAGTGCAGAGTGCCACCTTGTTGTCAAGACTGCAATGACACATTTCTTTCAAAGCCACTCCTGACAGATACTCAGAGAAGAGAAATGTCACTTCACAATACATTGTAACATCAATGCAGCGCACGCATAGGTAATTTCTACAATATTTGTTGAGGAGAAAAAACAAAAATAAAAACAGGATGTGGATTGGCCAGGGGGTACATTTGGACAAAGGTAGACTAGCTCAGATATGACCATTACCTCAAGGCATTTTATTTTATTGGCTGAATCTCTATTTATGACATTATCTATGTTTAGTGCCTCGTCTGAAAAACTTGGCAAATTGTTCATTTTTAAAGGATGCATACACGTAAATATGTAGCATGTATTTCTACACTTTAACAACACATTATCCAAACTTTAGTCGACGTGTGGTGGAGACACTGTGTTTTTAAATAAAAACTGGGTCAAAGACTAGCGGTCTTCTTTAGACATTGCAACATTTAAGACAAAAAAGAAAAATAATAATAATAATAATGCATTTTACGTGGAATAAAAATTTTGAAAAACAAATGTAAAGATGTTTTCACTTTGATTAAAAAAAGACTGGAGTGCTATTAAGAGATTTGTATAGACAATAAGAAGAAGCAGCATCATGATCTAGCAATTTATATTTCTACTACAGAAATACACTATATTACCAAAAGTATTCGCTCACCCATTCAAATGATCAGAATCAGGTGTTCTAATCACTTGGCCTGGCCCCAGGTGTATAAATTCAAGCACTCAGGCATGCAGACTGTGAAACAAGACATTTGTGAAAGAATGGGCCGCTCTCAGGAGCTCAGTGAATTCCAGCGTGGAACTGTCATAGGATGCCACTTGTGCAACAAATCCAGTCGTGAAATTTCCTCGCTCCTAAATATTCCACAGTCAACTGTCAGCTCTATTATAACAAAATGGAAGCGTTTGGGAAAAACAGCAACTCAGCCACGAAGTGGTAGGCCACGTAAAGTGACGGAGAGGGGTCAGCGGATGCTGAAGCGCATAGTGCAAAGAGGTCGCCGACTTTCTGCACAGTCAATTGCTACAGAGCTACAAACTTCATGTGACCTTCAGATTAGCCCAAGTACAGTACGCAGAGAGCTTCATGGAATGGGTTTCCATGGCCGAGCAGCTGCAGCCAAGCCACACATCACCAAGTGCAATGCAAGGCGTCGGATGCAATGGTGTAAAGCACGCCGCCACTGGCCTCTAGAGCAGTGGAGACGCGTTCTCTGGAGTGATGAATCACGCTTTTCCATCTGGCAATCTGATGGACGAGTCTGGGTTTGGAGGTTGCCAGGAGAACGGTACATTTCAGATTGCATTGTGCCAACTGTGAAATTTGGTGGAGGAGGAATTATGGTATGGGGTTGTTTTTCAGGAGCTGGGCTTGGCCCCTTAGTTCCAGTGAAAGGAACATTGAATGCTTCAGGATACCAAAACATTTTGGACAATTCCATGCTCCCAACCTTGTGGGAACAGTTTGGAGCGGGCCCCTTCCTCTTCCAACATGACTGTGCACCAGTGCACAAAGCAAGGTCCATAAAGACGTGGATGACAGAGTCTGGTGTGGATGAACTTGACTGGCCTGCACAGAGTCCTGACCTGAACCCGATAGAACACCTTTGGGATGAATTAGAGCGGAGACTGAGAGCCAGGCCTTCTCGACCAACATCAGTGTGTGACCTCACCAATGCGCTTTTGGAAGAATGGTCAAAAATTCCTATAAACACTCTCCTCAACCTTGTGGACAGTCTTCCCAGAAGAGTTGAAGCTGTAATAGCTGCAAAAGGTGGACCGACATCATATTGAATTCTATGAGTTAGGAATGGGATGGCACTTCAGTTCATAGAATGAGTAAAGGCAGGTGAGCGAATACTTTTGGTAATATAGTGTATATTGAGTCTGAAAAAAGTTGCGCTTAAAAGTTAACTATGTGGTAATTACAATAATTACAATAATCGATAAAGAAAACCCGCCTGAACATGGAAAAGAGAAATGATCAAATTCTAACACTCCTCACACCGTGTAACGTCTATTGTACAGCCATGAATATGACATTAGCCAAAGCATTGCTCCACTAAAGCTGTCAAAGGCATACAAATGAAAGATGATGAGCATGTGTGTACAGGTGTGAGTGCACAGACGTGTTAATGGGAAAATATGACTGGCATAAAAAATGCTGCCTATGTCTGAGAGGAAGGAAAGAATAGTGTATGTGCTGGATCAGTAAAGTATCATTAATGCACGAGAAACCAGGACAGAAGCAACAGCCCTTGTCATTTTACTGAGTGAAGTTAATTAAATGAGTGAAAGGAGGATGAATAGGCAGACAAACGGAGGAGAAGTCAGGAAGGACTGAGGGGTGATTGTTAACAAGACATCTGGCACGAGACTGTTTCTCTCTGGGAGAAGGCAGGAGGAAGGAGGAGATAGCAGGCATAAGTACTTGACCTTCCACTTGTCTCGCTGGCAAACTCGCGCACAATCAAACTATAAAAAAAAACATGCGCACATGCAGGACAACCACATACGTATGCAAAAGCGTGCGTGTGAGCGGAGAGGAAAGAGTGTGAAGGTGAACAACATGGCCGGCAGGGTGTTGACACTTTAAGAGATGGAGGCCGGAGGATGAGATCACTGTCCCGCCAGTGGGCTGTAATCACGGTGGCGGCCTCTCTTGCGCGCACACACGTGCCAAAAGACAAACACATGTGCACGTACTTTGAAACATAAACAGGGAAGGATGTATGCCTGCGTACACACATACTGCTCGCACTTTTTTTTTTATGCGCACAGGCACACACGCTGCCTCGCAGTGTCTCTGGGAGTATGCAGTGAGTGTCTGTGCCTGCTGCATATGTGGCCCCATGCATAAACAATGTGCCCTGAGAGACAGTGGAGTGATACTATGGCCCTTAGCACAACTCCCATGAGCCTCTCTGCCCCTTCCATAACCACTATGAGTCTCTCTCTATCACTTTCCCCTCACTTACACTTACACTCTCTCTCTCTCTCTCTAACACACACACACTGGCAAATGAACAGCAAGAATATATACAAATGAAAAAAGCAGCAGCACAAAGAAATAGAAACCCAGAGAGAGAGCGAGGGAGGTATGCATAAAAATGAAGCACGCACACACAAACACGCGTGTTTACTGGCAGACACACAAGCACATGTGTAAATCCACGCAGGCACAAACAACTTTCAGAAACATAAGAGAAGAAGCTGTGTGAGGTCCCACGGTGAGATTACATGCAGATAATAGAGGATACCTGCCGTACGCGCGCGTGCAAGGTAGAACTGTGTGATTGTGCCGTTAGCGTTGAGAAGGAAGTACAGCAGGCAGCGGAATCTCTGAATCGATTCAAAGAAATAGTCCTCCGCAATTTCATGTAAATTTCCATGTCGCTACTTCCCTTCGCTGACTTACATAACAATATAATAGTAATTCTAATGGCCACTTCATTTTCTCCACATTTCTTCCACTTTCGCCGTTGTCGACATCTGGTGTCAGGCTGGCCTTTCATCGGAAAAATCCTTTAGGTGAACGGGGGGACATGCAATTTAAATTTCCAGGAACAGCACCGGCAGTTCGATTGGCACAAACACGAGAGGAAATGGGTGGTTAGAATTTGCCTGCATGGCCGTAGGTAGGTAGAGAGTGCTACCAAAAGACAATCGCAGCTTAATGACGTGTGATCTCCTGCCAGTGCAAACCAAAAACACTACGGGAAAGACTAAACATGGGCAAAAAAAAAAAAAAGAACTAGGACCTTATGGCTAAAAATAAGCACACGTGTTGAAGGAACAAACTCACACATAAAACAGCAGATGTGGAAATATCAAAAAATCCTTTTGCATGAGGACACAAGTGGGCCTTGTGTGAAATCAGTATTTTGGCTTTAAGTTAACCTATGACAGAATCAGGGCAACCAAGGTGAGGATGATGTAGTATATAGAGGCAAATTAGAAATGGAAATTTAAGGGGCAGGGGAACAGGGGTAGAAAAAGAGCAAGGGAGAGAGAGAGAAAGACAGAGTGGGCTAAAGAAACAAAGAGGAATGTACTCGGCATTACGAAGGAGATAATTGAGATATCCAACTCCTGACAAAATGTGCTATTTCACTGGTCCTGGGAAAAAAAAACACAAAAGGGGGGAGAGGGTGCAGGAGAAGAGGAGGAGAGATAGAAGAGATGGATGAGGAGAGAAGAGGAGAGAGAGAGAGGGAAGTCTGGAGGGAGGTGACAGTGGTGTATGTGGCTGTTCTGTCTGTCTGACCTGATTGCAAATAAGCGAAGGAGCTCCGCCGTGGCCCAGAAGCACTTCCTCATGCACACAACTCCCTCTCTCTCTCACAAACACACACAGTCTTTCCCTTTAATAAGACTGCTTAATGGTGGCTGCACACACACACACACGCACACACACAGTAAAATATGCATGTGTGTGCATGTGCACGAGTGTGCACGTGCAAACATACGTGTAACTGGTGAGGAAGGGGACAAGGAGGAGGAGTGTGGAAAGTGGAGAGGGCTGCTGTAGTGAGACAGCAAGGAAAAGGGGGGAAAGAAAGGGAGCTAAGGAGGGAGGGGCAACGGTGGATTTCCGAGATGCATTTGCAATTTAAAACACGGTTTGGTATAATGAAAATGTAAAGCAGTGGTTTTATTTTATTCAGTGTGGCAGGTTCAGATTCCCAGAGAAGCTCCACTCGAGCAATCAGTCCATTAATAATTGAATTTTGTTCAGGAGCGTGCGTGTTTGTGTATGCGAGTGTGAGGTGTGAGGTATGTACGCACGTGCACGTGGCGAGTGTGCTAACGCGCACGCGACGGGCCTCTCCTCTCTTTACAGCTGCTGACCCTAATATGAAGCAGCCAATTAGAGATCTTTATTTAATTGCTGAGCGCCTCGTCCTCGCTACACACCGCCGCGCTCTGCCAAAGACTGGCACCGTGGCAGCGGGGCAGGGCCAGGGACGTGCACTCACACACACGCAAAACGCACAAACATGGACACGTGTGTACGCAACTGGAAAGGATTTCCTTGATAATTCCTAGAGGAATCCGTCTTGCAATAACTGTTGCCACGGAGGAAAACTATAATATTTTGCTTTGATATCATTGACATTACATACGACCACAAAGAGATGTGCAGAGAAAACTCGCTTCCCTGGTGTCTTGTCCTTCATCCTTCTCTCCTCGTTGACTTGCTTTTTCTCTTTCTAGGCCCCAACTTCTTGCCATCCCTCCTCTCTGCCCTAAATCGAGTCTTTCTCCTCTCCCTCTCTTCTCCATCTCTGTATCTCTCTCTCTCTCTCTCTCTCTTTCTCCCTGGCTGTCAGAGAGTATCAGATCGGTAGTTAGATCCATTGCTGAGGCCAAGCCGGCCTCTTCGCTCTCAGCACTCTACCACAACACATCATTACAGCTGACAGCAGGACTTCACAACGCACCAAAAATACACACACACAAACACACACACACACAAACACACACACACAGAAACACGTGGACACACAAACAGTCATGTTTATGTGCATGATCTTACCCGCTCCGCTGCTGTCTCTCTCACGCACGCTTACAAAGCATGCAGTCTGTACACATTTAATAACAATCACGCCGTAAAGATTGTACAACTTTTCTGCATGATGTATTCACTAACACAGCTGCTTTTTTTTTTATTGCATTTCTTTTAACAGATTGCTTGGTTGGGTTTCATAAAACAGAGATTTAAAATGAAGGTTGGGGGGGGGGGGGGGTACCACTTCCAAAACCAACAGCAGCAATATGCAAGCGCTGGCGGGAAGAGTTAGCCTCTGTGTAACACTTCCAAGGAGAGGGATAGTCCCCTCTTATGAGCCGTAAGGGCCAACCGATATGAGTGTATCTGTACGAGCGCGTGGGTGGATATGTTTTTAAGCCAGGCTGGGGACTTTAAAGGTTCTGTTAAAGCGGGGTTTACATTCACACACACACACGCAGACGCATAACACTCGCGAATACACCTGAGAATACACACGAACCATCAAGTAGAACAACAAATCTAACACTTCGCCCACTTTGATCGGCCACCCGAAAACAAGTCAGTGGGGGTGGTGAGAAAGTTGGGCTGGCGTCGGGGTGGGGACTGTGTGTGTGTGTGTGTGTGTGAGTGAGTGGATATGGGAGGGGAGTTACTGAAAAGATTTGGAAATATGGTGCCCAAAAAAAAAAAAAAAAAGTGCCCACTTCCCTCCCCTCCGGTGAGATGACAGGAGGAGAGTGGAGGGAAAAACAAAACACACTAATCTTCTGGCTTCACAGGAAGCCACAACGCATCATTTACACAGCGGAGTTAACAGGAGAGCACCAGGCTTCCTGATTTGCAGCGAGCAGCCTTGTTCTAGATAGAGATATTCAGACTGTCAGTATAAACTGCTTCTGTTTTCGTTTTGCATTTATTTCAATGCCAGACTCAGGGCATAAATTTTTCATCACCTGCTAAGCTATGAATAAAAGATTAAAAAAGGAACTGAGAGGGGAGTGGAGGGGAGGGAGGGAGGGACATAGAGAGAGAAAGAGAGAGGGAGAGAGAGAGAATGAGAAGAAGAAGGAGAGGTACAAAAAAGTCTTAACAGATGTGGCGCATGCAGTGCAACGTGCAAGCACTGTGTGCATAGTGAGAAGGTCTCCCTCTCCCCTTTCCCTTTGCCCCCACCTGCCCAGCTCCCCCACCCCTCGTTTCACCACCATCCCAATATACCTCTAGCAAGAGAGCAGTGGCTACGGTGCAGGGTAAAGATGCTATAATGAGCGGGAGGCAGAGGAGCATCTCACCTTGGCTTTTTATAGGATTACCTGAGAGGTGAACTCTCTGCTCTGTGAGAGGATTCATCAGTACATCCCCTCTTTCTCTTCCTCCCTCTCTCTCCCTCCCTCTCTCTCTCTCTCTCTCTGCCCTCAGCGGTCTTTGACAGGCAGGGCGAGAGTGAGATGTCGAAGAGCTGCCGGAAAATTCTCTGCAATACAGAGCTGACAGGTTCAGGTGTGGGTTAAAGAAGGGAGAAAAAGGAGCGGGATGGAGGGAAAGGATGGGGAAATGCACAGATGGGGAAGGACTGCGTCTCACTTTCTAACTCTCTTTCTCTTTTTTTTTTTTTTTTCCTTCTGTTGAGTTGGGTTTATGAAGCTGTACATCCCTGCCTTATATGGCCTATGACTGTTAAATCCGTATATACCGCACACCATTACCTCCTCTCCACCCAGCTCGTAGCATGACAGTATGCCACCTTTATTATGAGGAGTGCTGGTGTCACTTGCATACTAAATGAGAATCTTCACGCAGATAACAGACAGGGCATTTTTTTAGTGTGTCCAGGTGTGGTTGAATAAAACATGTACAGAATGCACTTATGTATAAATTTAGACAAAAAAATGGACTTGGACGTATTTTTTTCGTTTATACTGTGCTCGTATTCAGTGGTCAGGAAGTAGCGTATTTTCAGCGTATTTATTCATGAAATGTTTTAATGCTGTGCATCATTAAAAAGCACGGGCAGTTGCCCAGCATTTGCAATGTTTGTGCCTGGTGTCTTATTGTGACGTGTACATCAGAAGACACACCACGTGTCTCAACTCAAGGCCGTTTCTGGTTAAACCCAGAGAAAATTGCGTGAAAAAGTTCAGCGACAGAGAGTGTGCGCACACCCTCGCACAGAAGTGGTCACACTTGCGCCAATTAACTTAGTCTACGGAGACCGGTACAAGGACGCAATACGACAAAAACGCGGCGCCTACATTATGTCAAGCAGTGTGTGTCTGTGTTTGTGCGTTTGTCTGTGTATTGGATGTGGGTGCTCAGGACTGCAGGGAATAAGTGTGATCCACACTCGAGATACCTGATCAAAATAACCACTTACATAGATGAGCAGTCACAGCAAACCCACTTAGCGCAGCATCCCCACACTTGTACATTTATACCTATACCGCATAAGCATACAGATGCAGTCATTTGACCTTGTCTCAACATTATTGCTGGACTCTCCTGAAATATACACATTACGCTAACGCAGAGAAAAAAAGAACACCCACTCACTTCTTGTGTGAAAATACGAGCGTGTGCGCGCTGAGGTCACAAACACACGTTCCATGCTCATGTGTGCACACAAGCGCAAATATATATACATATTTTTTTTATATAAATGTATAAATCCAGAAGGCTGCAGTGGAGTATGTAGGTGCAGGGTGGAATTCATCTCAGGTTAGAGTAGAGGTAATATATCCCACCAGGACATGTGTTCCTCTTAGCAATTTAAAATAATTATTGTGAGACCTGATGCTAGACATCATCCCCAGCCTTCTGCATTTAAATGAGGGTGAGTGTGTGTGTGTATGTGTTTTTCCATATTTTAGTGTTACCTAGTGGAAAACATGTCAGGGACAGAGCAAAGAGCCCCCCCACAAAGACCCCGGCACCCTCGTTGTCCTTATATGTAACGCTAGATGTGATATTTTTTTACTGGTCTTAACATACAGTCATACTACAAGCTAGGCAGCAGAACAGCTCTCGTTTTAAAAACAACTACTTAGATCATACTGATGAGTAATGGAGTTGTGACATTAATTGCCAAAACACTTAATTTAACTAGAAATATTAGAAGACTAACATTTTTACATGAGCTGCAAGCTTCTGAACATACAGTGCGGCCGTGTGACTGTTGTGTTTGTACATGTGCTCATCATGATAATAACACTGCAAATCAGCCGATTCGTCATTGGGCATTCAGCCAGAATCCACAAAGCCTTCAACGCTTAGACTTTCTTGGAGAGGTGGTTCAGATATTAATGACACGTGGGAGGAGAATAACACTACAAACGTGGACACGCGCAAAAAAAAATAAAAAAATAAAAAATTGAATGAAAGAACGTGGAAAAACAGCTAGCAGCGGTTGTCAATAGCCCATTCAAAATACTGCCGGGCACAGCCATTGATTAAACATCCCAGAATTAATTCCACACAGTATAGATATAAAATTGTGTAATTTCTATGTTTAAAAATACTCCAGCAAGTTGTCAGTGTGAAAGTTGAATGAAAACTGTGAGAGGGATTTTCTGCCACGGAGCCTGGAGCCTCCTACTCTTTCACCTCCTGCCGTTTTCCTCGTATCACCACCTACTCACCACCTCTCCATCTCACCTCCTTGTCTTTGAATCCCCGTGTCATTCTCCGTGTTACCTCTTCTTCCTCATTTATTTGTCATCCATTGTCACCCTCTATCTGACCATTTCTCATCCTGTCCTACTATCATCTCCCTCCCTCCCTCCTCCTCCTCCTCCTCCTCCTCCTCCTCTAACACCACCTCCCTCCTCTCAGTCAGGAATAAGGGTGAAGTCCATGCCAGGAGAAGTTGGCATCGACCTGTCACCCTACCATCCCCGCTTCCTCCTTCTGCCAGTCTGCTTAATCAAATTACCCCCCTCACACATGCACACTGAAGCCCATTTCCCAATCAACTTCCCTCTATGCTCTCTCTCTCCCTCTTCCTGCCTTCTCTTCTTCTCCTGTCCTGAACCTTGTTCCCTTTTTGGTCTTTGTCTGCCAGCTTCTCTGGAAAACAAAATACGTACGACCGCAATCCAACTGGCAAAATAACTCTGTGTGTTTATGTGTCTTTACCATATTTGTCTGTCTGGGTGACTGCCAAAGTCTACATGTCTGTCAATGTGTACTACAACACACACCGCAGACGAGGCTGCTGTTTCATCATAATTAAATTTCCCTCTTCTTTTCCTGCTTCCTTCCTGTGTGCCCGCTTGCCCACGCTCCAAATGTCAACAAGATTTGGGCACATGGAGTGGCATCTGGTGCCACATCACCCAACGCACATGGATACAAAAAACCTCACAGCACGCCGAGTTAACCTGGAGCGCCGCCAAACCAGCAGCTACTTGCTAGCTAAGTGCCGCAGCGCCAGTCAAGTGCCCGTTCGGCTGTGCGCCCACCCGCATCACTGCATCACTCACACACATACACACACTGGCACTTTCAACCCCCAACGGCACTGGGAGATGACAGGGAGACAGAAGGGCCTTGCCTTGCTGAGCCGCTCCCTGCCCCCAGCACATACTGTACAGCTCCCTACCTAACCCCAGAGCCATACTGTATCTCCACTGGCTGTCTGTTAGCGCGAGCTACACACAACAGTGTGTGTTGCTACAGTTTCTTCCTCCCAAACACACGCCACCCTGTGTACCCTTGTTTTGGGAACATGCATGTGGGCATGCAGATGCAAACTCATACACGTTACCACTTAAATTGTGCTCACAGCTGTGCTCACAGTAACACACACTGACACACATACCCTCACAGAGCTCTCCTTTGATATGTTTGAACTGTCTCAGATGGTACCATTAGAGGCTGGGGTCTGGCCTTCCAAACACAGTGTTCCTCTGAGCTATTACTGGCTTCCCAAGGTTTACTGTGGATTGGGCATTTTCACCAGAAAACACTCGCACAGGCTCAAACAGGCTCACACAAACACTACTGCTGCCCGAACGGTCTGAGCCTAGGTCCACAAAAAGTTGCGCTGCTTTAATCCAAGGACAGCAAAGAGGGAAACGAAAGGAAGAGAGAAAAGGAGGAGGATGAAAAAGGTTATCGACAACAGTGACCTTGAGTTCAGCCTTTTCCAGAGAGGTAAAGTTGGAGTCAAATGAATGTGTATGTTACAGCCCCGCGGATGATACAGGAGAGGTGAGGAGGCAAATGATGGTAAGACCTTAGCTACAAGCAGGAGACGAAAATAATTCACAAAAAATGATGTGGTCAATAATATCCAGTTTCTTGTAAAAATGTCACTACACAAGATTTACACTTCGATAAGCAACTCTCCATGAATTCAGGGACCCCATTTCCTCTCCACCTACCAGACTTTCCTCGGCTTGCCTCCATGCAGATTAGAGTTGACTCTCAATTACACTCTATCTCCGAGCGCAGATGACAGTGTGAAGCAGGCCCAAATAAAACACATCAGGCTTTTCAAATAGGCTGGTTCAGGACCACTGAGCAGCCAACAGTGCCAGCCAGCTAGCCAGTCAGCCAGCCGGCCAACTCCATATACATCCATAGCTGTGAAAAGAGCTTAAGGAAGCTAGAAAGCTAGCCATGCTGCCTGAGCCCAACATATGTTCTACTCCAATCCATGTCACTCTTCATTTGCCCGTTCCTCTCCCTTGATCTCAGTGGCTCTCTCATTCTCTCTTTTTTGTGTCTGCATTTGTCCTAATGATACAGCCTCTCTCTCGTTATTATCCCTGCCTCAGTATGATTTGGCAGTTGTGAACTGGCTCTTACACAGGATTAAAGTTCAATTTCAGTGACCGCTTTTCCCTACCAGGTCTAAATACACCGATCAGCCACAACATTAAAACCACTGACAGGAGAAGTGAATAACATTGATCATCTTGTGACAATACAATGTTCTGCTGGGAAACGTTTGGACCTGGCATTTGTGTGGATGTTACATGTCTCACCCACATGTACCTCCCACCTAGACCAGACCACTAGACCCCCACTAAGAACATCCTGTTGCCAAACATTAGTCACAACTGTTTTGGAGGCACAAGGGAGACCTACACAGTATTAGATGGTCATAATGTTATGCCTGATCGGTCTATGTAAGTATAATGTACTGGCTATTTGGTCAAATGCCCATATATTTGACTGTACAAGAGAATGACAGTTAGAGAAAGGAGTAGAAAGAGTATCTCAGTAGCCTGTTTGTATATTTAGAGTCCACTCATTTGGATTAGTTTCAGAGCTGTATGTACATGACGGACAGAAACTGATCTTTGACGCTGGATTTGGCTAAAAAAAAATTCTATTGTGTTGTTTGTGCAGGAGATTCCCCGTACTATTTGATTCTTTCATGTCGGAAAGAACAGGCTCATAGGGCTCATGCCTGTGAGCACAAATTCATTTACAAATTAACTGTTGCATTATATGTTTATTGAAGCAGAGTGCGCATACAGAATGCTCATAGTGGCAGACAGGTGGGTTGGTTGTGCATGTGTGTCAGCTTCATCTGCGCAGGCACCGGTACACACGCGCAGGTGTGTATGTTTGAGCACGTTGTGTAAGTATCGTTGCGTTAGCGGGTGACTGGCCTCCCTTTAAATGGGTAAGTCAGTCTGGATCTATGTAGCCACTCTTACACCGAAGAGGAACAAAGCAACGGCTGCTGTTCCAGCTTAGAGTAAGGCAGGACAGGCTGAGGGGTAAGAGAGGGTTCATTAAGGGATTTCGAGGCACCTGAAGTTCAGTTGTCTCCCTAAAGCATCAAAACAGGATAATAAGGACAGAGTTGGAGGGAAATGGTAACAACGAGCAAGGTCTTTGTTTTTGCTTCTCTTTATTAATTCTCTGCTTTAAATAGCAAAGTCCTTTCATCTCTATCTGCCACTTGACTCTAAATTTCAGCAGGAAAACGTCTCACGTTCCAGTGTCAAAGTTCATGCAGGTCAAACTCGTCTCCTAGCACAATGCAGCACAGATAAGGGAAATAATATTACTCCTGAGAAAGTATTTCAGTTCAAACCACTGGTCACTGCCTTTCTATTAATGATTAAGTACTAGCAACAGTATTTCCCAAGTGTATTGTTGTTTTAAATGTGGCCTGGTAATGTTGCATGACTTTATTTAAAACCTATGCCCCACAAAATCTTAAAAATGATGGTCTGGAGAAATGTGTAATATATAAACTAGAGACAGGTGTAAACAGGTGTACAGATTTTAAGAATCTGACCTGCACAAGACATTTTTTTTCCCACTGTCTGCATCTAGCCATTACATAATTAATGGGGTTTAATTGTCATTTGGTTTGCGTCCCTGGCTTCCCTCACTCAGTGTACTTCTGTACCTGTGTGTGCACTCCTGCCCCTGCCTTGCACGCGGCCGGTGCTAAGGCTAATAAATATGCGCTTATAATCCTGCTGCTGGTGTCATCCAAGTGTCACTCCCAGACATAAGGCAGGTTGACAGTGGGGCGTCCCTCGCAGAGTGTGTGTGCGAGCGAGTGTGAGTGAGCGTGCGGTTGGCCTTAATTTGACTTTGCACGGATGAATGCATGGTTGTGTATTTATGCTGAGAGCGTGTGAACGTGTACGGGTGGCACGCACGGCTGTGGGACTGATTAAGACACGCTCTTCTCTGGTGTGGTGGGGACACCTGTTCTTGGTGGGAAAATGGGCCGTGGGCCACAAGGGCAAGAGGGTAGGCAAAGAAAAGGAGGCAGGGGGAGGCAGAAGGGAGGCAAGGTGAGCTACAGGGAAACACTGTTATCCACTTCCGCACCAAAAGGACTTTTAATTTAGTCACGGTCAGATTAGATCACCTGTGCCATGTGGCATAGGTGGAGAGACACATTTCTGCCAAGCTATTAGATAACCCAGAGTGGGCAATGTGACAACACACAAATAGATGGTGTGTGATGTATGAACACACATGTGTACGTTTGTTCTCTTGCAAGCCTAGAGGGCAAACCATCTATGTGTGTATTTAGGACATAATCTGAGGTAGAAGGTTGTGTGAGTTCATTGGGAGCGTCTCCCAGATCAAGGTTGTGGGATATGAACAAAAACCTCATATCCTGATGTAAGTGCAGTGCAACGTTGCGGTGGAATGTTACCACCAACTCTCAAACCCCTGCTTCTTGACCGTGTGAACTGAGGACTTTGCCGATGTAATTTTAAGAGAGTTGTCTCCTTCAATCTTCACGATTCTTTGCCATATGGTGTGCTGTGGGGGAAAAAAAAACAAAAAAACGCCTGCAACGTCTTAGTCTAGGTTTGTTTTGAGCTCTCAACTGTACTTTTTTCTGGCTTTCATCGGTAGATTCTTTCACTACTGTTTGAAATCATTCTTGCGTGGGTGATTAAAAAAACATCCTGAACCACGTCTATGTGAATGAAGTTACTCTGTTCTTAGGTACGAGATGTTTTGTTTCAGCAAGTATTGCATATTCATATGCTGATAACTGCTTATAGAGATTACCTTTATATATATATCACGCCTCTGTGTAATGTGGAGAACGCAAAGTCATGAAAATAATTCAGAAATAATTTCAGTTCTAACCATTTGCCTTTCTGGCGTTTTATTCCAGATTTACAAAATACCATCGCACAAGTCTAACGTCTTGCTTTGTTCACCAAACATAAACACCATATAGCTGTTCCTCAGTAAAATGTGGTTCTTTTTCACTACTGCTAGACATGCTGCTTTTATTTAAAGGCAATGCTTTACATCCACTTTGCAAAATTATCTGTGCATAAAATTAACAGCGCTGAGAAAGATTTTTTCTGCGTTTCTTGAAACACTCATGGTGGTCAGCCAGATAACCAGCATTACGCTTTACCATATCAACTAAAGTAGGTTGTAGCTTTGCAATAACCTGGTTATCAACAGTTTGAGTTATTGTGGGAATATAGGAACAAAATGTAGACAACAAACCAAGTGTTCTTACCACTAAAATATATTGATTTACCTTGTTGGAGCTTGTTTTTTGCCACCAAAAGAAGGGAGGCACACACATTGACTGATTTCCGTCCCTGCAACATTAGTAATACAAGTGCACACACACCCTCGCACGCACTCAAACCCACGTCACATCAACGGTAAATAAAAAAAAGCCTAAGGCAGCTTGCAAGAATGCAGTAACAAAGCTAAGCAGGAATGGCAGTTTTCTTGGTGTCTGCTTAGACTTAAAGTAATTGCTGCATGTCTGTCATTGCCAACGAAGGCGAAGAAAATGTCTTCCTCAGCTGCTCCCCTGCCTGTTTTGTTCGCTGCACTCGTGTAAAGTGGGAGAAAATAAGTGTCATTCAATGAATGCAGCTATTCTTCCCATGACAGCTTCATATCTGTGAGTTGGGGGGAGGCCACCCCAAAATCCTCCTTTCTACTGGTAACGCCTTTGACAGAGTGTTAAAAAAAAAGGGCCCCACCTCTTTGTCCAAGCATGGGTAAGCGCACACACATATATAGACATGCACACACACCTACGTCCCACTCTAATAAGTTTTTACACACCCACTCAACAACATGCAAGGACACGCATTCACACACACAGACGGATGCACAGAGAGGGAGCAGTGAAGGGTGTCTGTGCCGAGTGAATAGATGCCCTTTTTAACCCTACTCAGCAAGTGTCCCCGTGTTAATACAGCTGATCAGATGGCTGAAAGAGAGACAGAGAGAGAGAGTGGCAGAGAGAGCAAGACAGGAACAGAGATGCTGTTGAAGAGTCGAGGGCAGACTTTCCTATATTCTTATAGTACAGCCGTCCATCTGTCGCTCCGTCTGACCCGGTGTCACACTTACTCTCAAACTTCTTAAACCCCATTTTCACATACATAGCAGGCAAATGGGCCAGTTGCCATGGTTACAACTGAGAGGCCAGGGATCTTGCAATCTATTAAGAATAGTAGGGGAAGACGTCCCGCCAACCATTTAACACACAAACTCATCAACTCAACTGAACAGTGCAGTGAAAAAGTGAGGTGCGTTGTATTGGGGCGAGGCTGTCCTGTATGACACACACAGTGACATTTACAAATCTCTCTAGTTCTGACTTATTGTCCATCTCATTCAAAAACTGGCAAAAGGTATACAAAGAATGGCAATTCTAAGTTAAAGCTTCAATGCAAAAAATGTGTCTCCCCCTTCTGGCAGTGAGAGTAATTACAACTACCAACTGCAATCTATGTTTGTCTTTGCTCCTTCTACTGGAGCATTAGAAACCTTTCCTGGACACTTCTTTGATTCTGTTTCATTCTTCCCGACAATCAGAGATCTCAGAAAATTACATACATTTGTAATTCGTGTTTCTCTGCGATAGACTCCGCCATACTCCCGGTTGCTGTGGGCCACTCTATCTCCATCGCAAAGGTTGCTCCCCTCCTTGGCTGTGGCAAACAATCATTGCTGGTTGACATATCGGCTAATCAGCTATCAGCTAGACAACAGCTAATAACTGTTGTTGATTAGCTTCATCAGCATTGTGTGAACTCATTATGCAAGGGCCTGAGTGTCCTGCACAATAACTTAAAGTGCATTTGACATTTATCTTATTATAATTATAATGTAGATATTGTGGGTGTTTAGGGGTTGTTCATTGCATAACACTGCTGAAGACTGTGAACTTACGACCTTCTCAGGAGCCACATGGCTACTATAGTCTCCTGTACTGCAGAGGTACCCTCACTGACAGTGCAATTACTTTAATATTTCAGCAATGGATTAAATATTAATACAATACACTGAGATGATGAGTAGAGGCAGTAAGGGATGTAGCAAGAGTGAACAAGTGATGGAGGGAAGGAGGGAAGGATTGCCCGCTGGGATAGATGTGTGTTACAAAGCTTAACAGTGACTCTTTTTTTTTTCTTTTTTTTTACCCCCACTGGTTCATAAAGTGTGATTATTTTTACTGTGGACTGCAGTGAGTTCCCAAAAACACTCACATGGCATTATTAACGCATAACAATAATGACAATCCACACAGGCTAAAATACGAGAAGTGGGAAAACAACATGTCAGCTCTGTTTGCTGAAGCAGGGCCAAATGAAAACTTGGAAGCAGCCATGACTGGTCTTTTGACATTACCTGAGATTATTCTATATTGTATAAAGCTCAGCGGAAGAGAGAGGGAGCGAGAGAGACAGAGAGACCCCTGCGGCTCACACCCGAGTGTGTATGTTACGCTCTATTAAATTAGCATGACTCCAATATTAAAATAATAACATTTACCTCCACAATAAATGCTTTGGGTTCCCGAAAATCAATATCTCTACCCTATAATGCCAAAGTATCATTACAAATAATAAGAGCAAAGTTGTTGCATTATATTGAGCATTAAAAAAAACTCAGAAGGGCATGCACATATTATAGATTAAATAATTTCATCTGAAATGTCACAGATTCCCACAACAAGTGTTAATAGAGTTACACTGTTAATGTGATTTTTTTATTTATTTTATTCTATAGCAAAGAAAGCAAAAGGCAAAGGGTGATAATGATACTGGAATGAAGAAAGAAAAGGCAAGCATTAGTGAAATGTGTCTTTTCCAATTTAAGTTTTAAAAAAAAGGAAATTCAAGGCAAACCTGCTAAGTAAAGGTTTACCTTATGCTTAATTGCTCGATCGATGCATCCTTCATAAGCACAATCGCAGTAACTAACACTCACACATTATCTCTCCGCATTCGCAAAGCAAGCCCATTACTGTTCAAAGAATACTCCACGCATCAAATCATAAAGAAGAAAAAAAAATCATTGATTGAGGTACACAGATGACAGAAGAATTAGCGGTCCTGGGAAAAGGGACATAAAATGTTGGAGTGGAGTGATGATTGTATCATCTTTGGGTTGATAGAGTCGAGTCTAAAGGTGAGAACAGAATGATAGTGAACTACACAGCTGAATTGTGAAGGCCCCTGTCATGCTGTCTATGGCCTTATTGGATGAGCCACTCTCAAGGTACTCAGTCTCCATTCAGAGCATGAATCAATGGCTCCTGATTAGATTTCGGGGGGTTACTATGCTGTTTTTGTTTGTTGTGACATCTTCCCTCGCTTTGTGAGGTCTCTGTGCTCCTGCTTGACAAAGGCACCACCTCCTCTGATGGAGGAAGAGAGAAACAGGGAGACAGGAACTGGGGGAGGGGGATCACTGAAAGGGACCGTCAAGGCTGTTTCTTCTCGTTTTCTTGTTGCGTTCCGTGGCTCTGTTGTGTGCAGGCGGCAAATGTGAGCGTTTGTGTTTTCGTGTAGCCGTATAAAACATCTGTAGTCACGGAGCGCTCATTCAGCGTTTGTTAAATATGTATCAGCCATGAGTATGTGTGTCTGTTCTAAAATGAAAATTAATTCTCTTTTTTTCCCCTATGTGTTTCTATAGCTGAATGATCCTGCTACTATTAGCCCTTATTTTGTTCCTGCCCCTCCACTCCATTCAGTGGAGGAATTGAGTAGAGGAACATGATGGGGGAAAAAAAGCAAGGCATTTGCAAGAGATGAATGCTCTTAAGTTTTCATTATACTAGAAAACGCATGTCAGAATGACATCCTGTCCTGTCGAGTCTTTGTCGAAAGTCCAAACCGAAAACTATTCCTCACACGTTCTCTGGTTGAGTCACCTGTACATTTACTATACTGTTCAGTGCATATTATACAAGAAAATCTTTAGCAACAAAAAATTTATAGTGAGAAATGTTTAGCAGAAGCTGTTTGAGAAAATATATCCCAGCGCATTCCAGCCGAGGCAAGGCCAAGCCTCAGAGCCATCACAAGTAAACTGCCTATGTGATAAGGGGCTGAAAGAATCCGATAAGCTCTAAATCTAAACAGGGCCAAAGCATCTGCCTTAATAATAAATGCGCCATGCTAAAAGGTTACTTGAACTGCCGAATTCAAATTTAATTGAGGCTGTGTGTTGAATAATTAATCCTTTTCCCAGGGAACACAAGGCGCACTGGACAAGCCAATGCTGGGAGCCCAGAGAAGGAAGGAGAGGGAGAGGAACAGAGGCGAAGACGGAGGGAACACACCAGCCCACGCCACCATCCCATGAACTCTGCCAGAATGAACCCACCATACAATACAGTCAGGGCATGATGTCATCTGCCACATCATCACCCTGGTAACCAGCCTGCGTGTTTGTGAGCCGAATAAAGAAATCAACCTTTGAACAATTGAGAACAAATAACTGTGTGAAAAAGGACAAAGACGAAAAAACAAAAACGAAAGAGGAATGAATCAAAGCGTCAGTATGGGGGGAAAAAAGGCACCATGAGATGATGTTTGGTAGTTTGGTTGTTATTTTTGTTGTGGTTGGGGTACAAAGCCGGTATAAAGAGGAACGTTTAACGTCTTTAATGTTTGTATCAGTTTGCACCCCTCTCTTTCTCCTCCTTCTCCTCCTCCTCCTCCTCCTCCCCTTCGTCTGTAGGTATTTCAGTTGGAGGCGTCTCCTTAGATCTGTGCCTTTTAATGCTGACTGCCGCAAATCTTTTGAGGCCGACTACAAAAGCAAGCTGGCAGTAAACTTTTCCCCCTGAAGGAGAAAGAGAGGAGTGCGCTTTGGGATAGCTCGACTCCGGGGAATCTCCTCCCCGGCGCGGGCTGATATGAGGGTGCCACTGCCCCTCCTCTGCCCCCGAGAGGCCTCCGAACACACACACGCTCACCTGCGACAGCGGGAGATCCCGTGCACGTTTGGTGTGGCTGCACGTCGACTGATTTTGTTTGGTGCGCGTAGATGAATAAGTAAGGGTGCTTTTATGTGTTCTTGCACGTTTTATAATCTGCGCTACAGCACATTGTATTTAAGAAAACATATATCGTGAATAATCATAGTTTACTACGATCGGGCTACATCACCGTTTCCTGCCCCAGAAGCAGCAGTCATGCTCGGCTCGTAGTGTCCTTCTCTTCCTCCCATCCGTCCTCTCTGGGTATAAGGCAGCTCCCCTCCATTGTTGATCTAACTCTGGGCTCTACATTGCTGAGGTGGCGGATTGTGGCGGAGAGATGCCTCTGTCAGGAACGTGCTTATCCTCTCGCTCTAGCCTCCCTCTTATACATAAAATATCAAACATCTGAGGGACAATATGCTGACCTGCTGTGACCTCCACACATGCGTGCGCGCACAAAAGGGACACACTCACCCGTTTTCGCACAGGCACACTCAAACACACACGAACCTGGAAAACAGAGGCACACGTGCGCACGCACAGATGAATGCTGGCATACAGTGACGCACACACACACACACACACGAACGCTCAGAGAGCTCGAGTCAGCTCACATCCCCCACTCGTACGTGCCTTGACTTTTTTCCATCACCACCGTATCCCTCAGATGATGTATTTGCGACATCTGGCGGCACTCACTATATTCGTGGGTACTGAGATACAACGCTTGTCGGAGGGAGAGAGAAAGGGAGAGCTCGAGAGAGAAAAGAGCCATGGCTGCCTGGGATGGCAGAGCAACTGAGGGAAAGGGAGGAAAAAAAGAGTGGGGTAGCGCGAGAGAAAGGACCCCTAATCGGGGGGGATATAGACGGACGGATTCCTTGGCAAATATACCATACGCTGCGCGTTGTAAAGCCGCAATCACCTCGAATACCACAGCAAAAGGCTTGGGTACCCCCTAGTGGGCACCCAGTGGCAATCTGGCCCTTTTTGGCGTTGTGGGGGTGCTGCAGTGGGCTGCCATGAATCCATCGGGTTCAGAGGTCAGCCTTCTTGAGTTGCAGTGACATCATGACAATGGGACACTTCTACAGCCTCAGAAGCACAAGCTGATCCATTCTGCTGAGCTAAGGCACCAGGCCCCTCTTTTCCCACACATTCACACCCTGTGTCAGACAGGAAGAGAGGGAGCGAGCGAAAGAGCAGAGGGGTGAATATGTATGCCTCACCCCCAGAACCCCCACCCCCTCGCCCACCATCCCTCGCTCGCTCCCTCTCTTTCTTTCAGGAGCTAGATTAAAAGAGATGGCTTAATTCTGTCTAATTATCTACCCTTACCCTCGCCCTGCTTCCTCCCCCTCTTTTTTCTCCCTCTCCCTATATCTCAGTGTGGGGATACTAATTAGCTGACGTGAACTGTATCTACTATACAAATAGGCTGTGCAATTACGGGAAATATTATATTCTTGCCTTTTAAAACATTGCACATTTGTGCCACCGGTATGATCCTGTAACATTTCTTTCAGTCCAGCAGCAACTGTCTTTCTCTGGATCAGAAACCACGATACCATGAGTGATGATATTCATCAAACGTAATCAAATTGCTCCGATAATTACAAGACATAAGGGGAAAGCCAAGTGTAAATGCCCTAAACACAGGAACAGCGCTAAGCATTACCGCAACATTAGATTCATGACGCTAACTGTATTAACTTAACAATAAACTTACAATAAACAAGTTCATATGCTTTATGTAATAACACTGCAATCTGTGTGTGTGTGTGTGTGCGTGTGTATGTAAACGAGAATGACTGCATGCACGTTACATAAGCAGAAATCACATTAATGAGATCATACACTGGTGTTGAAAGTGCTAATTAGTTGCCAGGCTGAGGGTGAGGAAACTAGGCGAGGATCCTAGTGACTTCAACCATTGTTTCCTAATCCCCTCCACACATTCATAATGGCCGGCTATGATACAGCAGCGCTCGTTTTGTCTCTTTTTCTTTCTCTCTGGTCGGGGAGATGGCGGTTTTCTTTTTTTCCCTCCCTTCTCTCTTTCCTACTTGCTGTGAGGTTTCACTGCGATCATAATAAAATGTGCGAGCGAGGGATGTTCGCCTCGGGACCCAGCTGTCGGGCCACTTTGACAGCTTCATTTGTGGTGTCGCTCTTTGATCCTTCCTGCCACTGATATCCAACGCCACTGAACGTATATTTGCCCCCCCAACCCAAATAAATAAATAAGTAGTGAACTGTGCAGTGCAGAGCCAAAGGTTTTCAAGCGAGCTGGCTTGTTTGCTACATCTGCCGCGAACTAGCTCGCCTCCACCCCCTTTGCTCTCCCTCCACTGCAGCGATGCATCGACACCCCCAGGGTTGATCCCTTTGCAAATGATCTCTGACGCAAACCCACCTACCCACATACATGCAAACAAACACAACGCTGCATGGAAATAATGGCAGAATCACTCCCAACTCCCTTTGCATGTAGTGCATATTCCCAAAGTGCACCATTACTGCATGGAGGAGAGGTGTTGTTAAGATACGAAGAGTGAGGCGCAACGCAAAACAAGAGAACGACAAATGCAGGTACGCCAATGTGCAAGTTAGAATGCGATACAGAGAAAAAGAGATGGTGGGAGAGAGAGCCGCGGGGGGTGCGATTATGATCGGCGCTGTCAGGTTTAAGATGCTGAGATATCAGCCATATCTGCTCTCAGTGATGCAGATACAGAGAGACAGATATCAACCCACATTGGCCTCCCACAGCATGGACACAACCGCCTCAAGAGAAAGCGATGAGCCAACAAGATTCGGTACTGTCTGTGAAATGACACGTTGGTGAAAATGGCAAACCCACTTGACTCTCTTGAAGACCTTTCATGCGCAAGGCTCGGTATAGTTTAAAATAAATAAATTAATCTTTAAGAAATAAGTGATCTTTTTTTTTTTACTTCCTATGGTGCGACTTGTCAACCTGTCAACATGTTTGCATTGGGTTTTCCATCACCAACCAAATTATTAAAATCTCTATGGATAATTTCTTTTGGGATGATAGTGTGCAACACAAAACCGAGAACTAAACCACAAATAATATGAAAGCATTAGATCAAATAACAAAATACATCCAGCGACGTACTGTTATATTACAGCACAATCCCTGGCTGTAACATTTACGGTTATATATTTCCACTTTTGATTTTCAATACGCACTGTGAATATGCCAGTAATACAATGATGAGCCATGCCTACTAGAGATTATATACATTTATTCCTAAAATCCACCGCAGAGAAAATTACCACCACAGCGGAGACAGACACACTTTCAACCAATACATTCATAAAATAAGGTGGAATATTTCTGTCCACTTGCTGCAAAGCTCTTTGGCAAGTGTTATAACATGTTTAGCCTTAGTAATGGTAAGATCAGGTCACAGACACCCAGATAGATGTTGAACATATAGGAGAACCTCTTTGAAATGCCTTTGCTGTTGGCAGGCTCCAAGACTACTGCTGGCATTTTGACCTCTCCACCAGGCATGTGAGCATGGAAATTACAAGACAAACACAAGGTGAAGACGGTTAGGCTTCCAATGTAGAGCAAGGGAAGGAGAGATGGTAAGGGGTAGAAAGTGTGTGTGTACTTGTATATCCATCTTTATGAAGACCATTTTTTTTAGGTTAAGACTTTGGGAATGAGGGATTTCGGGAAAGTGAGTGCATTCCTCATTCCCTGACACAAGTAAAAAGCGCATGTCAGATGGCATGATGGAGATGGGAAACGGAAAAGATGCGAGCAGGAAGGGACTCACCTTGAGAGAAAGTAAGAATGAGAAGGAGGAGGGAGCTGAACCTCCTTTAAGCTTCCCCACTCCTTTGTGAGATGTGCAGACGTACTAGATGGATAGCTGGTGGAAGGCTACATGGAGAGCACTGGAAAAGTCTCACCTTGACATGAAGACCTAGAAGGAGGGTAAAAGCTCTGACATCTAGACTCTTTTGTGAGACACATATGAAAGAAGTTGTATATGACGGATAGTCGAAGCAGAAAGGGCGCACAGAGAGGCTCACCTTGAGAACAGTGAGGGGCAGAGGGAAGGTCTACCACGCAGTGATAAGAAGGGCTCTTTTAAAGGACTAAAGGAGGAACACTCAGTCAGGAGGGCTCGGCCGGCTGACTGATTGCAAGGTGCAGCCCAAGGGTCACACTCGGACTCAGTGAGGGCAGAGATGCTGCACAGGCATGCATGAGAACACATACCAGGCTCCTATATATTCACTGAAAACAGCAACTCGCCCATTTATACGCGCACACACACAAACAGGCACACACAAAATGATCTATGCCCCTCTGACCAGCTCTTCATCATTACAAGTCAAACTCAAGATGAAGAGAAGACAGATTACAAAACAGACGGAGTGATAGGAGGCCGGATAGGAAGAGACAGGACGGGGAGCCTCGACAGTAATCTAAATGTCCTTTCCTATGATTGTCATTGGCATTCTTATAGACTGGCATGTATCAGCACAATATGTCAAATAATACCACTCACCGCTCAGTCTGCTGTAAAGGGTAGGCCTGTTTCTATAATGTCATAGGGGGGAAACATCTAAAAAAGATGCTTCCAGCATGCCTAGGTCCTGTATCCAAAGAATCCATCAAGATCACTAAATGTCTCCGGTGGCAAATTCAATCAAACAGACTGTTCTTAACAGCCATGACAAAGCAAAGATACAGAGGAAAACAAAGATGTTTTTTTAAAGGAAATAAAGGAGAAAAGGAATTGATTCCTGCAAAGGCAATTCACCTCAGAAGAAAAATTCCGGCGCGCTACCTTTATGTTTCTTTTTATTCCTCTTTCCCTCCTTTCCCTTTTCTTTGTCTTCTGTCAAAAATAACTTGGGCTAACATCACAAGCTGTCACATCAAGGCCATCCCCTGCATCTTACAAAAGGCAGAATTCTGCAGTCAGATGGTGCAGCAAAGCTCTCAGACACCCAACCATGGTTTACACACATCGTTTGAGGTGTAAAGACGAAGAAAAAAAAGCCTTTTCTATTTGAACCTGAGTTTTTGCCCTGAGGACAAACCCATTATGGCAAGGAAAGGAAGTTTTCCATGCAATGAGTGAACAAATATGATAGAAGGAGATGTAAATCCTAACATTTTGAGCTATTTAAAAAAAACAATGTAAGAATTTTAACCACTGAGGGTTTTATTTTCCCAAATGAAGGCAGTGTCATATGATCATTATCTGTCAGATAAAGTAAGGAAGAATGCACTGCTTATCAACCAACTTGGAACATACAGTAGCTACAATGTAGCTGCAACTGATCACAACCCAGTGCTGTAACGGAGTCTTTCATCATGTCTGAGTGGACGCACACAAACACACACAGGCGCACACACGCTTTCAACATCAGCAAATGCTTTCAACCATCAACATCATAGAAGCCAGATAAGTGTGCCCCCTCTTTTGCAACAACCACTGGGGAGGTGAGAGGCCTTGTAGTCAACATGCTGAAAGACTACTCAGTGATCAAAGGCTCAGAAAAACATGACCCATGATGGTTTCTCTGAGAAGATAGCAGAGAGGGTGAGATGGAGCAGGTAAAAGGAGTAAGAGTTGGAAAAAAAACACTGCGTAAAACCTGCAAAGGTGGGGAAACAGGGCGAGTGCAAGCACATATTTGCCATTTGCCACAGAGACAGTGGAGACTGACCCATAACCAGGGTTGGACATTAAACCCTTGTAAAGTTGTAACAATGGGGAGTTTGTTAAAAAATCTTGCCATCTGATTCCATATTGATTAGGCCAGAGTGGGCCAACTACCATATACAACACAGGATACACTTATGCAAACACTTGATCAGCCACAACATTAAAACCAGACAAGAGAAGTAAATAACATTAATCATCTTCAACTCAAAAAACATGAAGAACAGCACAAGGTGTTGACCTGGCCTCCAAATTCACTAGATTCCAAACTGATCAAGTATCTGTGGGATGCACTGGAACAAGCCTGATCCACAGAGGCCCCTCCCCACAACCCATAGGACCCAAAGGCCCCCACTAACAGCATTCTGTTGCCAGACACCACAGGACACCCTCAGAAGGCCCATGTCCATTCTCTGATGAGTCACAAATGTTTTGGAGGCACAAGGGAGACCTACGCAATGTTAGGAAGGTGGTCATAATGTTGTGCCTGATCGGTGTATATCACAAAGCTTATGATGCTTATAAAAGTGTGTCTAAGACTCACAGGAAACAACAGTGACATAGCAAAATGCACTGGGTGAAAACAACATCATGCATCGGCCCGCCACTGCAATTTCTTCTTTTTTGGTAGAATTCAACCCTAAATAAATAGCGCTTTAAAATCGCCACATATTTTAGGTTTTCTAATGGCTCACATAAAACTGTATGCCCAGCTTAGAATTTGGGAATGGATATCAACAAACACACTCTGAATCAGTGTGATTTAAACTGAAACAATGGCAATCCCGGTCTGTTATCTCCAATATGTATGATGACTGAAGTAGTAAAGGCATGTGAACGCAGGAAAACTGTGCTGGAGGGTAAGGATAAAGGAGGATAGAGGGGAGAGGAGAGGAGAGGCATGCAGAGTGGTTGATTCCAGCTGGAGCGTTGGTTTTGGCTGTCTATAGATTTGTCGGGACAAGTGTCAAGACAAGTGCACCTCAGTGCTTACCTGTAATGGCACAGGGGCAGGAGGGCGGGACAGACTACTTCAATTCAGTGAAAGCGTTGTCTGAGTAGGTCTAAGTGTGTGTGTGTGCCTGCATATGTGTTTTTTAAGCAAGACAAAAAAGAGAGATATAGTGATGGAAAAAAAAAGAAGAAAAAGTGGAAACAAGTGTAGCGAGAGCTTCTGGACAAAGGGTAAGGGCGCAGCATACAAAGATGACTGCATTAGAATATGAATCCAGGGTCTTGGGCACTCTTGGCACTTAAAGAGCCCCCAAAGTCAAGTGTCAACTATTATGTGCCATCAGTGGTGACAAAGGGTCACAGAGCAGGACAGATGAGGTCAGCAATAGTACTCACCCTCTCTCTCAACATGCACCATTTAGCAGTCCCACAGTGTGCAAAAAGGTCTACCTGTCATCGGGCGGAAAATGGGCTTCGCAGTGACAAGAACATCTCTCCAGCTTTTTACACGGGATTTTCTTGTTGAGACACTGTCTGTGATATTCAATTAGGTGAGCAGATTCAATATTTGCATAGACAAGCTCAGCTAATAGTGCGGTATTTTACATAACATTTGACACGAGCATTAAAGTCGGTAGCATTCGCAGATGTACCTCATTTCCCCCGATTAGCTGTCAAACAGGTACAAATAAAACACGGGGGCAACGCGCTGAATGTATAAAATGCTTGAGTTGTTTGCTGCTAAACCAGCTCTGTAATTACCTGAAGGATGTTTTAATTGTCGCATGTTCTACTCTTAATATTAGTCAACGCTTTAGCAGCTCTCCAAGTGAGATTGATTGGATAAATCAGTCGGAATTATGGGGAAACAGGAGGCCTGCCAATCAGCAGCGCGTGTGTGCGTTTTCAGCGTGTGCGTGTGTGTTTAGCCGGGGACGTGCCAGTGCATGGGCACATATACGTGTCTGTTGGGATGTGTGTGTATTGATGTGTGTGGTGAAAGTACTGTATATAGGGCTGACAGCTGGGCTTGTTCAAAAGGCTTACCGAGCATTCTGCCTGTTTGGGAAGCAACAAGCGCACAGTCTATCTGAACAGGGATCTAAAACCTGTGTCAACAGCGTAGTACAACCGGTGTAAACAGCCACTGAGTCAACATGCAATCGCTCGCACACCAATAGAGAAGCAACTCTCATATATTTCATGTGTAATATGCTCCAGTATTACGGATAAGAAAAAGCACAAAAAGGCAACTCTGTTGGTCATAAGTAAAAAAAAAAGAGTGTTAACAAAGACTAATGCAGAGTTGAGGGGAAAAATGAGAGAGAGGGTATTTGTGCATGTTTGACTGTGACTAATGTTAGCGTCTGTGTCTGCGTGTGCGCAGGTATTCACTTGGAATTTGTGCACGCGCGTGCATCGGATTCCAGCGCGGGTTCACGAGTATGACACTACAAACGCGCGTGTGTGTGTGTGTGTGTCGACGTGTGTGTCAGTCCATCAGCATGTCGGCGTCACAGCCCTTCACTAAGTCCCAGATTAACAGTGACAGGCAGAGATCCCTCTAATTATCTCTTCCTGGACCACATGCAAATGTCGGAGCCAAGTCGAGAGCAGCGATTGGCTGGGGCTGGTTGGGCGCCGCCGACGGGCTAATGAGGCTGGCGACAGGATACAACCTCGTGATGTACCACCAAAACAAACCCTCACCGTCAGGCAGTCTCACACAGGAGGACAGACGCACACATGCATTATATTTTAGGCATTTAGATGATGTCCTCATCCAGAGTGACAAACTCTGGATGAGTATGGAACGGCTCAATGTCTGGCAAAAAATGCAACATGATATTTGGTTTCTGCCTGGAATAAAATAGACCTCTGACACTTCTCTGCTACTGCATGGCCTCCCTAACCACTGCTCTACATTCATGTCACAGAGCACACCAATTGGAAAAAAATATATATACATTCAAACATAGAATGGTTTATTATGTATGAGTTAAACTATTATTACTTATTCAATCAATAGCAATATCAATACGACCACAAGTACCGTATGACTAATACATAGCACGTGCAATGCGTCTCTTCTGCACTGCAGTATCGACACAGTGGAGAAAAAATATCTTTGCTTCATTTCAGCACTCATCAAACAACCGAACACACTGAGCAAAATAAAAGACCAACTCAAGTGTCACCTCCAGAGGATGTGAATAAAGATGGCACAGAAAGCGATGGACTGGAACAGACGGTCACAAACTGGCTCTTGACAATGGACTGCTGCACTCAGCTAAAAAGTCATCTCAGTAAATCAGCAGGAAACATGGCAACAGTGTCAAATAGGCTACCGAGTCTTGAACTGAGTCCCGGGCCGTCCAAACTGGTCGACAAAACTGGTTCCAGGGGGGCAAAAATAGGGGATTATTTTGCTGACAGAGCTCACAGAAACAAATACCCAGTGGACGTGGCGAGGATTTCAAAGAGAAAGTTGCTCTAAAGCGGGCAAAGTCAGGTGGAATAACAAAACACATGGAGGTTACAAGTGTGGTAACTCAGTAGAGCATCTCAGAGACCATTGTGTAGGGACTTTGTTTCAGCCACGGCATTGGATTTTAACATAATATTGATATTTTGTACAAGACTTGCAATGCCAACCCAAGAAAAAAACAGCAATTGAAAAAAAACAAACATTAAATAGGCCATATAATAGCTGCTCACATGTAGCAAGTCATTTTTCAAGATGCAGCTCAGCTTCACGAGGCTCCAACTCCACTGGTAGTAGTTGGACACCAAACTGAAGACAAAAATTGAATACCGCCTTATTCTGCTGCATCAAACGCCCCACTGTATTCGAGGAGCCTTGGGACTTGCCATTTTTAATCAGGAACGGGTGGCTTTGTCTTGTCCCTGTTCCATGCAGCATTTCTATCCATCCTTGGAGGGTTTTCGCAGTAGATTAAGCAGCATTTTCATTTAGCTCTAGTGTAAGAATCCCTCCAACTATTTAAACCATGCAAGGTCTGAGGTTGGAACAATCACAGAGGTTGCTATTTATATAATGAAATTATCTGAACTTGGGATTTTTTTTTTTAGAGAGGAATTTTGGAGGGCAGGTGCAGTGAGTTGACAATACACGAGGGATAAACACATAATCCTGCTGAGAAGCTTGCCTTGTGGCGCAGGCACGATGCGCTGACAATTATGTCAGGGAACAGTGATATTACTGAAATTACTGTTAACAATTGTAACCCTTTGGAACCCACAGGGAGTAGAGATTGCTGCAGTGAAATGGTATCTGATATAATAAGCGGAAAGAAATGGAGAAACTTATTTTCACAAGAATGCATTTCTATAAAGTGGATATGCACATTTTACTCCTGAATGTACCCAGAATACTGAACTCATTTAACAATATATATTAACTTGACCTCAAAACAATATAAACCTAACACAAACATATTGATTAGCTGTACCGAAGCAGACTCGTAGCCCCACTGTCAAATTTCAGACATTGAATAAATTAGGATTTATTTAGGCTACAAGAGAATCTGGATGGCTAAGGTCAGAGGGAAAAAAAAAAGATATTGTTCAACAGTGTGGCAACCAAAGAGAACAGAGCAATGTGTAGTAATGACTGATGTCTTGTGCCTCCAGAATGGTTTGACCATGACCACTCTCAGAGAAGATGGATTTTCCTCGACCCTCGAGATCGTTTTTAGAGGGACAAGACAAATATTTCAGATGTATCACACCGAGGCATCACGCTGGAGGTGAGAGGAGGTAAAGGGAGAGTGAGAGATAAATACAACAGAGGGGAAAGTGAGAGAGAGAGAGAGCGAGAGGGAGAGGGGGGAGAGGAAAAGTGCAGCCTGCCTGCCTGGCTGACAGTTGACTCTGTTGGATGTGACTTTCACAGTCTGCTGGCGGTTTGTGTGGAAGCCATCACATCTGTGACTGGCCGTTTGATTAATGAGCCTCTCAGCTTGTCTGTGCAGTTTGAGGAGGGGCCACGGCCTTATCCCAGGCATCACTGATTTATTCGCCTTTGGAGCAAACCTCCAAGTATCACACACGCTAAAATGTAATAGTGAACATTCACGCACATGCAGGCAGACACATGTACGCCCTCCATGATGCGCTTACAGTGTACAAGTTGGTGCAGTGCAGATGCGCACACGGGCGAGGATGGAAGTGGAGTGACGCGCACAGGCTCGTCCCTCTCCTCCACCACCTGCTTACGGCTAATGAAAACCTCAATGTGTCAGCGCTGTCCAGGGGTAGCGTAGACAAAACACACCATGTATAACCAAGCAGACAAAAGATGTATTCTGTCTCCACCAACACAAACTCCCATCCCGAGCTGTCAGTCAGCGGTGGGGACACACAAGGGGATCGGCGGGAGAAGAAAGAAGCCCTTCCTCAATGACACATCACACTCTCCTGATTTTCAAAAGTGACAAGCCTTTTGAATTCCTGGTCTCGCAAGATGGAGAGTCTGATGATGGCTTGAGAGCATTTCTTCGTGTGTCTTTGGCAGCGGGAGCCATGAAATGTCACTCTAGCTAACCTTGAAGCACTTTCCTCCTGTGCTGTTTAATGCTTCCAAAAACTAGGGCAACCAACTGCTCCAAATGTTATGATATCATCACCCTCTAAGTCAGATAAATGATTCAACAAATACTACAAGTACATAAATGCACATTAGTGCGTGCATGCCCTGACAAAGACTACACATGTACACGCAAACACACTCACACACATATATATACATATATACGCAAAACCCACCAACGTCGTGCACACACTCCCCCTCAAGCGTAAAGTAAGACCATTAATCCAGACACACTGAGCTCCAGCTTCTCCCCAGGTTGATAAGCATCCGTGGAGGAAGACGAACATTCTGACATATTTGTTTTTATTTTATTCCCTGAGAAAAAGGCCCGCCATATGGCAGCGCCCAGGAACAGATGGCGATTGCCCACTTCCTGAAAGCACAAGCGTCTATCGCCGCAATTTAAGGAGCCGCTCAAGCAAGAGAATGCCACAGACTGGCATTTTTCCACAAACTGCTATTGTTATGGACCTGAGGGGTAACGAAAACAATGAGACAACGCAGACAAAATGCTTTAGTGTTCAGTAGTTAAATTGTAGCTTACTATATTAAGCTACCACATTTATGGGTCAATGGTACTAGTATTCCTTTACTGTCTGTGGGTTTAATAGAATATCAACTGTAAAAAAATAAATAAAATAAAAAATCACAAACCACAGCATATCTAACTTTAAATGTACTGATGGTCAGTGTATGAAGTATTTATGTTGTCCAATGCTAGCTTTAAGGGAAGGAAAACCAATAGATCTAAGCATGGCTGTCCTTGGACGATGTTAGTTTTTCATGATGGAGTGGAAGAATGCCCTGTGACACATGAAGCTTCATCTCTCATACTAGGCTGCCCCTTATCCACCAGGTCAGAGGACCTTCTCTGACACACATGCACAAGGAAATGGTTTCAAAAAGTCACCTTGGCAGATGACAGTTAAAGCGGAACTTTTGTCTCCGGCAACACACCAACCTTTTTCAAAGACTTGTTTTATTTTCCTTGGGTGGGAAAAAGAAAAAAAAAAAAAAGACATAAAAGACTGCAACACAATCAGAGTCAAGGAAGAAAGAAAAGGGTCAGAACTGCTGCCATTAATTCCAACCTACGAAGAAGTTGAGCTGCTTTTGACCGTTTTGTACGGAAGTATGCTGAGACAGAGTTACAAGTGTTCACCGAAGAAAAGGGGATTTGAAAAGGTGACCGAGGACAAAGCAGATGAGTTATCCATTTGTAGATCACTAGCTGAAGAAAAACTATTCAGGATCAGTTGAATCATATAACAAAGGCGTGCTCATAACTAGAAGCCAAAGGGCGAGGCAGCGTGGAGACATTTCAGTCTTCGCGGCAATTGACACAAACCCTTGGTGAGCAGTTTGCTCAAGGTAAAATGTCAAGTATGTATTTAACGTGGGTAGGTAATGTCAATGATTTTGGCGTTTCACAAAAAGGAACTTTGTTTAAATTTTTCTAGAGATTTGTGATAAAGGAAATGAGTGAATAGATAGAGACAAATCTGAAATATACTGTTGAGGTCTACCCAAGGATCTCAATTATTGTCATCTCTGCAGTATACAATAATGAAACATAATATATGTGTTGAGAACAAAATCATAAAAATATTATTTAAAAAGTATTTATAATAGACTTACAAATAATTACATTTTATACAGGACTCGCAAATGAGGATAAGACTAGACTGGGAGCCTTTACTCTGTGAGACTTTTAGTCATCAGCAGTCACCCAGTTATCCTCCCAGTCAGTCAGTCCATCACAATCCTGCAATCCATTTTTGAGACCTGTCATTCATCAAAGCATGCCAAATAATGACGGGTTAGTCAGACTTCCAGCCACTCCAAATCTCATTTAGCCTGTCATTAATCCAGTAAACTTCTCCAATAATCCCTCCTTCCTACGTCCCTTGTACCAGTCCCGAAGTCCAGTCCACCGTGTACTCAGCAAATAGATACAGTGGGCTAAAAAGTTATCACAGATGCAAGTCATCCATCTATCCATTCAAACAGCCAGCCTGCCAGGAAGCCAGGTCAGCCAGTCACCCAGTCAACCCTGGGGGGGTCCTACAGTAGTATTAATCAGTCTGGTTTCTGCTGAAAAGCTCAATCTGCAGATGATGGATGAGCCATCATGCTGAGGGAGTTAAAGTGACAGGTGACAAAGAAGGACACACACACCTGTATAAATCCACTCTCCCTCCTGTCTGGCCCCCGATGTTACACCGTCAAGGTAGCGGGGTGAATGTGTATGTATATGTGCGTGGTGTGTGTGTGTGTGTGTGTGCGTGCAGGCACAAGTGTCCCAGCATGTGTCCTGCTCTGCTAATGAAGTCATCTGAGCAGTGATTTAACAGCCCTGGTTTAAAAGCCTACCGCCCTTAACTCATAGCCTTGCTCCATTAGAATGTGATATAAACCCTGGGCACAATAACCGTCCTGCCACTATAACAATATATAGAAGGCCAGTGGGCCACGCTGCTAACTCACACTGTCCGGGGAGCGAAGCAAAAAAAAAAGAAAAAGAAAAGGCCTGTGTACTGCAAAAGGAAGTCATTCAAGGAGACTAAAACTCGTAAGGCAGAAAATGCAGATCATCACAAGGTCACTATGAAGGTGTTTTTGTACAGTGTGGGACATAATTATTACTATTAATACAGTTAAGAGTGAAAGTTTTATTCTTCCAGCGAGAAGGAGGTGGTAAAAAAGTCACTGTTGTGCATGCAGCCTCTATGAAAACAGCCGAGGGCACTTCAGCCTGTGGTTATGCATAAAGCATTATCCTTATCTGCACAAACAAATGGATCACTGGATCAGACACCAGTGCGCTTATCCCGTGAACGGCCCCGTCTGTAGCTTGAGAGATATTTTTGAGTCGGAGATGGATCTGAGAAAAACTTTGACAGCTTACATGTCGCCAGCCGTGAAACTAACTCGCTGCTCCGTGCGAGCGACTCAGACAGAACCAAAACCGTTCTCCAAATCCTCCATGAAATCTGCTCCTCTGGCCCAACAAAGAGAGGCTAATGAGGCAAATGACAGAATCTCAGACACTTTGATACTGTGAGATTAGGGTGAATTATATAACCTTTACCCCTTCCCGCTCCCACCCTTCCTCGCACTTTTTTTGGTTCCTTGTCAGAATTGACTACTCTCTCTCTCTCTCTTCCTTTTCTCTCCCTCTCTCTCCCCCTCTCTCTCTTCCCCTCCCTCTCTCTCTCCATGTCACTCACAATCTCAAATTGCAAGTCCAATCTCTGTCTCATTCGCTGTCTCTTCCTATCTGACTTCATTTCCACTTCATTCAGTTTCTATTCATGAATGCCCAAACACTAATTTGGCTCAGTCAAGCAATGACAGTATCTGTTTTAACATGCAACAAAGCAGCATATAACGGGAGGAAGAATGGAGGATGTGTATGTGGGTGTGGGAGGTGGGGGGGGGTAGAGGCACGAAGGCGACAAAGCTCGTCACAGCACAGAGCTGCGTACTTCACCCTTATTAGGCCTGTGTCCTTGGCAGATGCAGAACTTGCCCTTTGTTAGAAAGGTGTGTGTGTGTGTGTTACAATGGCAGTGATTTAGAATGGATTGGGCGTAGGCGTGGAGACAAGGTGCAGTAGCCCCATAGCTCCCTGATAGCTGGCAGCGTGACAGCTGTGAATGGAGAACAGGGAACAGCCTGAAGTATTGCAATCTAATATGTGTCACATACCTGCATAAATATTTATGCCTGTTGCAGAGGAGAACAGGAGGGGAGGGGGGGATGGGACAAGAGTGGTGGTCTTGGGTGAAAAAACTTTAAACAGGTGACATTTGGCCAGTTTTTATCCATCTTTAAGTACTCCTGCTTTACTCCTAAGGTCTTAAAAGGTCCCAAACAGGCAGGCACAACTCAATTACCAGATATATTGTCTAGTCAGACACACTGGATCCATGATTCCACACGCACACACAGAATATAACAGCACTCCAATATCCCCTTTCAAAAGCGTTTTTTTTCCCAGCTCAGCCTCATGTTATGTAACGGATAAAAGTTTAAACCATAGAATAGCTAGGCTGCCTGATCCACGCGAGTTTGGAGGCTTTTATTTCGATGCAAAACTGAGGCACACAACGACACATGCACGCGTAATGAGCGAAACGTTTTACCTGTTGGCCAGCAGAGTTTTGAAGGTGACCTGACTCATGCCCTGATAGGCTGGCAGCAGCCTCGGCCAGTCCCATACCCAGTCGACCACGGCACTCTGTTGATGTATGAGGATAGCGTATTGTTAGTTATTAATCAGGGTTAATACCATCAGTGCATTACCGCTCCAGCTGGGACCCACTAACAAAGGAGGAGGGGGGTCTCCAGCGTAGGCCACCGACATCAGGCGATCAATCATGTCCGCACAAGAAGGTTTTTATTCCAATAAGACAGCAATTAATTTATAAATCCATTTGGGGGGATGTAGCCATCATTTATAGAAAGATAAATCAATTTTTGGAGGGAGTCGTTACTCTTCTTGCTACGCCTTTTTTTTTTCTTTCCATCTTCAGTGGCACCATGCCAACCCCCCCAAGTCTCTCCTTTCCTCTCTCTCTCTCTTTCTCTCAGACACACACACACTTGGTACTATCACCATATTGGGAAAGCAAATAAAAATCAGATTGCTTTGATTGCAAAAATGTCACTCTTAACTCCAGGCTGAGTTTTATTGACAAAAGGAGGAGAACTCCACTCGTTCTATCCATCCATCCATTCCCCCCTCCACTGCTTCTTCCTCATAGGTGATTGATGGATGTAACTTTTTTTCTTTTCCTCCTCCCTCCATTTTATTTGACAAACAACACAGGCACCTGAAGCGGAGAAGGCATTTTAATCATTCTCTTAATAGGGTGTTTCTATGCAAAGCTATGCAGCCTCCTGTGATAAGCGGAAAACAGGCCAAGTCTAAGGATTAAAATGTGTCTTGAAAAACAATAGCAACGGCACATCTACATTATAAGGGATTACAAATGTATAAATACATCTAATCTATTTTTTTCTTTAACAAGTAGAAAGGCACGCAAGCCTATCTTGAGGAAATACTTTCTTTATTGTTTTGTGTGATGTTAACGTTATCTCCCTCCCTTGAAGAGAAAAATATGGCAGAAACTCTTACAGCGAACTAATGCTACCTGTAGCCAGACTTAACCCCTTTAAGGAGGAAAAAAATCTAACAATTAACTGAACATCGTGGCACTCTTGGGGATAGGTTTGGGATAAGAGGGTTCATGGTTCAAAGCCCCAAAGAAGTGCACTTTAAAACTGCACTCTCCTTTAACATTTCTCATTTCTTTATGAAAAAGAAAACTTCTTTCTTCTTTTCACCTTTTCAGTGCTCTTTTCTTCCCGCCAACCCAACTCCTGCTTGGAAAAAGCAGCATCCTATGGGGGAATGGGAAAGCCAAGCCCCAGAAAGACCTGACAACTTCAGAGACTACCACAGTATCCAGCTCACCAGAGACTCAAACTGCTCCTAACCTTCAACATTAAGCTTCTGGCCTCGGTTAAAGTCAAAATGACACCTAGTCTAAAAACTTTCACATAAATACTCACTTGAATTAGAAATACAATTTCAAAGACATGTCATACTTCTAAAATCAGTGATAAATACATGTTCTGCAGCCGAAATAAACAATGACTAACCTGATCCAGCTTCTTCTTGCCAACGTGGTCAAACTGGTGGAGAGGGTTGAAGCGGGGAGCGTCCACACGACTCCCGAAGCCAAGGTCAAAGTTTACCAAGGGAGGAGGATCATTTGGCAAGTCTGTGCTTCCGCTGAGTTTAGACATCAACAGTTCCTGTGTCCAAGACGTATGGGGAGAAAGGAGCACAAGACGGAGACATATCATGACTGACAAAACAGACAGGAAGTATGTGGAGAAAACAACAAAAAAAGTTATGGATAAGTTGACTAAGCTTTCTCTGACTCGCATTTTCCCTCGTGATTTTAGGAACATTAATAATGATAAAAAATATTTCTGTACTGATGCCTAGCTTGACTGATGCAACCAAACTACTAAGTTACTTTAGGAAATCCTGGATTCCCTGGATGTGTCACAGTGTCCTTTTCTGCGGACTTGTGAAACTGTGCAGGTCTTGATCTGAGGTCACTGAAATGTTCCTTCCATAAATACTCAAATGCCATTTGGGGTAAGTTAACTTTCACTTTCTTATGACTTTAAACCATAAACTGTGTGCATTCAGCTTAGTGAACTGTAATTAAATTACACAGCACAAGGCTACTCTGAGACTATGTTTACAAGTATTTCTTACATTCAAAAGGTAAAAATATTACTACACTGTAACATCACAGAACATGTTTCTTCTGTTTAACAGTCATGACATGTTTTTGATAATGAACTCAATTTTATAAAGTTAAAAAAACAAAAGGTTTACCAACTTGAAATGTATTCTAGTGTATGTTATTATTGGCATATATTACAAACTACAATTAAAATTATATTCATTTTATTGTAAAGATAAAAAAAAATGTATTTCAGAGAGTGTGTTTTCTACGATTGAGAGCTGTACAGAAATAAAGTAATGAAAAAACAGCAAATCAGCATAAGGAGAGAAAAAGAAAGGGGTCTTGAGAACACCAGTCCACTTTCTAATTTTCTATAACCTTTGCTGTGGCTACTTAGAGCAGGTGTCTTGCAAAAAGTACAGTGTAAAGTAATGAGCTTGTGTACTGTATGTCTTGATATGTGTGTTCATGGGCATCCTGATGTGAACTCGCTATATTCCCATCCGTCAGCTTGACATGGCCTCTGAACCTCCTCTCCCTCCACTTCACCACCAGCCCAGTCTGTCCCTGACCTGAATGTTCTTGCCTTGACCTTGGCTGGGTAGAGACGCTGGGGCTGCCAGGAGGGCAACTCGGACCGTTCTTTGAGAAACCCACTCACATTCTGTCGGACAGCAGTATAGGGTTATAATAGCTGTTTATGGATCAACAGAGGAAACGGTATACAGTGTTTGTGTTTGTATTATTGCATGATGCCTTAATAGGCAGGAACTTGTCTGTAACAATGACACAAGCTGATGAAAGATAATTAGACTTTACGCTACTTTTAATAAAGTTTGGCAGTGATTATTCTCAGCATCAACCAATTTCACAATTGGACTAATACTAGCAATGAATTATGTCAGTGTTTTATCTATTATATCCAAGTGCAATAACAGTAATGTGTTATTTTTTTTGTGAGTTGATCCTAAATACATCCGGCATCCATAACACTCTGTAAAGTGTACAATCTGTCAATGAAAACAGTCCCCTACAAAGACAATATTATTCACACGTTTGAGGGACACTTTCTATAAATGACAAAGTCCAGTCTTCATATCAAATGATTTAAACTATTTGGAAAAACGTTCCCTTTAGTTATTTTTGTAGACAGCCAATTCTCATTTTGTTCAGTTAATACTTGAGTTAAAAAAACAATAAAAAATCAGATCTCCTCCAAAGTGCTTTATGCTGAATCCGGTAACTCCATGTCTCCCCCTCTCCTCTACATGCGGTGAGTGAATAACACAGAAAAACCACTGTAGGTTTGCACCCTTGAGGTCACCTGAACAACAGAAGATCAGAACAAGCAGACTGCTCACACAAGCAGCAGCCCTCTTCCCTCTGTCTCCCCCTCCTGAACAGCCTGCGGCCTCAGGCCAGCAGCCACCTAATTGCTGGGGAGAGCGAGTGCTTCCCTACCTCATTGCCTTGGATGATGTGATAGATCTGCCTCAGGTAGCTGCTGCCACCTGCTTTGTGGCAGACCTCCAGCAGCATCAGGCCTATTTTCTGCTCAGTCAGTTCAGCTGCGGCAGCTCCTCTCTCCCTTCCTTGCTCAAACACACTGAGAGACAAACAGCGATGGAAAGAGGAGAAGATGGGAAAGAGAGCACAGAAAAAGACAAAATACAGAGTGAGGCAAAAAGAAAGGAGGGGAAACAGGGGGAGGGAGGGTGTCAGCTCATATCTGAACACCACCTCTGGCAAACGGAGCTTTTTCTAGTTCAGAAAGGAGTTTGGGCTAAGATTTGGAATTAGCTATACACCAGAAAATTAACCAAATTAAAAGTTTCAGTGTCTAGACAAACCATTCACTCCAGAGGGCAAATGAACTTAAAATGTAATTCTTGGAAAGAAAAGATATTACATTCTGCTCCAATATGAATATGAATATGAACACAACAAATTATTAAGGGTTGAATAGGAAAATCATTTTCACTGTTTTCATTGCAATTCATGAGATACATAGCGCACTTTGACCAAAGGATGCTGCTGCACTAAAAATGATTGGTGTGTGTGTTTTTAAACGCGCGCGTGTGTGTGTGTGTAATTGTATGTCAAGGTCCTCATGCATGTACAGTCCCCAACCCTGGCAGACGCCCGCATCATTTTCCTGCCCTTCCTGTATGGATGGATATCACACTGCCGTCCATCAAACCTTCTCCTTCACATACACTTCCTGTCATTGTTCTCGCTCTCTTTCTCTCTCTCTTCCTCTTTGTAATTATAAGGTGGCAGAAACGGTGTCGCCTGTCAGCCAGCCATTGGCTGTTTGACATTGAGAGTGGCAAAAGAAGAGGAGCCCCGTCTCGTCCATATACATCGCCTCATTCTTTTGCCTGGCGGCCTGGCGGTGGTGTTGTCGGTGTTGGTGGCTGTGCATCCGTGTCAGCACCTGCGCTGTATCCTTTCCTGTCCATCACTGTGCAGGTGAAGCAGATGATTGGATTCAGTCAGCGGGGTGATTAATGAGGGCCCCTCCGGATTTGGGACAGCCTATCAATCATGTCATTAGGGCCAATGTGCCCTGAAAGAGGCAGACCTCCGCCAAGGAATAACTGCATTCATCTTCATCTGTGTATGCATCCCGTCAGCCCAGCCAGGGTCACCATGATGGAGAACAATAATCTTCTCCTCTACAAATTACTTTGCAAAGACAAGCTGGGTGGTGCGCAGAGGGGGGTTACAGTTGGGAAAGAGGGGAAAGTGAGATGAAGGAACAGAAGTGGGCTCATACAAGGGGCAAATGTTCTTTGTGAAGGGGTTTACTCTGTACGTGCGTGAGAAGAAAGTGAGAGAAGCGCCCGTTGTTTTTGGAGTTACAACATCCACGTCGCTCTCTCACTCTCTTTCTGACACTGTTTTCTGATTGTTTACAAGCCAGGCGTCACTTCCCTGTGAAGGTTAGTTTAATGAATAGTAATGATCCCACTGAACGCCTCCGACAGGTGATACATAATCACTCTTCTTTCACTTTTCCACTCAAACCCCTCACCACCCCTCCACCACCCATCTCGTCCTTTTTTTTCCCCCCTCCCCTGCTCGTCCCCTTTTCCTGTCACTGTAACAGACAGCATTTCCTAGAACTGGCCATAATCTACTCAGTGTTTTTATTTATTTCATTCTTTTATAAAATTGTTACGCCACTGAATCACCTTTTTATGAGGATGGATGCATCCAGAGTTTGTTATGATGAAGTGAGCGCCCAGAGGCGCAGTTTCTGGGAACGAGCTACAAAACGCAAAAAGCCAGAGGTCACAGATCAGCCAAAAATGAAAGCTGCTTTTCCCATCACTCCCGCCTGCAGTCCACTCAGTCAGACGCCATGTCCATTATTTACCACAAAAAAAACCCATCGGAGATTCATTGATCCAACCCGTGAAGGCTTTCAATGAAAAATTACCTTGAACGTATGATACATCAGAATTTAAATGCTCAATTAAAAAAAAAAAACGTATCTAAGTTGATAGTCCATCAGACTATCAGCTCTCAGCTTCTATCTTAGAATGGATAAATCAGAAAAAGAGTATGTTGGATAACTGATTTCATAAAAATATACATACATTTTTTACAATCCAAATGTTCTCAATAAAATACTGACTTAGCTTTAATGAAGGCCCAGATGAATAGTCAATACTGAATAAGACTAATGATGGATGATGAGAAAATAAGTATAAGCATAAGTAGTATTTTCTTGAGTGATCAGAATCATTGATATTTCTGCCACTCTGTGCCGTCTGGTCCGGACCTCATGCTCAATTTCTACAGTTGACCTCTCACCTGTCTAAGCTGAGTCTGCGGGCCTTCTGCAGCTGCATGATTGTCCACTTGGGACTTTTTTCCTCCAGAGCCTGTATCACTTTGTGCACCGTGGGCTTGGGTACACCCTGTCAGAGACCAATATGGTAAATGAGTACATGTATGGTACATATCAAATCCTTCATCGCTATAATTAAAATTATTCAGGAAAACTATAGACATATACACAACAAAACATCCTGGAACAATGGTCTATTTTAAACCGTATTTCAAACTCCCTACTAATTAATACTGTTGTTAGTAAGTCATATTCTTTACCTTTTCCTGAATGCCCATGGCAGCCTGAAGGCACTCTGCCAGCAGGGACAGACGGTCCTTTGCCCCATTGTCCAGTGTCAGACCACTGATCTGCTCTAGTGTTTCTGGGTCCTCCAGGCCCTGGATCATGCAGCCCAGCAGGGCCCAGAGCAACAGGCCCATTAAGCGCAGCTGCCGGGCATGCTGGGAGAGGTGTTTCTCTGCCACTTGGAAAAGGTAGCGGACGGGGAGAGGCAAGGCTGCTACGACCGTGGGCAGGTTGGTGAAAATGAACGACAGTGCTTGAATGGCTAAGGGTACGACAGCTGGAGGGAGAAAAGTAGTGTTAGTTTTGGAAATAAAACCACCCTCAAATTTCTGTAAATTGAAAATGTGACAGCCAGTGTGTGCATACTGTTAGTGGCAGTGTCCTTTCCCCTTGTATCCAGTGGTGCGTAGTTCCACTCCTTCGGTATTTTAGCCAGGACACTCTCTGGCACATTCCACTTGGACAGGGCTCCACTGGTCTCCGCTGTGGCCTGCCAACCCAACACCATGGACACCAGGTGTATCAGGAGGCTGCTGGTAGATTTGGTGAATATTCCTCGGACACAGCCGATCACTGCAGGTAATGTCTGCGTTGTGTCTGACAAAGGGGAGACAGAGTGAAGGCAGCTTGTAAAAGATGGGTTAAAGGGACGCTCCTAAATCTATATGTCAGTTATTTTAAAAATGTAATTAAAAATAAATCCATAGAGTTGAGCGGCATGAGATCAAGTACAAAGCCGATGCCTACAACGTTAAACTAAACTATGAGGGTGGATAAAGTAATTAAGAAACCCAGCACACTGGGTACAAAATTCATTCATTCATCTTCTGTAACTGCTTTTCCTCTGGAGGGTCATGGGGGGGGATTCAAACCCAGAACCTTCTTGTTGTGACGCATCGGTGCTAACCACCACACCACTGTGCTGCTGGGTACAAAATGCCAGTACTTAATTAACTTTTTTATAATGTGTAACATTTCAGATTATAGTTATTGTAGTTTAGTCCTTTTCAAACAAGCAACAGTCCCCAACACATAGTTCCCAATACAGGAAGTCAGTAAGTATTCCACTTTTCAAACAGTGGTTAAATATAGGCAAATGAATAGATTCTGAATTCAAATAGCACTGAGGTATTCTCTTGAAATATCAACACTAAAGGCAAGAAGTCAAGCTAGATTCAGATGTTTTTTTATCCAACCCAGGTGGCCTGACGGCAGGAATCTTACTGCCTTCTCCAGGTGCAACTGTGTCTTTCATCGCTGTGCCCTTTCATATCCTGCTCGTATTGATAGCAGAGCAGCTATAGTGCGAAGTTGTACGGCACGCATAAACTTCCTACAGCTCCCGTTGTAAAACCAAAGGCTACAAAAGAGAGAAATGGCATTGTGGCGGCACTGGAAGTGCACTCGAATCTCTGGGGACGCCTAACAAATGTGTGACCTCAGAGCCACAGAAAAAGAGGAGAGTGGAACAGAAAATGGTATCGCTTTTCCAAAGAGAAGCGCTCTGTGGCAGGTGAGACCCAGACCTATTTTTCAAAGTCACTTGATTCTCAGACTTTATACCGCCTGCTACTGTATTGACTAGTGTATTGATTTGAAACAACCTGCTACAGTGTGATGAAACATCAGTGTAAGTGGGGAAATAGTGAGACTCTCAACGTAATCTATGGAAGTTAACTCAGCGAACAGTTTAAATAGAAATGGGGGCACCGGGGGTATCCTGTAACCAAAATTATTATACAAAGATTTGGAACAGTCCAATAATTAAACTAATTACCCAGTGAGGATAAATGTGGATTGGATGACATTGAGAATTCCTCTCTGGCGCTCTCTATCTCTCTCTTGCTCATTCCTTCTGTTGAGCCCTCCCTTGCTCCGTCTCCATCCAAATACTCTTCCCCAATCACCCTAATTTATGCTACAATAATTACCACTCACCCAGGATATAAGAATCACCACTAAAAAGAGCTCCGTACTCCACAGGAGTTCATGATTAACGCTCTGTATTAAATCTTGCACCAGAAGGAGGCAGAAAGAGTTGGGGAATAATTGCAGTCTGTGTCACAGCATATTACAGTCTTGCTTAAGCTCATGTGCATGTAATGTCAACACCGGTCTAAACAGAGATACTCTTTGTGGGGAGATTTACTCAGATTCAGATTTATTATATCAACTGCATTTTCTACATCAGTGAAAAATAAGGTCAAATCTTTAAATGAGCTTCTTAGAGTCATTTCTGGTTATTGAAGCTAAACATTTGTCTTTTAACTTGAACTGAAAGGGTGAAGAGCTGGTATATTAACCTCACATCATGTTGTATTTTTAACGTAGATAGAAAGTACAGTATTAAGCCCTAACACCCAAATATCTTTAAGCTAATCAAAAATGGAATTATGAATACCTTAAAGTTGATCACGTGCACCTCCCCAGAAATGTAACTAAGCGTTGGGGCGAAGCAGATCGTAACAACTGTGATTGGTCCGAAATGCATGTCCTTGTTTGAGTGACAATCAAGTTTTACACACCATCTACTCAGATGTCTTCTCAATGCTCTGTGCTGCAGTAATTTTATTGGAACTAACTGTTGACCCACATGTATTAACTTCAACTCCAACAAGAAGTTCCACTCGCCATTGTGTGAAGAACAGAGTGAAACCCAACACACCTGGCCAGTCGTCGTCTAGTCTTTTGGTGGCGTAATTACATAACAATGCGGACACACCAGCGCACAGGTATACATGCATAAATGGTGTAACCTCCTATGCCGTCATACGTACTATAAATTACACTTAAGGAGCACCGTGCAGAAACATCAGCAGTACTGACACCACTTTTGGATGAGGATGACACTGGTGAGCATAAACTTTCCTAATGACTGTCCGTGGTAATGAACCCTGAACCACAACCTTACCTGTACAGCTAATGTTTACCACTTTACCTGCCAGTGAGTAGAGGTGTTCCCATATGTGTGCCCTCTCCAGGTATGGTTGGAAGGCCTGAGTCAAGGCCTCAGGAGCGTGACTCAGGCAAGAGAAAAGGCTGAACAATGCGACTATGAAGTCATCTCCGGCCTTGCGATTCTCCGCAGACACTTCTAAATCGCTCTCTTGGCAGAAATCTGACCAAAAAAAACCCCCAAAAAAACAGTGAATATGGTGAGACATTTCTGTGGACAATACAAATAAATGTGCGGACAATGAAAATGCCAATACATTTCTGAAATCCTGGCATTGTGGACACTTGACACAAACAATTGAATGGACAAAGAGGCTTACTCATACACACACATTCACTCCAGCTTGCGTGTAGGTTAGAGTAAAAAAATGTTTTTGTTTTTTTAAAAAATAAGGATTTAGAAAATATCCACTTTATGGAGGTGCAGTAGGAACAGAAAGATGTAGAAGCCTATCCTATGAAACAGCATCTTGATTTCTGCGAACAAAAACACATTGGAAAATGTCAAGGCTGCCCAGCCTGACACATGTTAACAGAAAGGGTGAACAAAAGGCGTTGTGGAATAGAAGGGGAAGAAGAAAAATCCACATCTGTGTTAGATGGAGAAAAAAAAAAAACAGACACAAAAAAAAAACTGAAAAAGAAACAGATTTCAAAGCCCCTGGCTGTGGGATCCACACTACACGGAGACAGGAAGTGAAAAGGAAGAGGTTTTGACAGGATGTCCTTGTGGGGCTTGCTGTCTGAGCACAGGGCTGAGGATGGAGGTGTGCGTGTGTGTGTAACCCATATGGATGTCTATATAGGCTATGTGTTTTGTGTGCTTATAAGTGTGTGTGTGTGTGTTAAGTTGACAGGGGTTGCTGAGGAAAGGCCCATTGCTCCAGAGGTGGCAGACATCCAGCGGTCTGTCAGTCTGCTGTGTGGGAGATGACAGCTATTTGAATGGGAGAGTGTATGCAACACAGCAGTCAATGAGGGGGCACAGTGATGGAGGGCTGTATGGCTTCCTTGTGACTAATGCTGAACTATTTTAAAATGACAGGACTAAATTAGCTGCTATATTATGCGGGCAGTAACATCAGCCACCTTAATAATACTCGGGTAGGAAGAACTGATACCACTCAAGGTCTATACGAGAACAGATTTCCTCCACCTCCCTGTCTCTCTTTCTCCCTCTGCATCTCTCCTTTTCAGTCACAATCACACATCTAACATGTATAGTAAAAGTGGACAACCAGGCTGACCAACAATAAGTCTATTAGGCAGCATAATGTGGATTATACCGGCATCTTGTTCGCTGCCTGTCTGGTAATTGGTCCTTAAGGAGAGAATGTTCTGGATATCGCTGCCGTGGCTGCACTGGTCCAAGGAAACAGGGGTGACTAACATTAATTTCCACTTGGGGTGCTGGAGAGCATGGCAGGTTAACTAGGTTCCTTTTAATAATGATCCCATTATGGAGCAGCAGATGACTTCAGAAAAACAGATGTCAGCGCGCTGGCACATCTCTGTGGAGTTTCCACTACTCCTGCAGCACACAATAATTCCAATGTGTTTATGTTTCTATGCCTATTTCTCAGTTGCTTTTTTTTCTGTTTTTCCCTCTCTGTGTCTCTAAGCGTATCCAACCTTGATACATAGCCAACGCATACACCTGTTTATCTTCCGGACAACCAGTCAACCAGTCACAAGGGCCCTCTCTGCAACCTCTGTAATTGGAAGCAGACACACTGGAGATAATAAAAAGTCTACGCGTGTGTGTGTACTCGAGGTAGTGAACCATCTAATTTCGGGTAAGCTGTGCAAACACGTAAACTGATACTGTAGATGTGGAGGAGATACATTTTCAAATCATCAGACAATGTGAAGGTCACTTAGTTGGCTTGCTAGCTCTCTAACAAGTTACTGTGCTTTGTTATGGCATATACTGGGCATATTGAAATATGTGCCACTCAGCACAATAGGGCTATTCAAAAGTGGTAAAGAAACGTTAGCATATAAAATATGTGCCTAACTCAAAGACTGAAGTGTTTCAATAACAGGTAAAAATACAATAAACTGAATTCACCATCTTGTGACAATACAATGTTCTACTGGGAAACGTTTGGACCTGGCACTGATGTGGATGTTACTTAGACATGTAGCACCCACCTAGACCAGACCAGGCACCCCCACCCCATAGCAATGACTCTCCTTGATGGCAACAGCCAAGGTTTCCAAATTCCCTAGATCTCAAACTGATCAAGCATCTGTGGGATGCACTGGAACAAGCCTGATCCACAGAGGCCCCTCCCCTCAACCCATAGGACCCAAAGGCCCCCTGTAACAACATTCTGTTTCCAGACACCACAGGACACCCTCAGAAGGCCCATGTCCATTCTCTGATGAGTCACAACTGTTTTGGAGGCACAAGGGAGACCTACACAATATTAGGAAGGTGGTTTTAATGTTGTGGCTGATCGGTGCATATACATGTATGGCAAAGTGTAGTGGCTCATGAGAGTGTAAGCATTCAGTCAAGCTGTTCCTTCTGTCTGTCTGCTTCCTGGTTAATTACCCCGTCACCGCGATAACACGTGAGAGTCAGCGCTTCTAGCGTTGATTTACGGCAGCGTGCAGAGAGAAGCATGGCAGGGCCTCTGAGTCAGACTCAGACCAAGCGAGAGAACAAGACAGTGAGAGTTGTTATTAATGAGGTCGCTATAATGTGAATTAATGTGCGAGTGCACAACAGTCTTTAAAGGTTAGACTGTTGCCGTGTGGAGGAGAAAAGAAGGAAGGGAAAATCTTTAAAGGTCAGAGCGTATGCTCCGCCTGGGCCTGTTGAGTGTTTATTACTGCGCTCTATTGATTTAGTGATGATGATGACCTAGGTGAAAATGATGATGATGATGGCAAAGATGCTGACGATAACTTCATAAAATGGACGGAGCTCATCTAGAGTCTGTATAACTCGCTTAGGATCTTAAAGCACCCTGATTAACACACTGGCAAACACTTCCCACCCAAACTGATCAGGAATTTAAAAAATGTAATATAAATGAATGAAAGTGTTTTTCCTAAAAGATGGACAGGCATTTATGCAGCACAAATGCATGCACGCACACACACACACACACACACACACATTACCCTTTATCAATGGACACACACCAATTCATGTACAGTAAAAAAAACAGACTCACAAGAATTTTCCAGGAGTATTCTGGGCAGGTGACAGTCTCTGTACAGCAGCGTTCGCAGTAGCAACTTGGGATTGTGTCCTGGGTCAGAGGTCAGCAGCCTCAGCTGACATGCCAAGGCTCCCTGGCCCATAAGGCCATGTCTGAGAGATGGAAGAGAAACAAGGAAAACAAAGTTGACAGTTCTGCAGTGTCAGGTGAGCATACAGATAGCAATCCATTTAGCAAGAGACAACAAAGATGGGAAGAAGCTTCAGTGAAATGAAAGACAAAGACAGAAGTCTTGGATGACAATCTGGGAGGGAATAGTTTGGGAATAGCTACAGTCTTAACTTCCTCCAGTGTCACTCACTCTAGATATAAGCTTAGTCTCCAAATGCCTTTACTCTTGCTTACTTATACTGTGCACCGGGAAGGAATTAGCTCTAATCTTGGCCAGCTAAAAGCAAATTAACATTTGGGAGACAGCCAAATACATGAATATACAGCAGTACCCCCCTCCTACATCTTTTGTATAACCAAGAGGCTGCAGCCAGCTGTGGGTAATGAGCCGTATCCTCGGTGTGTGTGAATGTAAGTGTGCGTGCGTGTGTATACTCTTCATGGCCTATGCTTGTGGTTATGTATGTGTGCACGTGCGAGAGACTGCAGAAGTGTGTGTGTGTGTGTGTGTGTGTGTGTGTGCGTGCCTGCATGTTACTTTATACATCTCAATAAAAATCTAATGGAAGGAATGGACAGAGTTTGTGAAGAGCAAGGAGGCGAGAGGCAGATCAGGGGGTGGCTGCCCAGAAATTAACCATTCTATTTGAGCCAAAAGGCTAAAGCAGGGTGCACCCCGCTGCTTGACTGAGGAAAACTATGCCTTAGTCTGACAGCACAATTTATGATGTCACTGGGACCACAAATCCAGAAGAAATCCTCTTTTAACTGCACTGATAAATCTACCCAGCTACAGCGCAGGGTCAACTTACAGAACCAGGAAACACACACACACACACGCACACACACGCACACACTACAGCAAGAAGTAATGCAGAGAATGAATGTGCGCAAGAACAGAAACTTGACTTCAGATGCTTTTTTCATAGCCTGTAATGCTGGATGATTTATTTACGTCCTTTTTGATTTTATTATTGTTTTATTTAATAACCATAACAATGGGTTTTATTTTAATGGACTGGGGAAAGATTTGGCCACTGACGTCGGGTCCTGGATGAGAACCTGTGGATCTGGCCAGGGGCCAGTGGCAGGCCCCATGCTGCCTTTGCACTGAAGGCAGGAGGTGGGAGCAAAGAAATAAAGAGGTCATAAAAATAAACTAATTTCAGCTCTCCAATACTTAGGAGCATGCGAGTGCGGGTTAGTTTGATTTGTGCTCCATCAGCACGCAATGACATCATTCTGGCTGTGAGGGAAATGAGAGGGGAGGAGAGTGGAGACAAGGGTGAGGGGAGAGAGTGATTTACTGCACAGTGGAGGTCACAACAGTAACTGGACACAAATGTACACACTTGCATGGTGGTGTACATTCAGGCGTGTTGATGCCTCTTGTGTAAAGCCCTCCACAACAAAAACAAACTTGTGTCAGCGGCAACAGTAGTTTTATTTATTATTTTTTTCCCTTTCTCGCTTGCATCTGTGTTAAATTACCAGAGCGACTCTAGCTTTAAGCCAGAGCAGCAGGGGCATATATCTGCACATACAGCATGCAGCTGTAAGTCCACACTCACATATGGTTCTGTATACAGTGGGTGGAGGTGCGTCATGGCTTAGCATACCTGAGTGTGTATATGCGTTTGTGTGTGAACATGCATACTGTATGGTACCTACTGTACAATGGGTGACAGATGGTATGATGGGCGTATTTTACATACCGTATGGCCTGCTCTGTGAAGAGGTCAGGGTTGATAGCGTTTCGCCAGTGCACAGAGCTGTTGGGCTGGTGTGGTGTGGATTCCCTTGCCACATTAATCATAAATGTCCTGGAGGATTTAAGATTGCACACGGCATCTTTGAACATCTTCGGTTTATAAAAATATTGCAGATGGACAGTCTAGGTTCATTGGATAAAAAGTACACAACCACTGTTCTGCCTTGGTTTTACTTTACTACAGTAATAACAACAACATAATATAAAGTACTAACCTATATAGCAAAGATAAGGGTGCTGTGGTCATGATGAGGACTGTCAGGAGTTGCTCACACAGTCTGTGGATATGGCATGGCCAGTGTGAACCACCTGCTACGACGGTGAGAGCTGAAGAAGGATCAGAGTGAACCGAGGCCTCGGGACTTTCACAAACACTCCACATGAGGTGGTCCACATACAGCAACACAGCTGTAATGTCAGCTCTGGAATACAGGGCGAGAGGAACAGAAAAGGTGAATGCACAGATGAAATCAGAAAGGACGAGATATGAGTTAATGGGTGAAAATCCGCAAAGATCATCTCCCATTACGCCATGACTTCACAGCTTCAATGCAAATCCAGTCAGATCCGTCCTTGTAAATTTTACTGTTGGAAAGTTAAGTGTCTGGGCTTTGGATTTCACCATGAAAGTCATTTCTTTTATTGAAACCACCCATTGCTTTTACATAAACACCAATAAATCTGTTCTCTGAAATGGTTGGGGAATGCCGCTCATCTCTCATCTCCTCATCGTTGCTTCCCTGTGGCCTAAATCCTTATTGGAGACACACAGGGATAGACTGATACAGGAGGGGTGAGGCAGCATAAAAGTAAGTACTACACACGTAGGAGACCTGGAGAAGCTTTGAAAAGACATCTGTTTAGCCTAACCAAACACTTAACAACCGTCACTCCTGATACACACACATCTCCAAGCAACATAAACCAGGCTTTGCGGTGACATCTTGCGGTATTCCACACGCATACCGCACTTTATCTTGGTCCACATTTCTTCCTCTTACTGTGTCATATTTTAAACCATTTCTTGTCATAATTCAGCAGGCAGGGAGAGGACAACCCAGCGAGTGAAGACACTGCAGCAATGATGCCCTACAACACTATGATCAGACCTCTACGATCAACCCCCTCAACAAAATATACACCGGTCAGGCATAACATTATGACCACCTGCCTAATATTGCATAGGTCTCCCTTGTGTCTCCAAAACAGCTGTGACTCATCAGAGAATGGACATGGGCCTTCTGAGGGCGTCCTGTGTTGTCTGGCAACAGAACATTGTTAGTGGGGGTCTCTGAGGGGAGGGGCCTCTGTGAATCAGGCTTGTTCCAGTGCATCCCACAGATATTTGATCAGTTTGGGATCTAGGGGATTTGGAGGCCAGGTCAACACCTTGTGCTGTTCTTGGGCTGTGTCCTGCTGGGGATGGCTGCTGCCGTCGAGGAGTGTCTTTGCAATGTGGTGGGGGTGTCTGGTCTGGTCTAGGTGGGTGGTGCAAGTAACATCCACACCAAAGGTTTCCCAGCAGAACATTGTATTGTCACAAACTGGTCAACGTTAAATACTTCTTATTTTCTGAATATTTATGTTTAAATGATTAATCGGGACAGAAATGTTTAGAATCGGTCCAATATTGAGCAACGTTTTAACCCTCTACCATGAACTGTGCATTGTAATCAAACAGGCGTTGGTCTGCTGCTAAACTGCTAAACAGCTTGTTTTGTTAAATCCAGTGAGTAACCAGGGATACCAGTTCAATTCATGATAAAGCACCTGATTTGCAGGTGTCGCTTGTATGAAGCACGGGCACCGGCATATCTTTGCACCAGCTGCTGTAACGTCTCCGACAGCACCTGGCCGAGCACGTCCTTGGCCAGCTCTGCGGGAAGGACCGCCCACATGTCACTGCGAAGTCCACACAAGAAGTAGAACCACATCTGCAGCGAGAAGGAACACCGCTCGCCCTGTGGAAGAAAGTGACGTAGGGAAAGGAGTCGCAGATGAAGATATGTTTTGATACGGACATTGACAGTAAACCAAAAAAAAAAAAAGAAATCAGAGAGCAAAGGAGATAAAAATAGAAGGAAAGTAAGAGAGAAAACCTGAAGGAGAAGAAAGAGAGAGAGAGAAAGAGAGGCAGGTCTGTCAACACCAGGATGTCTCAGTGGTCATGCCACCTGCACTCTGCACCTGGGTTTCTTCTCCCACTGGGATTTTAGACTGCTTTAAAGTCCTGAACTGGAGATCACATCACAACAGGCGCCCACTTGCATGCACATACGCACTCACACATACAAAGAGAGAGAAAGGGAGAAGGGGAGAAGCCAGGATTTCTTCTAAAAAAAAAAGAGAGCCAAAGACAAGTGAGAGTAGGAAGAAAGAAAGGGAGACAAAGACAAGGGAGGACAGATGCAGAGAAAAAGATTATTATCCTGGCATCCTGTAGCTTTGTCGTAAAATATAGAAAGACACATTCGTTCTTCCACCTCTACTTGCCCAAACCCCTCACATTTAACCTCCAAAAATAACATCATGGTGTGTGTGGCAGGGCTACTGACACATCCAAAACTTCCCCTCGCCTTTAACTCATCATGCAGCTGGATCCCTTCTCAATTTTCTCTCGCTTCACCTCATCTTTTTCGTATTTTACTATATTTTACTTCTCTCTACCTCCCTTCCTCCCTCCTTCCTTCTCTTTCCTGGTGCCTGTCATATTTGGTCATTGAGGGGAATGCTACCAAGCTCTATGTGCAGGTTTCCATCTTTTGCATGTAGACTAGTGCACATACTTTGGATTTAAAACCAAAAGAATCCCCAACAAAAAATGCATTTTGACTCTTCCATGTCAAACTTTGATTAACCATTTACATCAAAAAATACTCCTGTACAGGATTCAAGTAAAGAGTAAAAATTGAAGGGGAACTAAGAATGAAATAAAGTTTTTTTCTCCTATGATCTATCATCTCAAGTCTCAAAAATGTAGCAATGGTCATGTTTAAAATTGCCTTGGATTGACTTAATTGACCTCATATGTTGTGTTTTTTTTTACTGCAGCATATTTTAAAAAAAATCTGCCAATAACGATTCATGTGTTGAAATGAATGTAAAATAAGAAAGATTGAAGCTGGAGGAGCAGAGGTCCCTCTGGAGCTGCACTAAGCTGTGAAAGAGCCAAGACACAAGCTGGGGATCCAGGAGACGGAAACCTGATACATACCATACACACCAAATGAAACTCACATCCTGAGATGCTGCTGCACAACCACACGTACATTCATTTGTACAGATGTACACAGAGATGGTTGAACAAAAGCACACACCTGCACACAGCAGGTCTGTCTGACACCAGTGACCCAGAGAAGGAGGGAGGAACAAAGGGAAAAAAAGGCAAAAGCGGGATGAAGTAAGAAAGAGAGGGGAGGTTTAGATTGGTTTAAGGGCATAAAGGTAGGGGAGTTCCAGGGGCCCTATGCTATTTCCAGACAGTCCCAGTGTAGACTGCAGACTTCAGACAGCTGAATCCCTGGAGCCCCCAGGGCAGCATGGAAGCCACAGATGTTCTCAGGGAGCTCAGAGTAGAAGGCTCAGTTAGAAGAAGAAGAGTGGGAGGTAAAGGTATTGTGGGAATGAAAGGAAGAAGCAAGAAAGCTCTAGAGTATAATTCCTAGAGTTCCTCAAAATCTACGGAACAAGCCTGCTAAGACACATGGCATTAGAATTTCCTCTTTATTACAATAAAAGGAGTGAAATTAACAATACCGGAGCTAGTTTACGAGCTACTTTATGATTTGGGGTAAACAATTTATACTATTCATTTGTGTTAAGTGTTGAAGTGTATACAGACAAATAAGAAATCAAGATGTTTTCAACTAAACAGAATATAAGGACATAAGTGTTAAGACATATTACCTCATAAAAAGGTTTGGGGTCTGCCCAGTTGTGACTTTCTGCATCCTGAAAAATGCAAGTGGAGCAAATCTGGATACAGTAGCTGGTCAGCTGTTCTCGCATCGCCTCCGCTGTATCGCGGAACTTCTGAATAGGTAGCAGGGTCAGGGGTCTAGGCACAGAGGGAGGAAACAAACCTTTAAAGATAATTACATAAAATACATCATCTATAATACACAAGGCATAGTAAAAAAAAAAAGGGAACAAGCTTAGCAGGGTCAAGAGTTCAGAGTTTTCCTGTAATCCAGGTGCATGATTAATTACTGTATATTCAGTGAGCTATCAAACAAACATGAGCTCAAATGATTAGATGAAAGAAGAGATAATTTATTCTAAACTTTCGGTGTGACATTTTATATCCTTTAAATCTGCTCGCGTTGATACCTTCTAGAGAGAGGAAAGGGCTTGGCAGGGGTGGAGGAGGCGTTAAACTAGGGGGACTGAATGGTATAGGGAGGGGAAAGCGCTTTATGACCAAATAGGGCACAGTATAAGGGCAGGTGGAGGGGCGCACGCGGCCAGAGGTGGAACAGGAGCACAAAGATGCACCGGAATGCCCTCCACTTTATCTCAAATATACTATATCCTCAGTTTTTATTATTATTTTCCCCCCCAAATGTTTCTTCTGCTTTCTATTTCACAATTGTGGACACAGTTTCCAAGTGTCCAAATTAATGGTGAATGTGAGTTTGGCATTTATCAGTATTAAAAATATATATTTTTACTTGTCTACAAAGACAAACTACTTCCAAACTACTTGGGATGAATCTACACACTGAGATATAGTAAATCACCTAAAGTAGGTGACAATAGATCATTACATTCCAACATTGTATTTTCCGTCAACAGACACCCATGCACACACATTCTTCTCACATTTTAGCTGCAGTAATATTTGAATCCTTCAGTCTGGCGTTGTAATCTTCTAGCCGCTGTTGCACATAAATGCACGTGGCCAGCAGGGCAGGCAAGTTCTTCAGGGGTGCAGACGACGGTACCTCCAGAGCCCTCTCCTGCACACGACCCAACATGGCAAAAGCCGCTCTGCCACATGCCTCCACAAAGCTCGATCGCACCCCCAGGAGAGAGCTGTCCCTGCAGGCTGCTGCCAATGGCAGTAAGGCATCCAGTTCATCCATGATTGCTCCACAGAACTGAAGGGGAGACAGAGAGCAAAGATGAGACAAGATGATCTCAATAACAGAAGGAAAATCCGTAACTAAGTGGAAAAACAGAAAAAAAACTTCAGAGAGAGAGACCTCATTAGGTGTAAATAATGGAACATTTGCAAAGAGTCAGTGGAATGACAAGGATTCAAGATTGAGACGAGTATTACCCATGCATTATTCTAACATAGTGCAAGCCATTACAGCTCAAAGGCAAACAGTGATCGGTGCAAATGTAGAATACAGATGTCTGAAGACATGCCCTCGACATGAACCTTCCTGCTGAACATGCAGAAGTGGTATCAGGTCAAATAAAACATTTCACTTCTGAGGATACGTCAGCACATCGGTTTAATTTTTAAACAGATTGATTTTTTAAAAGCATGTGTCATGTTATATGTTCAAACGGATATGTTATATAGTGCATAGGAAGATGCTGGTAGTCGGCCAAGATGAGAGGAAAGAAAAAGAAAAAGCGAGGTAAAGGTGAGACTGAGAGAGCTGCTTCAGCAGTGTAAAACACCTAACGCTTATTCTATAAATGGCAAGAGCAAAAAGCGAAACTTATTCACATTTGTCTTGGAGATAGGCCTATAGGGACAAGGCTGTCAACAACTTTCCCTCTCCAGGGTTCAGGAGACTGCCTGATAAAAGCACTACAGTATATGGCCGTACATCTGCAGTAGTACTGTGTCTGAGTGTTGGAATTGTGAGTCATTCACAAAATAAATGCATATAATATAATATTTTAATCCACATTCTGCTATACTGCAGAGGAAAAAAACACACACCAACACTATGCACACACACCTTGATACCACTGCCCCCGCTGCCTCATGTGCTTCTTATTTACATCACACTGAAAACATTGAAAGATGATCAGGCGAGTGCCAGGGAGTCACGTATGTGTGTCAGTTCAAACAAAATTTATGGGCCCATATACTGTATGTATATGCGTGAGTTATGAGTCAGGTGGATCCCTAAAAAGCCTTACATAAAGCATATTTCCTATGTTCCCTGGAGCTATCGTGCCAGGTCACACAGAGGAAAAAAATATAAGTCAGACAGGTGTATGACAGTTGAATTAATCAGTCAGTCACATATATTACAGGTTTCTACAGTCACACTACTACTTGACTTACTGTAGTGGCTGGAGATTCGACATTCTGTCACATCAGAGCTACAGCGCCTGTGTGTACACATTGACAATCCCACAATCTCTTTGCACAGTTTTCTCCATAAAAGCTTCCTGTGGGGCCTCGGAACAATGGCCGTTTGGACAATTAAGTCAATATCTGACTGCGTGCAGTCATTAGGAGCTTAACTTTGACAGAAATAATACAGTGACAGGCATGCAGCACTGCCAGGACGGTGAGAGACGCTCAAGAAGCATCTCGTACACATAAGAGTATTTGGAGACACACACGCACACATTTATAGCTGATGCATCTTTGCAAGCACGCTCACAAAAACAACCACACGTATGCGTCCGTGTCGAAGTCAGACTGAAACCTTAACTAGCGAAGATCAAAGTCTGGAATCCCCACCAGGACTATTGCAGCAAGGTGAAATAAAGTTTTTAGGTTCTACCGAGGCCTATTTGTGCGTGCAGAGTGTGGAGTAGACGTACGAGTGGAGAACAGAACAGGCAGGTGAGGGCTTTACTGAAGTCTGAATACAAAAAACAAAAAAGGTAATTCTGCTGTTATAGAGAAGTAACATCAAGGTTTGGAGGGTCTAGGAAAGCAAGGAGAGTTCAGTCCCAGGTTCTGACAGGAGGGTAGGTCCCAGCTGTAGAGAGGGCACTATTTGTTTTTCATCTACCTGCCAATAAAAAGTACACAGTGTACTCTGATGGATGAATAGTATCAGAGCAGCCTGCATATTTATGGTAATACAGACAGTGGAGTGGGTTCACATGAAATAAGTGAGGATTGAGGTATGAACATATGAATATAAATGTGTGAAATATTGATTCATCATAATGCCTTTGGACCGACGATATTTCATGGTTACGTCTCGTGAAGTAATTTGCTCTCTGCTCAAACACGAGGGCATGTGTCAAAAAAAAAATATATAATGTCTCACGGTCTTGTCTTGAATGTCTGTCTGGCTCAGTGTTATCGAATGCAAATGCATGCATGTATAACCTTTGGGCTGAAAGGCTCTCATCTTTGAAGCGATGACCTACACATAAATACGTTGTACAGGTCCGGAGCGCAGACAAATTCTGACACTCGTTAGCAATGAGAGCCACAAATGCTGTCAGTGTAAAAGGGCTAAAGGAGGAGAGAGTGGGAGTGGAAGGAGGAGGAGGAGAGAAGAGAGGCGAGGCGGTAATGATAAGAGTCTGTGCAGTGTAGAGGAGAGAAGTGGGTAGCAGAGGAGTTGAGAGGAAGATGGAGAAATGTGCGTTAGAGAAAGTTTCAGGTGGAACTCCCTGAAAAGTTGCGCAGCAATAATAAAACAGGAAAGATGGTAATGAGAAGGCAAAGAAAAAACTGCATAGTGTTAGTGAGTTTGTGACTGTCCAGCCCCAAACACTGGAGAGACTTTGTAGAGTTGGGTAGTAAGCCTGGGTTCTCATCAGACACTGGTCTTCATCTTGAGAAAAGTTAATCTCTAGTGTCTACTTCACTTCTTCCTGCCATTTCCCAGGCCCTCTCTCCTCATCCCTTTGCTCACACTATCCTTCCTTTATCCCGCCCTCCCACTTTTGACTTTTTGCCTTTGTGACACGTCTCTCGATCATTAGCAGACCCTACATCCTCAATTTCCCCCATTGAACACCTTTCTCTACACATCATCTAACCCTCATAACATCACCCACACTGGCTCTCAGTTAGTTCCCGTCTCTGTTTTGTCCCTGGAGTCCTCCCCACAAGTAACACTGATGACTCTTCCCAAGGCCCTTTCTGATCCAGGGAGTCAACCGTGTCACGCCCAAATCATTTGGGCTTTCTATTACAGAGGGAGCTTTCGCTGGAGCAACAAAGAACATTAATCTCCCAGGGTCTGGGTGTTGCTGTAGACCCGCATTGTTCAGTCAGGTAGTAATAAAGAAGGATGAACAGAGGACAGGGACACCTCTTATGTGTGGCAAAACAAGCTCATACACGAGATGAGGAGTTGCGGTCTCACACAGAGGTTGTCCAGGATTAACATATGCATTAGACCTGTGGGTGTCTTTCACATTTGGGGCACAACAGCTCAGATTTACAGATGAAATATCCGTCCCGCCCAACAAAAAAAGAAAAGAAAAAGAAGAGAAAAACAGGGACTGAATCAAAAGTGTTTAAAATTGTTGGCACTGAATATTAGTTAGAATTGACACAGAATCTCTACTTGGATGGGCCAATAGGGGAATACCAAAACTGATGCAATGTTCAGAATTTGTACTGCAGTCTGTCTTGTTTTTAAAATTCCACTTGAATGTTTTAATCTTTTTAATCAAACTATGTAAGCACAGTAATTTTTCGTAAAATCAAACTTTGTTGATTAAATATTGTAAGAATGTTGAGTCATTTTTCATCAAAACTAAAACACTGCCCTGACACATTATGAGCTTTTCAGACAAGAAAAGCTGGATAACTACAGAGATAAAAGTGCTCAGGGAGAGTCCTGAAGCAAACGCCTTAAATTGGGAGAAAACAAATACTGGTCTATTCTACTTTATATCCAGGAGTACCTTGGCTATCATTATGGGAGCGTCTCTCTCTGAGTGGGCATAGAGGGAGTCTTCTTTGAGACGCGTGCTGCTGGCAGTGATGACGGTGCGTCCAGTAGCGGGGCTCAGCGTGACAGAGGTGTGTCCAGAAGAATGCAAGGCCTCTTCTTGTAGAAGATTCTTGGCACAGACGTCGTCCAACAATACTTTAACACAGTGCTCCATGTGAGGGACTAGTCCCCTGAATGCTGACCTCCAGTTAAACTCCAAAACCTGTGCCAGAAAAACAGGGGACGAGCCAAGAGTCAGTTCAAGTTTGTGTGCTTTCTATTTCCCTGCTACAACTTCTCTTGACACTTTTTAATTACAGAAAAGGTGATGAGTCTGAATGGCATTGAATGGTTGTAGCAGACTCAATACTTTCTTGCAAGGTACACATGGAAAAGTCTCACCTCTGGTGTGGAGAGAAGTGTTTCTGTGGCAGATTTCTTGCAATCTGTTGTCATGTCTGCATCATCTTTACTCCTATCCAAGAGGCCTGAATGGAGAACAAATTGAGCAATGCATCTTAAGTGCAGTAACTACGCTCGGACAAGCTCTCAAATCATGACACTCACATCACAACAACGGCCGAGAAAGACAGAGAAACACTTGAGATGAGAAATACTCATTTGAATTTGATAGCTTGTGATAGTCCGTAGCACCTTTTTAAATCTATTCATTATTTAGCGTGAATATTTCCATATCAATTATAATAACTTGTATAATTGCTCCCCTCTTCCCCCCCCACTAGCCAATATGAGACACAGTAACCGGAGTATGACTTCATATGCCTCAAAGGGAGTGGGGGAAAAAATGCTAATGGTTAGACTTTACAAGTCTAAATTTGGGGTTTAAATTTGATTTGAACCCAGATAGTATAAACCATGCACGGGGTAATTCCGCGGGGGGATATCGTGTAGACACGAGGTAGAGGGGACTGTAGGGTGACGTTAAGACAGGCGTACAGGATGTTGGGTTGGGTTGCAATTAAAACGCATGAACATCAAGGCCACAGTTTCTTAATCAGAAGGCGAAGTGTAAGACCCCAGGCGAGGCAATTTAGCTGAACAAGACTGCATGCAATGGAAAGAGGAGGAAGCAGCAAGCGCATCACTTTTTGACCTTTAAGCCCATCTGATGAATTTCTGGTAATTAAGCCGTTTGATTGCCTGGAATTAATGATTTGGATAACTGCCCTTTAAAGGCTGTTTACCTCTCTGTAAATTGAGCCTTTCTGCAAGTCTTGTTTTTGTAAATGTAACCTTTATGGAAATTACTCCATGCACCAAAAGCTTTCATTTAACATCTCCGCAGCAGTAGTTCAAAGGGGAGAGAGGAAAAGATACTAAAGGCTTATATAACACCCAAGATAATTCCCAACTAAAATAACACATTTCTCTAGCCACAAGTCAGACTTTCCGCTAGAACAAGTAACACTGAGAGTGTGTGTGTGTGTGTGTGTAGAGGTTTGTCCCTAGAGGTATGGCACACAAGCAGGTCTGTGGCCAGAGTTTTAGGAATACTCAAGCTACGTGTCCCCTCACCTCGTCGCATTCAAAATAATGTGAGTGTGAATGAACATTTTTGGTTGATTCACCATCTGTTTGATAACTGTCTGACAAAATTTCTATCTAAAGTTTGTGCAAAAGTGCATTTTAGGCCACCAAGATCACACACAATAAAAATGACAAAGAACATAACCACAGTGTGTCATGATTTGTACCTTTCACACAGGGAGTGTCTCCTGTACAGGTAATGAAGGTCGTGTTAGCGATCAGCTCTTTTACGTCGCTCTCAAAGCCCAGCAGGGTGCAAGCCAGCTGGGTTAACGCCCTCAGTTGGTGGGAGGTTAAACTGAAGCTCCTGTTTTTCGCGGGGCGCGCCGTTGGTGCTGTGAAAGGGGAGGGGAGATGAGATCAAATAAACAATGCATGTGCTTGCAAATGTATGACTGACGGAGAGATGCATACTGAAGTAAGGGAATAAACCATTTCATGAAAATAGATTTTCAACCCAACCTCCCCGCCTACATATACTCATCAGAAAACACCTCCCTCCAGAAGTCTTGCCTTGCACGACACCTCTTATAAATATCGACCCATTCATGTTTTCCCAATACGCAGTATAAACAAAGAGACAGTGAAAAAAAAAAAGAAATATGCAAAACTTTGCTCCCCGAGAAGTCACACGCGCACATCCTTCTCTCTCAGCACAAAACTTTTCTCGCCCTAACCCGCCGATGACCCCCTCGGCAAATATGGATTTCCCATTTTGGAGGCTGCCAAAGCCATCACCCGGGGGATGTTCCGCATTAAGCTGGAGAATGGGCGGCTGGGAGATGCGTTGCCATACTCCCAGACACATGCACAAATACTTTTGTGTGTCTGCTTAAATGAGCTCCTCCACTGCAAAGGCATTAGGGAATGGATGAGCTCAGTATTAGCCTTGACTCTGAAAGCACGCAGATGATTGAGTGTTGAGATGGAAAGAAGAGGGGGGGGGTCTTTTTCCAATAATTGTAACATTATTGCCTCTGGATCCTAATGTAATTTTGCTATATTGTTAAACAAAATCTGACAATATGACAACACACTGTCCCCAAGGATGCCCAGTTTAATCATGCATGCGGCCTGACTTGATGCGTTGTGTGTGGAGACTTGCGTATGTTTGTGTGAGTGTTAATGAGTGAGAATCAATGAGTTTTAGTGTGTCTGCGTCCGTCGGGTGTGCACGCACGTGTTTGTGTGCATGTAATGCCGGTCATTATGAATAACTTGATTTGTAGGAGACACTTTCACACGCATTTGCACATGTCAGTCTTGCAAGATAATTGTCACTCTGCAACCAGATTCTGTGGTCACCGTGGAATATATTCTGACCTCAAGTTTGTTTGTGTTTGCAAGTGTATACATGTATTTATGAAGTGTGTGTGCATGCATGTATGAAATCGCAAGTGAATAGTTGTGTAATTATTTGGAATGTGTTTAAATGAGGGTGCTTGTGTTTGTGTGTTTGTGTGTAATTAAGCTGCATGGGTCTACAGCTCAGCAGCTCCTCTGTAATGGGGTCCAGTGGGAGTCTGTGCTAGAGAGACTACCTCCTGCAGCATGTGTACACGCGTGACCTGGTTGACACCCATGTGCAAGCCTCGTTCTTCAGCTTGCACATTTCCGCACGCACCACCAATCTTGTCTATTTCTGAAGTCACCAGCAAATCAAGGGCTTTCTGTGTTTAACGCAGGAGCAAAGAAAAGCTGTCAACAACCCAAGAGTAAACAATGTAAACTGAAAGAAACGGGACTGGTTAGACAGACAGCCACATAGCCAGTATATTCTATAATAAGACTATCACTAAAAAAAAACCCGGCCCCCATTCTCACCTGCTCTGGGACATTTATCTGACTACAGCAACCATTAACCACCACTTCATGTGGAGCATCACCTTTTCTAGACTCTATTCTGTTCCCTCAACCCGTGACCCTGTGACGGCTACACTTGCTCACTAAGTCACACTCTAAAGAGTCACACATGACCTTGATGTTTAGCATCACTGTGTCTCAGCCTTTCACCGGGCTCCGCCGCGCAGACCATATAGGTATTTATGGTCTCCTCCCTAGCCAAATAGCCTTACAGCCATAGCAGTCTAGTACATAGCCATCTAAACCTCATTATACCTTTGTCACAACAGTGAGGCCAAATGGAGGCTCCCATAGCCAGTTGATGGAGAGGGTGTGCTTAAAAGCACCCAGGTGTGTCATATAGCATAGTACATAGCATGTCTCGTAGAGCAGAATGAGGAAGGGCACCGGCAGCTAAAAGAGTTCAACCAAAGGTCAATGTACTGAGAATCAATAAGGGAGGAGCTGGCGCTGAAAGTACAGCCAAAATGATATGTTTAAATAAGAGCTCCTCCACATGACATTACAAAGCCATTAAGCCATTTAGTCATATATCGCTGTGATAACCATGAAGCCAGAAGGCATCTTATCAAAAAACCTTATAGAGAAAAAAATCATTTACATATATAAATGCGCATACACCAATCAGGCATAACATTATGACCACCTTCCTGATATTGTGTAGGGTCTCCTGTGTGCCTTCAAAACAGCTGTGACTCATCAGAGAATGGACATGGGCCTTCTGAGGGTGTCCTGTGGTGTCTGGCAACAGGATGTTGTTAGTGGGGGCCTTTGGGTCCTATGGGTTGAGGGGAGGGGCCTCTGTGGATCAGGCTTGTTTCAGGGCATCCCACAGATACTTGATCAGTTTGGGATCTAGGGAATTTGGATTCCAGGTCAACACCTTGTGATGTCTTTTTGAGTTGTTTCTAAACCATTTTTCTGTGTGTGTCTGTGTCAGGCTGCACCCTGCTGGGGATGGCTGCTGCCGTCAAGGAGTGTCATTGCTATGGGGTGGGGGTGTCTGGTCTGGTCAAGGTGGGTGGTACATGTCTAAGTAACATCCACATGAATGCCAGGTCCAAAGGTTTCCCAGCAGAACATTGTACTATAACAAGATGGTCAAAGTTGTTTACTTCACCTGTCAGTGGTCATAATGCCTCATCTGTGTATCTGCTGTATATGTCTATATATAAAGTAGCTGTAATTCAACCAAATATGTGGATGTTTATATTTCATGTGGAACAGTGATGCTGTCTGAAAATATCAAGCTATGTGGGTCTAGAGTGGCCAGTTTTAGTTTGTAGTGTTTAATAATGACAACAATGTAACACAGAAGGAAAAAAAAAAAAAAAACACAAACAGAGCAGGTATTTCTGGCGAGCCATCAGTCTTCTGCTTTCCTCTGTGGGTTCCACCAGCTCCACGGTACACTCACACACATACTCATACGTGCGCACGCACACACACTGCTCTTGACTGGCAGGGAACAGAGAGTGAAGGGAGAGAGGAGGAGATCTAGGGGAAGGGAAAGGGGTGGTGGTTAGGGATGAAAACATGGTGAAGAGAGGGAGGGAAAGAGAGGGAGGGGCGGGATAAGGGAATTCCCTTAGCAGTTGTTATTGATTCCGGTGTTTACGGGCGAATAGTTTAGTGCCGTTTACAAAACAGAACAGATGCAGCCAGTGAGCAAAAAGGTAAACAATTGCTGTGTGGCGGGCTGCCAAATTCCCAGTCTGATGTATTAAACTCACGGTGAAGAGCATTTCCCCTTTGGCTGCACTTATTGCCACTTCATTTCCTCTTCTCTCAGAACACACACACTATCTCCTTCTTGCCATCCTTCCCCTTCTCTGTGTCTCCCTCCTTCTCTCTCCTTCTCCGGTTTATTTGAGGGGGAATAAAAGGACAAGGGTGTAGGGCGCTTTTCACCGCCATTGACCATTTTCTGTCCTTCTCTGACCCGCGAGTCCCAGTTCTTCTTAACAGAGCCATTAGTAGGGGGAATTGCATGTGTCTGACATGGCCGAAAACCAATTATTAGACACTTTCTACCAAATGATGCCCAAGTCTTTGGGGAATGGGCAATCATGCAATAATTTAGCCGCTGATTTAATTTCTCTTCACCACAGCATCTTTCCCTCTCTCATCCTCCGTCCCTCATCTTCCCCTCTTTCTTGCGTGTTGTCTGTCTGTAGCGTAAATCAGGCCATCAGAGCGGCAGTCTGCCTTTCTCTTGCCACACTGTCCACATGGCCTCCAGTCCTTTATCGTGTGGTTGATAAGAAACTGTTACAATAATGTGACCAGCTCTACACAAAAACACCTATCTGCTTCAAGATGCTGTCAAGACATCATCTGACAAAAAAAACAGGTGTTTTAGCTGATGTTGTAGGAACAAAACAATGCCCAAGGACAACAAGCTACACACTAACTTTAGCTGTTAATAAAATAATGCACTTATTATTTTATATTTCTCTATTATATGCATCTTTATATTCTATTTCTAAGATTTTTTTATATTAGGCATTTGGGTGGATGGCAAACAAAGAATTTCATTGTACAGGGAAACATGTTTCTACACTGTGCACATGACAATACACTCTTTGAAACTTGAATCTTAAATAGTAATCTCTGATTTGTCTTCATTTTCTGAAGCAAACGCTAGCACTGCTGGGGCCAGCTGCACCAGATGGACGTACACCAGATGGATGTACACCTGATGGACGTATACCTGATGGACAAACACCCGGCAGTACGAGTAGGCTGTGTGTAAAATATGTTTTAAGCCCTACGCGATTAATACCTGCTGCACCATCATAGCGGTACATCAGAGACTAAATCTTATGCCTAGTCAGTCAGTTAGTATGGAACGATGCCATTGATGTCTTTGATTTTATACACTGTCTGTAATAAAGCGTAACTACTGACAGTTCATTGAGGTGTGCGCTTATGTAGCCACTCAGGACAATCACTGGAGTTCTTGCTGCCTTTTACCATCAACGAGGACACAGCTTTGCCCAGAGTGCTCTGAACAGTGGACATAACATTATCTGTAATTCACTCAAAATAAAAACACAACAAAAAGCTACAAACGTATGACAAAAGAATGCGCATGCACTTCAGAAATCTGAAGTGATCTTAAGTATATGTGTCTGCAAAATGTGTTATGGGTTTCTCTAACGTGGTGGTTTCCAGACTGTGCCATAATAGAGGCCATTATCACTAGCAGTTAAAAAAAAAAGCATATTCCAACAAGTTATGCACATATTTTCCAACTACTCTACACAACAATCTCAGATGACCGTACTCTCTGAATCTTGAGCTATGTCCAAATGTAGATACTGCAGAACGATAGGCCAGTGTAAGCGTCTTTATATACTTGAGTGGGAAATTCTGTTATGAATTCATCGTTAACCAAGATTTCATCTGTTTTACCACCGGGCTACATTTATATAGCCAACGTAGTCGGCAGATATCAAGAAATGTGTCCTGAGGTCCGCTTAGCCTATTTCTTCTTAACTCTACACACATTTCTGAATTGTCTCCTGTACTGATGGACATCAACACCTAAACTGACCCTTGTTATTTTCCACTGATCAAAGTTAAAATATCTCCTGCAGTTTAAAGAAATACTGCAAAAATCGTCTTCCTAATCTTGTGCTTGAGTGTCTTTGTGCACCACTTGATTCTTAACATCGGGTGCAATGCTATGCTCAAACAACTCTGTGTGTTTCTTCTGTGATTTCTGCGTACCTATGCATCCTTGCATGTTCATCTCGTAGGGTGTCAAGCAGGGTCGTGCGGGTGCCTTGGGGTACATCTGTGCATGAATCAGTGTGTATGCGTATAGAAGGAGGCTATGAGCCACCGTGGACCGCCTGCTAGGCCCTGTGACAGCTGGGGTCCTCTTCGTCAGTTGCGGCCCACTGCTCACCCAGACAGCCTTATTATGGGAGGCCTCCTGCTGCGATTCCCCAATACACACTCTGACACAAATACACACACCCATGCACACACAAATCGCCCAAGTCGTGGTCCTTTGTGGCCCTTTCCCTGGGTGATGTCCAACCAGGCCACAGCAGGGGCCAGCTGGCCTTCACAGGAGGAGAATATATGATATCTCAATTAAGTTGCTATGCCAAGAAGGAAGTGTAGTTGTGACAGTGGTGGCTTTGGTGATGACAGAGAAGCAGGGCTAACTTTCCTTTGCTTTAAATTAGTTTTGCCGCTTTGTGTCTGTCTTTGTTTCGGGCTCTTTGTGGTAAACATTGCAGTGACAGTGGTACAGGCGTTAAGATTTCACTGGCTTCCTCTGCGTACTTGAACCAAGACGCCTGGATGAAGACCACGAAAGAATGTATTGTCTTGACGGGAGCATTTCATTAAATCCCACTTGTTTAGTGCCCTTGTTCGCATTATTGTTTTCAAGCCCTCAGCGAATAACACTGACTCTTCATCATGAAGTATTGGCTGCTCTCAATACGCCAGCCATTTTTGTCTGCGCTTTCTCAATAGAAGGTGCCAGGAAAATGTTCATATCCTTGAGCTCTTCAAGAGTGATACACAAAAGCCATTGTGACCACTCTGAGGAAATGGGGGGAAAATAAATGGCACGCATAATACACATTCTCAAGGGCCATGGAACATATTCTTTTCTGCGATTTCATTGGAGCCATGATTTAGAGAAAATGAACGCTGACACGCATACACATAAACACAGCCAGGGCGTAAAAGACCCAGCTCTTCTATTAGATTAGCAAACAAGCGATTGTTGTTTGGTAACTTTCTCAAACAAGGACTTCTCATCATAGACAAGGAAAGGAAAAGAGCAGCATAAAAAATAAAAAAAACATCATCCATAAGCTGTAAGCATCGCACAAAGAGGTGTGCCCACATGTTACACAGTGACACACACAAATCCCCTACCTAGTCCATAATTACATGGCAGCATGCGGGTGCACGTCCCTGGCTGACAGTGTGTATAAACTCAGGCAGAGATATGATCTAGTGAGGAGCTGCTCTTATTAAATATTAACAAACGCCATTCCCAAGTAGCCTCAATCCCCACAAGCACCTCCAATGCCAGTCAGAGCCTCAGCCTAGCTATCTCGCGTCACTACAGAACCTCTCTCCCTACTGAATAGGCTGCTGTGCTTTTTTCGAAGAAAGAGTTCAAAGAGCCAGAAAGGGCGAGGGGGGGTTGCAGTGGTGGTGAATGTGCTCGCTATACATGCTCCAACTCAATCCTTTTTTATCTATCGGGAGCTGCCGACATCGTCATGTGGGGAAATTAGTGGAAGTGGAATTCAAATCAGCGCTATCAGAATGGGGTTGCAAAGTGTTTGAACAGATTTTCACAACCTCGACTTCACCCCTGTGGTCGATTGTTAGGGAATAGAAGGGGGAAAAAAGTGTGTGCGCAGAGGAGTTGGAATGAAAGCTTTTGATGTCCTACAAAAACACGGAAATCTTATGCATACGTATGCAAATTACCGACGCCATATGGAAATTTAATGATGCATTTTTAAAACGGAGGTATTAGATGGCTTTTGATCACACAATTTTCTAAGTAAGCCCGCAATTAATGGGCACGCACACACTACTCCAAGATGAATGGGCAGACAAGCAACGCGACGCAGGCGGAAAAACACACTACGGAGGTATGGACACAAGTACGCCTAAAAAAAAGACACAAATGCACACAGCAAGGGCAAAGTTAAAGGAAATGCGAAATTACATAAACACTGTAACACTGTTGATAATATTATACACTTTTATTGGTTGCATTTCTCAGCATGGAACCATTTCAACTTTGTCTTTGTTAATTCTGGTAAGGTTTCTACCAACATGAGCAATCTATCTAGATGTGTCTAAGCTTTCTTGAAGTGTAAAACTTCAACTAAGGGACCTCTAAATCACCGTTGCACTGTTTTGGCCAAATTTAAAATACACATGTGCAAATATGCACATGTAGCCTTGGTCCACCCACTCCCCAGCAAACTCAGTGAGGTGTGTTAGTGAGGTCTAAAGCCTTTATTGTTCCTGACCAACCAACCTGTCCAGCACAATCCCCAGTCCCTCTGTTCACCCCATTACACTCGGAAAACTACATGAAAATGGGGAAAAGGAAAAGAGAGAGGAAGTGGACGCATGGAAGATGGAGCAAAGGAAAAGGCGATGGGGTGGGGGGCGGTGGCAGAGACCCTTCACATCTGTCTCGGTACAAAGTCTGAGCCTGCCTTTGAGTTGGTGGGGTTAAAAGAGGAGGGAGATCTCGCTGCGAACGCTGTTAAATGGTTCAGTGGTTTGACAATGGCTGATGCTACAGACAGCGCTGCTCCCCCGGGAGCCCGCAGAGTCTCCCAGGCATGGCTCTTATCAAAATATACCTACCGCCTGCCTCTGCTTCAGGAATAAACAATAACACAGCAGGGAAGAAGGGAGAGATCTAAGGAGTCATTGGATGCTTATGAAAACAGAATCACTTTTTTCACCTCGGTCATAATTGTCTTGACAATTATTGCCGTAGCATACAGTATAGACAGTAAAGTGTGAAAGAAGATTATGCATTAATGTTCAAGCTTTGGCTCTTTAGGAGCCACGGGCATTTGGAGGGTGGATATGTGGGTTCTTGAGCTTTTGCTATTTTCTTTTTTTTGGGGGGGGCTAAAAACACGAACAACAAAAAAATGTAATCCCAGTTGTAGCCCTCAAAGCTGTGTTGCAGCTGATAGACAAACACACACACATACACACACAAACACATAAGTAAAATCAGCACAGGCAAAACTGCTCCATTTTACCATCATTACACAGCACGGGTCCCTCGCTCCCTTTGGAGCCGTGTTCTGCCTCCGGTGCTACATTTGACGGTTTGTTGAGCGGCACGTAGGTGTGTAGCCTCCGCCGCGTTACGTGATCAAACAGCCCAACTGACGCATGGCCAATTATCCTGGCTGCCTCCTCTCATCTCACGTTTAAGGAGAGGGAAAGTAAAAACCAGAGAGGGAGATGGAAAGAGAGAGATGGAGGGAGGGAGAGGGGGGAATAAAAGAAGCGAGGCTGGTGGTGTGTTTATCGAAGAATGGCAGATGCAAAAGCTCTCCTCTGCCTGTTCCGCAGGGAAGCTGACATGTGCACCATTTTTGAAAAAGTAAACAATGGCTCGCACACTTTTTTTTATTGTGAATCTTTACCCCTCAGTAAGCTGTAAATAGGCCAATACGAAACAAACAAAGAGAATATGGGGGGAATTAAGTATCAGAAGTGGTACGGGGTGCTAAGGCCTGTGCTCTTTTTTAGTCTCAGTGTATAACATCCCAGTTTCACTGACACATTCGGCCTTAGTGGCAAATATTTAAAGCATTTCTTCACATTTTTTCCCCTTTAAATAACATCTCACTGTGGTCAAGGGAATGCTGAACCAGCTCCATCTAAACCCTTTTCCATTCATAACTGCTCAAGGTTTTATTTTTCATTTAAAGACAGCTGAGCTATGGCCATCAAACCAAAATAAGACATTGGTCAAGGCTGGCCTACTGAATTAACTCTGACTTCAACATGATGTGACCAGACTTTGGACCATTTTAGGCTCAGGAATTACTCCATTTCAGTCGTAGATGCCCTATGTGGTAAATAGTGTTAAGAAGTATTTTCAAAAGAAGCCTCTGCCCTGGAACTCTTTTTTTGTTGCCAAAGAGGAAAGAATGGCAGACAGGAAAGAGAAAGCAATTACAATGGGAACAGCAGTCACTGACAGTCACTTACAGCCTTAGCTTTCAGGCAGATCACTACACACCACAGTTGGAAAGTAGCACAAAAGTAAATATTGAGAGGAGGGAGCAAGAAAAATCGCCTCCGTTGAGCGACAATAAGAAGCAGGAGGAGAGGGAAAAAAAAGAAACAGCAGTATGGCTCATCTAAATAAACTCGGAGAACCACGAACGGCAGACAAGGACAGAGAAAGAAAAAATAAATAAATAAATGAATCTGAGTTTTAAAAAATATCACTTACCTACGGTCGCCCTGGACTTGGCTGAATATTTTCTCATCTTGCCGCTCAGCATGGTGTTGTCCCTCTGGGCTGTCTCACATTCTCTCTCCATCAGGGAGAGCAGCTCTTGGGCCACGGTGCTGAGGTAAGCCGCGTTAAGAAAACCAAGGATTGTGTGGGGTTCTGTCAGTCTTGAGAGGACTTGGAGCTCCTCTTTGAGGGCTTGGATCAGACCTGGGACCGCATTGCAGAAACTCATAGCCAGTCGGTCAAAGCCAGTCTCACCGCCCGGGCTGGAGCACAGGTTTGACTGTAGAATATCCAGCACGTATTGGCGTTTTAGGCCCTGGATACAAAATATAAAAGCAACATATCATCAGTGTTTATTTGGAATTTAAAGACACAGCAGCGTAGATCATGACTAAACTTTGGTTGGAAAACACTTGCTGAAACACCAGTATGGAATAATTTTTCATTATTGTGTTGTTGCTATTTGACAGCACCTGGTAATGTGTGAGCACCTCAGACTCAGGGTAAATAAAGAACAGCTGTTGCAGACAGTGGACCCGCTCAAGGATGGACAGAGAGGAAATCTGTCTGGCTGCAGGAAGCTCTTGGCTGCGGGAAGACAGCCGGTTCATCAGGTAGCGCCGAAGCTGCAGGCGTACAGCATCCCAGGCCTCCTGAATCTTAGGGAAACAATAAAATGGGTAAGTGTAAAAGAGAGCAGTGACGATCAACGGTAATACACAGGAGCTGACGCAGTATTTATCTTTGGTAAGTACAGTCTAAGCAACTACTGTAGGCATATCTTCATTTCAACAGCTGAACTCTGAATTAAATTAATCAACCCAACAAATTCATTACTATAAGAAAACACTGAACTGGATAAAAGGCGGTGCACTACCTCCAATGATGTGTCATCTCTGACTGTATGTACCAAGTGGATGGATGAGACAGTCAGGTGAGGCTGAAGAGAGGACGATGAGGAGGAAGAAGAGGGGGTACAGGGAAAACAGACGCCACACTGGGCAGTCAAATTCTGCAGCAGCTGAAGTGTCACTTCCTCTTTCGCCTCTTCTTCAGATCCTAGGTACTGTTGCTAAACGGAACAAAGGAATTAAGATGGTAATATTACTGTAGGAAGAATAGAGCTACCTGTAGATATGAGACGAGGATTGAGCTAAAGGTTGTTTTAAGGTTCTCTGACGTGAAGGGTTACACCTTAACCCATGTAGAGTCTTTAACGTATATAGTGCAGACTAATTAAATCGTTTTGATCACAACCAGGGTAAATACAATTTGCTACAGTTTATCTTTGATTTTATGGTGAAGGCAGTCATCATCAGTCATCCTCATGCTTTACCAGAGCTCTGAAGAAGTCCATAAGATCTTGATGTCCCGGGGTAGCAGGTTTGACACTGTTTTGCAGTCGGAGGTTGAACCACTGCAGGCACTCCGTAGGACTCGGTGAACGCTCCCCTGCCCGGGAATCTTCCATTTTGGCCTGGATCTCCTTTAGCTGCTGTTCAACGCTGAAAGAAAAGGAGATCATCATCATCATCATTGAAGTCTGAGAACTAAGGAGTAACAAACTGTGTAAAACCTCAGAGTACAAGAGTATTGCACTCATCAAAATAAATGTCTGAGACACTGCATTGAAAATAGCTCGCAAATGACAAATTTTTAAAACAACAGAAAGGATTTTACGGCATTTGTTTATGGAAATGGGCAGCTTTTACTTTATCACAGTAGCCTGGACTAGAGCGGGTCCGTCTGATAGTTACCATGTCCCCATTTATCTCCTCCCTTAACAACTTCTGAGTGGACAAAATGTTTGACTGTAAAGACGTGCAGGTGGCGGCGTCCTCGTTTTAAACGTGACTTCAAACACACCCAAATAAAGACAGTGGTGCTGCAGCATAAACATACGGACGCAATAGGCACCACGCAGCAGACGCACAAGGATCTACACACCACGCCACTTTCGGCTCTCCCTCCCTCTCACTCAGCGCCTGTGCTGCGAGAAGACAGATACAGAAGCATCAGTAACAGCAACAGTAATGAACACAGACATCGATATATCAGCGCGTGAGTGTGTGCTAAGCATCTGGCGCGAAGTGGCATTACAGGCGTCGGCAGGCATCTGAGACACACACTTCTTGCCGTCTCATGTCTTACTCGCTCCCCCGACACACACACACGCGGAGACACACATACACAAACACCGCTCTTTTGATTTTAACAGACGGCATCAGCAATTCAGTTTCCTCTTTAATATGACAGATTAGAAATGACATCTTTGGGCTCGACATGTTTAGTCATTTCCATGCAAATCAATGCATATATATTTGGATATGTAAGACAGTGTGAGAGTGTGTGTGTGTTTATGTGTGTGTAGACCCACATACCTGCATAATTAAGCATGCTGTGGCGTTGCGAGCACAGCTATTGGGCTGACACGTGAGTAAGCCATAGCGCGTACACTGGTATGGTTGAAATGATTAATTAGACAATTGGTTGATGAACAAAAATCAATTAACGAGGAATGGTGTGTGTGTGTGTGTGGTTATTTTATATCAAACACCGGAGACGATTTAGTTCTTTTTATGTCAGAATTTCTGTAACAACTTTGAAATGACTTTTGTCCCTGTGGACTAGCAAGGAGCCATTATGATGACATTTTATAGACTATATTATCGGATATTCAGACAAATAATCAATGGAAAATAAAATATTCAGTTGCACGCGTACATCTCTGTCTCCCAGACGCGCGCGCGTGTGTGTGTGTGTGTGTGTGTGTGTGTTAGTGTACGTGATGCAAAGCCAAAGTGCCATTTTCCCATCAGACATCTACCATAGGTCTATAAACTGCCTCCTGCTTGCTCCTGGGCCATGAACGCATCCAGATGTCTTCCAATGGCAGCACATTAAATAACCGTTCAATGTGACACACTTTTGTTTCAGAGGGGGGGAAAAAACGCAAGGGGATAAAATGTTATAGACTGTTACAAACCGCCATCCTCTAGATTGAACACTGCCTAATGATGTTCTCTCTCTCTCTCTCTTTAACTACCTTCCTCTCTCACTCTTTTCTTCCTCTTTAGACAGGACAGATGATGCATTTCTATCTCTCTCTTTTTTTTTTATACACCAATGCGCTGACTGACGGAAACTCTGATTATAAAGTGGCTGTTTTTCAGAGTGATTTGACGGCGGGAAGTGTTTGTTGCACAAATGGTGAAGTATAACAGTTTGATAAAACAGGCCTTGATCATATATATACATATTTTCTTTACCTTACCCTGTCTGTGTTTTTGCGATGCTGAAACACTGTGCATGTTCCTGCTTTTCAGTGCATGCTTATTATATAGGAAAAATATCGCCTTGTGACAGATTGTTTGAGTGCAGCAACTCTGCTTGCCCAAAGCTCACTAGCTGTAAAACACAGCTTCAGCAAGGTCTGAGAAAAACCGGCACGGCTCAGGACTGCTGACGGCCCTGTGCGTAAAATTAATACACACCACTTTAAACAACAGAGAGGACTGTTGCCGAGATGCCGGCTTGTTTGTGTGACCTCTGGCTTCGCTTTCTCCGAGGAAAATATAGCAATGAGTTTCAGAGGAAATGTATTTCTGGACCGACGCGTTCCTTTTCCTCATTTTAAAAACGCTCATGTTTGAATAAACATAACGAGAGGAAAAAAACACACATATGCACATTAAGTTTTTGGGTTGACTCCTGTCATATGCCATGTCTTCTGATGAACCCCTCCTGAATTAAATGGCTGCGCGGAGCACTGCATGTGTGTTTATGGCACGTCATAAACATGGATGTTCGTTCAGGGCTCCACCCCAGGACGTTACATAGACAGCAGGTTTCAAATGGGCTTCCATCTGTAGCTCACTTTTCACCAACTCTCTGAAGTTCATTAAAACACAGAAAACGAGAGCACGCTGTAAACTTTTCTCTTGCTACTCGGCTTTAGAGCGCAACTGCCACCAAATTAAGATTCCTGTCTCGCTAGATAGCCGGGGGCTCTCTCTGGGACTTAGCCCTGCAGTTCACATGTATGTGGACACAACTGAAAGAGACTGGACTGGTGATTTGAAACCAATAGGAAGCCACAGACTTAGACAGGAAAGAGAATGGCTTTGAAGTCATCGTCTAACTCTTTCCTTCGCTCAAGAAAACAATGTACTCTAATGGCTGCAGCAGCAACGCTTGCCTCCTGAGATACATTCTCAAACCTCGACTGCACAGCTTTTCTCTCTCCATTTCTTCCCTTTCCCTTCTCTCTCCTCAAAACTCTCACTTCCCTTATTTTCTTTTCTTTGCTCTCGCCTTTCAATTACCCCTCCTTAAGGCCTTGTGCTGTAAGTTATAAAGTCAATGTGGATGGTCTGTGTCAAGAAGTCCATCCAGCACTCGACAATGTAGTGACCTTTTGCCCGCCAGCGTGAATGCTACCTGCAGCCTAATCAACTCGGCAGGATTAGCTCCAAACCTGATGACTTCCACTGCCAGCAGCTCAGACGCCGAGGAAAGAGACAGAAAGAGTATGAGAGAAGAGGAAGGTAAAAATGGGTGGAAAACAGAGCAGTCACAGAAAATAAAACCATTCAACTATCTGAGTAAAGACGACAATGGACGAAAGCCTTAATGGCAAAAACGCCGGGGTGGAACTCAACAAAAGACCCAGAGAATGAGAAAAGAGGCAGAGGAGGCGAGGAGGAAAGAATTCTTTAGGCCTCTTGACAAACATGTCAATCATCTTACCCTAACTGACACACACATACACACACTTGCACTTGAACTGCTGCAGTGAAATTTAATTGTTTTTCAGACCGGTTCAGCTAGACAGTCGACACCGCAACCGCACCCCCCCCAAAACCTTCACCACTGAGAGAGAAAGGGAGCAACTGGAGGTCTTTTATTAGATATGATGGCACATTTCACAGCTCCCTGACTTACAGAAACCCAATCCCGCGATTAGTCAGCGCTTTGACGTTATCTTAAGTTCCTTGTCAGAATTAATTTAGTGTGGGTGGGCTGCTGTGGGGCTGTCTGTCTGTCGTGCTCCGCTCCCCTCCGCTCGCCTACAGGAGGTGGGGGTTGGAGACAACCGGGGCAGGAAGATCCTTTTCAAATAAACCCCAGCTCCAGTCAGTGCCAAACCAGCCGCCTGAGAACTAAATATCTCCTCTATCAAAGGGTCCCATTCTGCGAAGGGAAAAAGACTGAATGGGCTTGAATGAACAGGCTGAAAACAAATCCCGTCTTGGCCCAGCCTGTCGCCCACTTAGTGCCCTCAGCCCTCGTCCCCCCCAGCCACCCAGTCCAGCACATGATACCGGAGAACTGATACAGCTGATATACTAACTTAACACACGTGTCACGCACAGCTAAACACAAAATCAGCTACATACTGCAAGGACCACGGATTAGTATTTTTGTGCATTGAAAGGGAACCTTGCACGACATTTCAGCGTGGCAGGCTTTCCGTTCCCTCGGCCTGCACACATGTTCAAAATCTCAATTATAAGGAGCAGTCACGCGCGCACACACGCAGAATCAAATGCAGTATTGATACCGTACCCTGATCAAGATTGGCAGGCGACTACAGAGAGCCATTTGCCTTGCCTGTGTGAAACTAGAGGCCCGTCTGTAGTCTCCAGGCCTGCGCTGACACTTCATTAGAGGTCTTTTCCTGGTAGCCCACCCGATCCAGCTCCGCACCCCCACTGTGCCATCTGATGAAAACTAATGGATTACAGCATTTCAATTTGGGGGAGCCAGCTCCGTTGTCAGCCTATCTTAATCTCCTTCAATTAGGGAGCAGCTCTTAGGCAAATCTCTGACATCTGAGTAGGGGGAGCAGGCCAGTCACTTTGACCCATAAACAGGTTGAAGTCCTTCACGGGTGTGGGCAGCACTGTCTCCTCCATCTCTCGGTTTCCCTTTCCTCTTCTCCACTTCCGTAATTTGTCCCGGACACTGATAAGTCAATTAGGTAGCAGGTGAGTGAGCTGTGGATGTATGTCTGACTGAGTATAGGTCTGAAGCCCACCCTGGTTGAGGCAAAAGCAAGGCCTTGTAAGATTTTATTTGCCTGGATGTGTCCCAACAGAAAGCGGGCTGTCCTGAAGTAGTTTGGGAGGAAGTGAGCTGCAGTCTGACAGAGATACTGACCAGTGGTCCCCCACGGCGAGAGGAGGATTGCCTTATTTTTAGCCCCATTCTCCATTATCTGGCCGCTTTGTTCTCATAATGGTTATCCCTCTCCCATCTGCAGGAACACAAAATAACCCTTTAATGCTTAGAAAGCAGAAAAATGGCCCGGCCTTCAGTAATAAGCCTTGAATTACCTACCCAAGGGTTTTCGTTTCAAGATGTGGAATCTTCAATTATTATGTTCCCATTTAGAAGGAGGAAGGGGAGAAAAAGAGAAAAGGGGAGGGAGACAGTGAGAGAGAGTGAAGAAGGGATGAGTCCTAGACACTAATGGTGCCAGAGTGAGGCTTTGTTCGCTAGCTACATTTAGCCTGTCCTTCATCATCTGCCCTCAGACTCACAACGCCACAAACGATAAAAGACCTGAAATATAGATTTCTCTTTTTCTTCTCTACCCTCATGTCTCACTCTTTATCAATCTACTGTATTTGTGCTCTCCAACTATCCACATCTGCCAGCAATGACAGATATCTCTTTCAGTCTCAAGTACACAGAAAAAATAATCATTTAAGCACACCTTTCTTCCAATACCTATTGTGACAAGATTGTTCAACTAATTAATAAAATTGAACCACCAAGGAAAATTCTTATTTCATTTTAATGTTATCACATACTTCTCCTTAACTGTTGAATGATAATTCAGCTTAAGTCTGATAGGGGCAATCATCTCAAATCAGCTGAATCATGGAGACAGAGCGAAGCAAAATTTCAAGCACAAACAATTCAAGCACGACGCTTCTGCAAACCCTGAACAAACCATACTCACATGCACATGACAAACCGGGTTATTGGGGGACATCAGATTAAAGTTCAATGAGACAAGTACAGTAAGTTCATTACAGCGGTCTTAACCTAATGACTATATGTCAGATTTCTGCCTATGTGTTACTTGGGTATTTCTAATAGGACAGTCATTGTCAGGTTACATTTTTCTGTTTTGCTGTGTGTTTCAATCATACAAAAAGGCTGCTCAGCAATGAAATCATTTACTTTAGTTCCACATTCATTTGCAATCAGACTTTGGAATTAATTACTGTGTTTAAGATTCAAGAGGACAAAGCCCAAGTAATAATCGGTGCTTCAATACTGCTCCACACTGCTACCACTGTAATGCTTCACCTGTGTTAGACCTTTGTTCTGCATATCAAGTAACTGCCCTGTTTGGCTTCAGCGTATATAAGAAGGAAATCTGATATTTTCTGGTGACTCACTTAAAAAAACAGACACGGCTTAGACTGTGTTTACATTTTACACACGCCACCCTTCAAAAGACTGTAATATGTAAATACACAAAAAGAAAATAATGAAAAATGCCGCTCTTATCTCACTGACATTAAACATTTCCAAAAATGTGGCCATTAAGGAAGTGACCCTCAGCTTGACTAGATAACGTGTGATCGGTAAACTGGGGTGTGGAGTGATAAGAAGAAGGTCAAGGTGTCAGAGAGAAAGAGAAAGTAAAACAGTCCAACAAACAGATGGATGCAGCAGCAGCTATCACACTGCTAACACAGAGCAGCACACATCTTTGAGCCTTTGCGCAGAAGAGAAACAAAACTTGGGCTTAAAATAACGTACGCATTATTTAAAAAAAGAAAAATTCAAAAAAGCAGAAATTCAAAAAAGAAAAACTATACATTTTAAGATGGCAAAGCTTTAGAGAGAAGTTGAAGACTAGCGCTTTACTACTCTGACTAACCTGCTGGCATTGAGACTCGGTTTCTTCTCTGTGTGTTTTAGATGCTTCTCGAAGTCCAGATCACTGGAACCTCTTGGAATCAGCAGCTCCACAAAGCCATGGTCTTCAGGAAAGTCCTGGGGCCATTCCATAATATTCTGCAAGAAAGAGAGGGAGAGTTGGGCTTATTCCATTAGAAGCACTATATTTGATGAGTACCAGCTCCTCAAACAATGCAATGCAAAGGACATCACTGGTGCCAGGATTCTGAATAAACAATGTAGATTGACATCAATCAACCACATGATATTGAACGTTGTATTATTACAGCTGTCTGTCAAGAAACACGCGTTCTGTACGCCCCAACACCCGCAGTCATGTGGTGTATAGTAATTTGAAATTTCCTCAAACAGGAGTCTTATTAGGAGGCGCAAATCAATTTCACCTGAAACACCTGAAACAAAAGGAAGCTTCTCATCGGCAAAAACACTTTCTTCCAGCCCCCCTCCCCTTTTTCTCAGAAAATCATTTGCTGTGGGAGGGCCCCTGATCAAAATGCATTGCCTCAGCCTCTAACCATTTCCACCTACTGACACTACAGTGAGTTAAGACAGGGGGGGAAAAAAAGACCAAATAAATAAACAATGAGGTGAGATGCTCTTCAGTCAAGGTTTTAAATAAACAACTCATCTCTTTTGGTCTCTTCCAGATCTGAGGGCCACCCCTCCTACCCTGTGGTGCTTAACGCTCATGCTAACAGCCAATCCCACGCCGGTGCTGTGCCGCTGGGTCTCATATCAACATTGTCATCAGCGCGAGTCAAGTGGAAGGTAATGGAGAGTGTCTGTGTCAATTTGGCTTTCTCACACTCCGCCTCTCGCCCCTTCCTCGTCATCTGCTCTGATTTTAATAATCCCTGTCAAACTCCAAACAGCTCCCCACACTCCGCTCTGCTTCTTCGCCGCTGCATACAGTCTATGCCACTCTCACTGACAGCGCAGACAGGAAGCTCAACATTCATTTAGCCTGCACAAAGGGAGGCCTGTCCAGCTGGACAAATATTATTTTCCTCCGCTGACAGCCTCACCAGTTAAGCTTGTCCTTTATTATTTCTCCCTCTCTTCTTCTCTCTTACGACTTACCCTCATCGTCACACTCCCCCTGCGTTGCTGTGTGAGAAGGAGTCCATATGCAGTTATTGCTAAAAGGGAAGAGGATTTTCAATCCATGGATTAGGAAGTCAACATTGTAATTATACTGTATGGACTGAGCAAGACAGTGCGTGCGAGTGTGTGTGTGTGCTGTTTCTACTTAGGTGTAAAAAGGATACACAGACAGATGGGTGGAGGGTCTGAATGTCCACACTGTATGTCTGCTGGGTGTCTACCTCCTGCTCTGCCAACATATCATCTGCTATCTTAAGCATGAGTGTGTACATGCAAGTGTGAGTGTGTTAGGATTCACAAGGCAGCACACAGGGCCTCATTAGTACTATACTTTAAATCATCCAGTCTCCATTGTCTTGTCATTAGCTCTTTAGAAAGCAGATGTTGGAGGAGCCCCTGTGTGTTTCACAGTGTTGCAACAGGGACAACTGGGCCAGGCACTGAGACGCCACTGCCTGCCTGAGACATCAACTCCACAGCTATTAGAAGAAGAGAAGAAACACATTCTCTCTCTCACTTACACACACACACACACATATCACTGTCCTATCTCTCTTGCTGCTGCCTGTCTACCACAGCTAGGCTAACACGCAGGCCCATTTACAGTAATGAGTTTGTCCTGAAATATTTAGCAGCATGTCCCCCAGGCTGCCGCTTTAAACCCACTTAGAGCATGTCAAGTTAAAGTCAACATTTTTTTAAAGGGGGTACCTAACAGGCTGATGTAAAAGAAACATAATAAATTAAACAGGTACATATTCTAAGATTACAACACTGCTGAGAACTATCACACGAACACCCAGGGGAGGGCACGGCTTCACTGATACTGCGCAACCACGTGACTTTAGGTGTGTCTCATTAGATGTGATATATGTGTGCCAAATGTAAGAGGCACAGATCTTGGCAAAAATGTATTGGTCACTTTTTCTCTTTGCTACAAGGAAAATATACGGACATAATATCTTCTTAAAATACAGCGCGTAAAACTGAATCACAGTGCAGTGCCTTTGCATCGCTACAACAAATCTGATTAGCCTACACTGAGGAAATGCATAATACATGACACAATCCCAATATCACTTGTTGTTGATGTTTTGCGGTAAAAACACTCAATCATTCAACAGTATTAGAGCATCCTGATCAATAAAAGACAAGACCATATTGTCACACCGCAGCAGATCATGTTGTTTTGCTTTCTGAATCCCAGCTCACATGCTTTCAGTAAGTTCAAGTGTCAAACATACATTCAGTGTAGGAAAAATCACAAATATACGTGACGGTGAAATGGTTGAATTTGAGTATTTGACAGTAAGTGTGAAAAATAATAATAAATTAAACAATGTTAATATGTTATAAACCAGAGGGATGCATAGTGCCCAACTGAGCTGCAACTAACAATAATTTCATTATATATTATTATATGAAATGAAATGAAATGAATGAAAAATATTCAATTTACGTAGTACATTGTGAAAGAAAGAAATGTAGAATACCATCACTTAAAAAGCAAACGATTTGTTTATTATAATTTAAATGATCACTTTTAATCAGTCAACAAATTATTAATTTCTACATCAAAGTTTAGCAATCAGCTAATAGGTTTGTCAAGAAATCCTTTCAGAATAAAATGTATTATGTTCCTATTTCGTAATGTTTTATGTTTTCTTATATATAACCACTCCAATCAATGGTTGAAAACCGAACCAAAACTAGTCAGCAATAATTATCAGAATTATTCTTTATTATGAATTAAAAGCTAATAATTTCAGTTCCGGGGCTTTGCAAGATTGTTAACTTTTTATTTAACAATATCTGACTCTCATACTCTTTTTCTGAATATAGCAGTAGGTGTAAACAACTCTCCCATGACAGAGACACACCTTGCTTGGACCTTTTACCTGCTTGTCATAATATTTAGCCATGTGACTAGACACACACACACCATTGCTTGACAACAGCTTCAAATTTGCAAGTAACGGACTCTTAGTGGATGGATTGACTACAGCAGGTCATGAATAGATAGCACTGTCATTACTTTCAAAGCAGCGTCAAAGTACAGCAAATAAAATAAGTTGCGACGCATTTGCTGATTTTGACGAGTTATAGTTGCATCTTTTACGAAACACTATGGATTGTGGCACAAACATGACACGTGTTACTTGTTTTTATGACTAAATAAAACCAAACTCTACAAACGCAAGCACTGATTAAGGTTAACGTATAATATGAATCTTACCTCCTAGCTCCTTTAATCCACCCACTCCATTACTAGCAGGGAAAATGCGACCAACATCATTAACAGTCACTTCTTCTTGATATTTGCTTACGACAAGCGTTAAACAAAACCGCAAATCAATACAATTCAACGGCCAATATGTGCCACCATGTAATATAATTACATTACTGTGGCTGGTACGTTAGCAAGATACCAAACCGAGCAGTTTTTTGTCAATAGCCGTGCTGTTTCATAAGCAGTCTTTCTGCTAGAAAAACACGTTTCATTATTTGTGGTTATTGGACAACCAAATGTTCCCGTTACTCAATCAGTGTTGGTGATATCTAGATATTTTGGATGTTTCCGGGGACAGAAAGCGTCCGTGACAACAACCCGGAAGTAGCTCCATGAAAACTTCCGCTCAATGGAAGATTCCAACGGATGACAAAACAGGGTTGGGAAAGATTTAATCGATTGTGTCATAATAGTATTTGAATTTTACTAAAAAATATCATCCTTTTACATAACAAACATTTGTAATATATTCTCACACATATTCTATAGAAATCTTCGTTAAAATGCTTCTAATGAATACAATAAATATTTCGAAGTGAAGAACTCCCCTCTCCTGAATATCGTGAAGTTGTCCTCACATGGCAGCTGGGCGCTGGAAGAACTTGCCTGAGGATCAAATACACATCTTCTGTTTATCAGCACTAATGAGCAAAGTCGTCGTGTATGGCTGTTTGCGATGTTGAAGAGTTTTTTTAGAGATAGTTGTCACATACTGGTTCAAACGCTGCTCACATTAGTGGATGTCAGTGTCAGTGTCAGAGTTTTGGCGCGCCTGGACCTGACTGGGAGTGTTCATCGGTGCTGTGTGAAAGGTACTAGATCAGTCAGCTGTGTTTTAAGACAGTTTGCAAGATAAATAAATGCTGATGAAAGGGTAAAACAGCGGGTATTTTGTTTCTCATGTAATCATCAGTGAGACTGTAACCATGCGAGGTTTCAGTGTAATCCAGATAACAGAAAACTATATTTTATAAGTATTGTTTTAATGCTAATTGACACCAAATGAGCTGACTTAGTCAAAATGCAAAACAAAAAGACAAATAAAGTGTCATGATTTGTACTTCAGACATTTGTAATTGTTTCCCTGTCTGGTTCTGTGATTGTGTGAACTTCTTGTGAAAGAAGTCATGTTGTCAAACAAGAATGACAGGATTGCAGTATAGACATAAAACAGTTTTTGTCTCTTTCCTCTCTCTATTCAAGATGGAGAGCTGCATGCATGTTTTCCAGATCTCTGGGATCAAAACCCCGGATAAGAAGAGAGCTTTAGTCCAGGGAATCAAAAAGCTGGGGGGGAAATATGTCGGAGGCTCAGTAAGTAGAGATCCCACAAAACGTTTGCTGTGATTTGATTTGTGATGTAAATTCTGTTCAGTCATTACTATGTGACGGGTCATACACTTGATGGGTCATTACCACTTGAAAAACGGTCAAAATATACAGATGAGAAGACGTGAATTGCTTTCAACGTGAATTCATTACACATTTTGCCCTCAAGTTAAATAGAGTTATAATATAAAAAGTATATCCAGCGCCAGCCCTGCCATTTGGTAATTGTATCCTTTCACTTTGCAGTTTTGAAAGTGATTAATTGGTCTGGCTTAATGCACAAAGGTGAATCTAAATTTGAATGGATGAATCGTCCTTTGTTGTTCTTAATGTCTTAAACTGCACCATAATTCCCCCAGCTAGGTCTTTGCAAATACAAATGAATTAGTTAATATAGATTTGCCTGATTGCCACATGCATAATGATGCAATGGATGTTTTCCAGGTATATCAGCATGCCAGCACGCATCTTGTTATCCCTCAGGTTTTGTCCAGCGAGAAGTTCTTGGCAGCATGTGCTGCAGGTCAGTCAAGATGGTGAATGTTTAAGTTATATTTACATATTCATTTGGTTGCGCTTAATCTGCATTTTTCTTCCTTTTGACTCAACACCAGTGGGACTTTATACTTTGTGCTTCTCACCTATCAGGAAAGTGGGTTGTTACTCCGGACTATGTTTTGGACAGTGTTAAAAGTGGCTACTGGCTTGAAGAGGGACCCTATGAAGTGGCCTTTTCCTCCGGCCCCAAAGCTGCCTTCTATCCCGTCAGACAGTGGAGGGAGAAGGTGGCCAGTGGGAAACTGACAGGGGCCTTCCAGGGCTGGAGGGTACTCCTCATGGTCCAAGAGCCCACCCGCAGAGCCATGTTCAAACGGTGAGGTGCCAATCAAAAATAATGCATTGCCAGTCCCAGTAAAATGTTCAAATATGAATAAAAAGTATAATGATAAATGTATCGTTTTTAAATCTTCCCCAGGCTGCTGAAAGCAGGCAGGGCCGAAGTATACCAGTGTCCTCTCCCCTCTTATGTCTCCATCACTCATGTTATGGCTAAACCAATAACAGAGACCTCAAAATCCCACAATGCTCCTTGCTATCCTGTGAGTCACATAGTCCAGCACCTCTTTGGGGTAAGTCAGACTGATTCATGTAAAAGACATGATTTTAATTAGTTAGATGTGTCAGCAGTTGCCTGAGTGCAAAAATTTATTTTGCCAATTTTTCCTCCTTGAGAATTCAACCCAGTACTTAATTCTCCTGTAAAAACACAGTTTTAGGCACAAATAAGAACTGGGAGATGGGACATATTATGTCTTGTTGTTTGCACCAATTTCCATCTTACACAGAACAGGGCAGTAACTAAACGACAATAATTAAATTAAACATTCTGTAGTGGTCACTGTCCAATCAATTGGTTGTTCAGCCTGATTATTTAATGGCGTATGTTATCCCAAACTGATTGTTCATTTAGAGGCTGCAAGCAGAGGCGTCCTTCATCTGACGCCATCAGACTTCTCCCTGTCTTTACAGCTTATCATTGGTCTCAAGGCGATTCATTATGTTTCTTATAAGAAGAGTAGCCTGTAGGCTGTAATGTTTCACTACTCAGAACTGCAGGTGTCCGAGGGTAAGGTGAAGGCAACACAAAATTCATACAATACATAAGGCTAGGGTTATTTAAAAAAAAAATGCTGGTTGGTGGACTTGCAGTGGCCACATCTCCCAACCTTAGTAAAAGTATCATCTTGAAACTGTCTGAAATTGTCCACTCTTGTGTGTTGGTTTTTTTAGAGCAATCGTGTGGATATGAATTTCAACATAACAGATGATCATCCAGCAGAGACGAAGACTTCTTTTACACATATCGACTTATCCAGTTTGGAGACAGATCTCAAGAACTATGCAATTAAACAGGAGGTATACATCTGCGTGTTTTATGCGTGTAAAAGCATAATCGAACTAACTCTAGGTCGGTCTACATTCTGATCTGTCAGTCTTGTGTGTACCTGACGTTGTTAATGGGATCTTTTCCTGTAGGGCCGTCCAAGACTGCGCTTCCTTGAATTTCTGGTTTACCATGACCCATATCGTCCCCAATTACAGGTACACGTGCATACATCTACCTCCTCCGGTACTATACATCTCTAACATAACTATGTGTTTCATCAGGGGGATCGGGTCGTTCAATTTCCTTTATGTCATACATTTCAATGGAAAGTGACAGCTGGAGCAAGGGCGCATCATACGCAGGTCACCGATTTAACCACCACTGTCGGCTGATCTGAGAGTTTTGATTGGCAGGCCTATTAACAATACTCTGCACTGTCCTGTCCACACCTTACCCAAGTGGATATCCGTCAGATTGCTATTAGTAGTGCGCATGTATTTCCATTCTATACCTTCTGAGTCCGTATGCTTTTTGCCAATAAGCGACAGTCAGAATTGACCCCCAGGAACTTTTGATGCCCATTCAGTTCTTCCTTCCATTACCCTTCTGCCCTCGCTTTTTTTTCTTCCTCCCCTGCCATCCATCTCTTTGAGTGCCATATTTCCTCCTCCTTTGCACACGGCTTTTACTTATCATTGTTCTTTTATTCCTCAAGGCAACAGAAACCGACTTCAGCAATGTTGGTACTATGATAGAGTGCGGCCTATTTATGGAAGCCTTGGACTCAGTCAGAAGCACCATGTATCCCGGCCTTCTGCCACCAGCGCCATACCTGATTTCCCTCTTCGAATATGCACAGCAGGTAGGACCAGAATTACCACAGAGACTTCCCTCCTACTGCTGTATGAGCCTCAGGGGGTGTACGGGAGTATCACATGTTCCACTACTTTTTTTTTTTTAAATTTTGATGGCTATCTTAAGCCCTCTTCGCTTGGTATTAGTATTTCCTGAAGACATTTAGTAATTTGTAATAATTGCAGAGTCGGTCTGTGATCTTAATCCGGTGCAAATCGGCCATGTCCATAATTTGTAGAATAAAAATTACTCTGCCATATTTTACCTACCATATTTTTACAAACGCAGAACTCGTGTTATTATAGTAACCCCGTGTGATTTGACATCTCTGTGATTTAGGTTGTGTTTTTATCTCTTTATTTTCAAGTTGTGTTTCCACCACTGCTTTTTTCTCACTCGAGAAGGACGCCATGCAACACAGACCCATTCACAAAAAACAAAATCAAAACCATCAGAACGTCAAAAATCTCAAAGAATGATGAAATGGATGGCATGCACGGCAGCACATTCTGATGGATTGCATTTTATTTAGTGATGTGTTAATGTGGTCAGTGAAGGCAGTGCAGACGTAGGGGCTTCATTTCTAAATCACATGACGTTGCCAAGTATTACTCTTCTCATGCAAAAAGGGGTTTGGAGAAGTATCTTACTGGTTTCAGTGTTGTTGGATTAAACTAATTTAGATCCGCAAGTAATGATTATTTCAATTATCAAATATGGCCGAGTGCACCGTGTCCCTGTGCACACAAGTCCCCGTTGCGAGGTGGCTGAGAGAGTTCAACCTATTTTGTATCCAAATCGCAAGCAAATAAAAACTAAAATAAAACTTGTCATCAGTTAGGCAACACTTGTGCTACACAGTACACAAGAAAATGCCCACAATACAAACAAATCCAATGATATGGTACAAGTAGCCCAGACAACAGTGGGTGTGTTTCTAGCAGACATACAAAGTGATGGATTAAGTGAAAAGTTGAGCAAACGTTATGCTTGACGAGTAGCCAACCTGAGTAACTTCAGTTCACAAAGCTGTAGTGGTCACTGTCCAATGAACACCATGCATGTCGCGGCCATATTCATCACTTGTCCTCTAGAAGCATCAATTATCATCTGTGCTACTTGGATCAAAATTATTGATTTGGTTTTGTTGTATTTGAGTATTTAAGGCGCATGTGCTGTCAAATCGATTGAGACAGTTTCTTAATTTGTTTGTGTTATGTCTATTGGCATGTGTTTTTTTAAGTTGCAGTGCGTTGCGCTTACTTGGCCAGCATATTTGTAACCATAAATATCAAAACCCTTAGAGGATACAAATATATAATAATAAAAGATCCTAACTTATGTGATGCTTAAACCAACTAATTTGTGTTCAAAAAATGCTATAGATGATTAATTTTTGCAATTTCATTTTAGTATTAAGTCTCTTTATCATCTATATGTAACTATATATGTAGCTCTACTGTAATTATTTCTGTACATGCAAACCAGTCAGACCTCTGTTGTTATGTGTTTGTCATGTCACAGGGCAACGCCACATCTGTCTTCTTGAGAAATTTCCAGCAGCTCTTGCATAACCTGCTCAGCACCAGTCCTCCATGGCTGGCCCCCAGCTCCCAAAGATACTTTACTCAAGTGTTGCAGTGTCCTAGGTGTAAGATGGGCGTGTGGCCTTTCCTGGAGACTGCTATCAGGTAAAACAGGTTTTAACGTTATGCTCGGGCATAACGTTAAAACCGCTGACAGGAAAAGTAAATAATATTGACCACCTTGTTACAGTTCAATGCTCCATTGGGAAATGTTTGGACCTGGCATTCATGTGGATGTTACTTAGACATGTTCCACCCACTTAGACCAGACCAGGCAGCCCCACCCCATAGCAATGACACTCCTTGATGGCAGCAGCCATCCCCAGCAGGATGCAGCCTGACACAGGAACACACACAAAAACGGTTTAGGAACAAAAAAAAAAAAAAAACAATAAATGAAAAACAGCGCAAGCTTCCAAATTCACTAGATCCCAAACTGATCAAGTATCTGTGGGATGCACTGGAACAAGCCTGATCCACAGAGACCCCTCCCCTCAATCCATAGGACCCAAGTGTTAGTGGGGGCCCACTAACAACATCCTGTTGCCACAGGACACCCTCAGAAGGCCCATGTCCATTCTCTGATGAGTCCCTACTCCCTACTGTTTTAGAGGCACAAGGGAGAACTACACAATATTAGGAAGGTGGTTATAATGTTATGCCTGATCATTGTATGCTGTCTTATGAAATTATTCTCTATTATTCTAATAGTTTTATGTTTTTAATTGCTTAAATGGGATGTACCACTTTACCAGCAAGCACTCTGTGATCCATGGCATGTATAGTAACATGCTAAATAAGTTTTATGATGTCTTCTTACAGGTACTGCCTGTCTAGTGAGCTCACTTGTCACCCGCTTCCTGGACCTGCCCTGCCAAAACTGTTAGATTTCCATTGTGACATCCTGTCACTGATCCTCAAGCTTTTTCAGGGGGAACTCCACTCTGTCACCGCCAGGTAACAATGTGATTAAACCTGTTCGTCAACGGATACAAAACGATATATGCACAATGTAGCTATAACTTTTCTAATAACTAGTTTAAATAAATTCTATTAATTAGAAAGTCCGTCAGGCCTTTACTTACCCCTGCCTTTCTCTTCCTCAGAGATTTTTTGCTGCTCCAGGGAACCGGAATATCTCCTGCATCTGCATCAGGCTCTTTGCTGTATGGAACCTTCTGGACTGTGTGGGAGCGCTCCACCCTGCTATCCAGTGCCGTGAAACAACTTGCGCAGCTCTTGGTCCAGGCTGCCATCGTGGTAAATACTTAACTGTTCTCATTGGATGATGTTATGCATCCGCACCGCCCGACAAAATTGGGTTTATTGTGATCTGTAATGGCCAGCTGGTCAGATAACCAGAAAGAAACAAAGATTTTTTTTTCTTTTGTTCGTTCTACCTTCATTGAAGGAGTATACTGAGGGGGATGAGAAGCAGAAGCTACATTTGGCGGACACCCTGCTGGATCTCCTGTCTGTGCTGGTGGAGTTCTGGTGGCAGCAGCACTTCAAACTGAACCAGGCACTTGTAAAGAAAGGCCTTAAAGACCTATCAGAGCACCTTGCTGTCATCAGCCAGGGTATGGACTAAAAACTTTAGTTTTACTCGTATGCTGTTTGATTTTCTTTTGACATGATATTATCTTACATATTTCCTCTGTGCTTTGCCCATAGATACGTCTCCAGTTGTTCTGGCGGAGCTGGTTGCCAGGGTCCGCTCTACCAGGCTGAAGCTGGTGATGTCTGATGCCATATTCAGGAATCTCTGCTGCAGAAATGGCTTCACGGTGGGAGACGAACCTCTGTCTCTCAAGAAAATGGTGTGTCTTTGTCCCTTTTGATCAATCCTTTATTCCCCGGGGCATCTTCTTATTGACAGGCTTTGACATAGTTTGATGTACTTCATGGTGTGATCCTAAACAGTCCTTCTCCATTTTGAACTAAAACAACAGTTTTTATGGTGCCGTGAAACTTTGATTACAGTCAAACAGATGCTTGTAAAAATACATGTTCTGTCTCTTATTTAAAATATTTCAGATGAATATGCTATATGTATATGTTCTGTTTCTTTTCCCACTGTGCTTTTGTGTTATGGTAGTAAAAAAAAAAGAAATGCATTAAAACACAGATGTTTTACATTAGTTAATATGGCCATTTCAAAATTGGGATAGATTATGTTACATCCCTGTGCTGCAGAGAGAAAGATTGCTGATGTTATCTAACCATTGTCTTATGTTGCAGTTGAACATCTGGCTCACCACTGGTGTCTTTGTGCTTTCCCAGTTCCCCTGGGACACATATATTGAGTTGCAGTGTAAAAGCACCGTCTTATCCTGTGCGTATGTCTGTGTGACTTCTGACAGGTCCTTTCCTACCTGCCTGCTCTGGGAGGTTTAGCTCAGAGTCCCAGTGGTACCTGCCGCAGGTCTGGACCCACCTCACACGGCTGCACTAGCCAGGGGACCAGCTGCAGGTCAGTTACGCACAGCTGCCTGTTTATACCACTGTTAGTCTGCATTGCTCATTCTCGGAAAAGCCTGAAGCAAAACAAGCAAGGGGGAGGCTGCACGGAGGTCAGTAAGTTGGTCTAAGACTCTGCATCAACATCTTGACCAACTCGAACGTGTTTTTGACCCCTCAAGTGCTTTCTCATTTCAGTGTCTTGTGCTAGGCTGCATTTAAACTATCAAACCTCAAGAAAAATGTTCAGTTTTTGGATTTCTAATGGCAGTGAGCGTGCAGTAGTTTCTTTTTTTCACACTCCAGCTCATTTTATGTCACCTAAAAGAAACATGAGATGAGAGATGATTTTAGATAGGTGGGAAAATCTTGAGTCTACATGCATGTCCAGTTGTCTAGCCTTGCTTTTGAGAATGTATCACTTCCAATCTTTGAGCACCTCTGAGAAGTTTGACAATTAACAAACAATTGTATAACAGAAAGCCTGCTGATGTGGGGTGTGTGTGTCTAAAATAACAGGACTTGCTGTGCATTGTCTTACCATGCCTCCATTGTCAGGTTTCCACCCCCATATTTTAAGGGTAGACAGCATAGTATGAGGCAGAGCCGCTTGAAAATGTACGGATCCGACAAGAAATGCGAGTGAAAAGGAACAAAGGAACACCTGGAGAGAGGAGGAGAGTGCGGAGGTGAGGAGCAGAGATGCATGAATGGAGGGACTGAGGGAGAGCCGGAGACAGACAAATGGAGGTCAGACAGAGCGTGAGGAGTTGGCATGTGATGGGTCATGCCCAGGTCTGATCCTATCAGTTTGTGCTGGCTGACAGGAGGGGTGCACGGGGAGGTCAAAGCCCTCCTCATACACAAACTGCTCAGCCTGGTTTGGACAGGGAGCCGACAGATACACTAGGATATCCCATCAGGCCTTTGTGTCTTCCCTTACGACCACCAGCTCTCAGCCCTCGCCCCCTTTCCCCACCTCTCTTCATCTGCCCTCGCATACTAAATCCCTTTCTCAAGGCAATCACACACACACACACACACACACACACATATTCTCCGTTCCTCATATCAGACATCTGCTGTTCCACCAGCAGGTAGTTGGCCTGGAGAAGGGCACGAGTCACCAGGGAGCAGGTTCATGAGAAGGCTACTAGTTCATGCACTGACCAGATCCCCTCTTCCCTCCAAAGCAGCTCGCCTTCTACTTTCTTTTCCCCCTCACTCTTTTAAGGGTTTCGTTCCTCGCGACACAGACATGAGAAGAACCGAACAAAACAAGGACCGCAATCTGTGCGGGTGAGATAAAGAAATGCTAAAGGGCATGTAAAATCTTTTGACCCTAAAAGAAAGAATGAAATCAAAATGACAAAGCCTGTGATAAATCGAGAACAGAGAGCGAAAGGAAATCTTGTTTCCTCATTTTCATGGTTGAGATCATGATATTATACATAATTCCAGTGATGTTGACACTCTTAATCAATTAGCACATCTTATGTTGAAGCATTTATGAGGCTGACACAGTTCTCAGACTGCAAGCATTTCCAGTACGAAGCCTTGTATGTCGAGAAAGCAGCTCTGTAAAAATAATTTATGTAAGAAATCAACTATATCTGTTGCTAGAAGACTTGACTGTAATTCACAGTCTTTAAGAAGCTAAAAGACGTGGAAAACAATTTTTTTTTAAGGCCGTTTGCTTAAGTAGCACGAATGTGGTTATGGTTTTAGTAAAGAGTTATCGGTCTTAAATGGTTTCAGTTTTTACGGCACGAGATAAAATCCCGGCAAGATGTTGGGTATTGGATTTATGAAAAGAACCAGGCCTGCTCATAAAGGTTGAGAGGAGCCACCTTTTATCTTTTAGTTCTGGCTGTTAGAACGCATTAGGGGGATTTTTTTGTTTGACTTGAGTCTGTTGTAGCTTTAAATGAAAGATGGCGAGCGTGTTTCTTCTGCACCAGCAGACACACAGGCGGGCATCGGGGCACATGTCCAAGCTTTACAGAGCTGACGGGGCGGCTGATTGACTGACTGTTTAGATGGCCTTTTGACTTGCCGGCTGGCTGCGTGGCACTGAGTGCTGTTAACAGACGGGAAGCTGTAATTAAACCGAGGTTTTCCTCCCATTGGCCCTATCAGGCTCTCTACATGGCTGTTATCTCTTCAAACCAGTTGACTATGTCATTACCCATTTACTTTGACCAGAACTGTGTCTGGTGCCAGGGTCTACTAGGTTTGAGAAGAGCCTACTAGATCCGCTAATATTTTTTTACAATGGCGTTAGATAAATGGCGACAGGAGAAGTTATTTTTAATGCACCGGACATGCATTTCTGCGTTACCACCAGTTACTGCTCACAAGTTTCTTCAGAGAGGGCCACCAAGGGCACACCGAGTAGCTGGACCACTGACAGCATGCTGGCCTCCTGAAGTAGACCATAAGGAAGGAGGAGAGTGGGGCGCATACAAGCCAAGTACTGTCAACCTCCACTGCTGCCAGCATGTATGGACAGGGGACGCTTGGGTGAAGTGGTTCGAGATGAGCAGCGGTACGGCCTCATCATAGAAACCGTTATGGAGTCCCTCTCTCACTCACGCACCCGCACACACAGCTCGTCTCATCCCTCCTCAGCCTTGTCCCTGCTAATAACAAGCAACGTGACAGGACGTGTGTTTCCTCCTCGCTGCTGGGAGCTCCTTCCTGGCTTCTGAACAACCCAATTACCAGGGAACAAGCCTCTTCCCTGTAATACGGATGGCACTCCGCTTCAATGCAACGCACGCGCCCGTGCGCGGACGTATACACACACGAGACACCTGTCAGGCTTCATGCAGGCAGATCTCCCATACCTACACGCAGGACTAGTGACAGCCCACAGCTATTAGCACGCCACTACTTTGAAGAGGCTTCACTTTCTTTTACTAGTTATTCCTCCTAATGTGCTTGCTCACATCGTATTCTTCGTCTCTGCGTTTGAGGCGTTAAGTGGGAGGAATAGCGCTTCGGAGACGGGAATGGAGGATAGGGTGTGTGAAGTATGTGTGTGGCCGGCGCAGTAGGGGTTTGACAGATATTGTCAGATTTCATTTAATACGATACCGCGCCACGAGGGATTCATTTGGTAATGGCACTTTTCACAGTACAGTAATCCCGGTTCCACTTTCTGGACCACTGGGTCTCCTTGCTGTCATGCTGAAATGGTCAGTCATTGAAGCCCTGGACTTGTTTATGTGAATCATGGCGTAATCACTTCATGAATTTGAGAGGATTAGTGTATTATATATATGTTCTCACAAACCCTTGGACCATGTCCTTTGTCTCCATACAGCGCTCCGAACTCTTTGGGGAATGAAACAAGCTTGGAGAAAGAGAACATCCCCAAAGGTTTGAACAGAGTCAACGCAGCAGGTACGGCACACACACACACACACACACACACGCACACGCACGCGCACACACACACACACACACACATGCACGCACTGCCGCTTGACAATAGCTTCACATTTGCAAGGAGCAGACTTTTAATGGACTGATGCACTACAGTAGGTCATCAGTAAAAAGGGACATGATAGCCCTGTCATCACTTTCAGTTTAATGAAGAGCACATAATGTATGGAGGGAGTGATTGATTTGCATTGGACCGTGCTTCCATCTAGTCAGCTGTAAGAGCATCTTGACTGCATAAGCAGGCCCGCGGTGTACATTTATGGCACAGTTCGGACCGTATTACCACCTCCTCTTGTTCCGTTCACATTGAAATTCCACACAGCGCTCCCTGTTTTGTTTTGCCTTTTCCTCATGTCTTATTCACGTATTTTTTTTATTTTTTTTTAAAAACGAACACATAGCTAAATAAATGTCATGGACCGAAATAATGGGTTTCTCACACTAAACAATAACACATATTAGTACGCACAGTGTGCCTCAGATCTCCATTTTAGGGGTATTAAATGCAGCAATTAGGGTAGCGCTGCAAATATACAGCGGCTGCACTGGTGGAACTTCCCGCAATTAGAGGCATGGCACTCTGTGTGAACTCTCGAAGGTGTCAGAGCTCATATCTCCCTCTCCACCTGATCAGAAAGACCCTGTGCCGGTGCAAAGGAGGGGTGGAGGGTAAAGGAGAGGCAGTGGGGGAAGGAGGGCTGGAGCGGGAGACTCAAGGCTGTTGGCATGTGTTGTTTTTCCACTACGTGATCTCTATACCGATGCGGTTGGCATTAATTTTTGATGAACCATCGGCACAGCATCCTCCCCTCTCGCCCTCTCATCCCTTTCCCATCCCATCCCATTCTCTCTCTCTCTCTCTCTCTCTCTTTCCCTTCCTCCCTTTCCCTCTTTCACTTTTCACCCACATGTGTGAGCTTGCTTTCTTATAGTCTGCACATCTTTGCTTTGGAGCATCTGTCTCGCCTTCTGGAACCTCTGTATCTTTGTCACAGTAGCTGAGAGGGGCTGAGGGATTTGGGATGAACTTCTCTTTTCCCGTCCCGCATTTGCTTCGGGAAGCTCAGCAGAGATTTTAATCAGCCCCAGCATGCTGAATGTAGATTGTCAAACAAGAACTGCTGAGTTTCATTGTTTAAAATCTGTTGGCATTTACGTATAAAGCATCCCTGAAACAAACCACTAAAGTTGACATTCATGCAGCATAGTTCAAAGTCCTACGTTTATTATTCTTGAGGAACGTAGAGCTATAACAGACACTGTTATCTGCCAATGAGAAATGGCTATTTAAAAGCACTGCAGTACCCCCATAGGTGGTTAAAACTCCTGCTATCACCAAAATTTGTTCTGGAGCTTTTGATCATACCAAGTCAAGCAAATTGTCGTGCTGCAACAGTTGCCCAGTTGGGCAGGCCTTCTTCTTCCTGCGTTTGCTTAAAAGTTGGGATATAAAGTTTATTCAGCAGCAGTTGGCAAAACATTCTCACCTTAAGAGCAAAGTTGTATTACATTTTAAAGGTCTTTCCGCCCACACTGTGTACACCTTCACAGTGTATTTTTCTCATTTTGCTTGATTCGACTTCTCATACAAAATTCTGACTGACTGATGCCTGACTCTTTTGCTAGTTCTGTACTCTCACTGCAGCTGTTGGCAGCAGAGCGGCGCATGGAGCTTGGCAACTTAGTAATTTCCAGAATACCTCTACCTTACATTGAACCATTTATGCTTTTCCTACAATAGCAAACTCAAAAAAGGAAAAGGACTGATTTTTGTGAGTCTAGCATTTACATTACACTGTGTACTATCTGCCACAGCGTGTAGATCCACTTGATGCAGCCTACAGTTTCCACCCATCAGGGCTTAGACATGGGACCTCTGGGGGCATCCTGTGCATTCCAGGACTGTGACAGTCCTTGTTGGAGACACTTCCCAATCTTATTGCATCCTATTCTAAGTGAAAATGGCATAGAGACAAGCGTTCGGCGTTCTTTTCGACTGATTAAATGGAGTTATCCTACAATCTTTAACTGTGGAATTTTTAAACGATGGTCACTCACATACATGCCAGTAAATTCTTTTGCGGCACAGTGAAAGCTGCAGTAATCTCGGACAAATCACCGTGCTGCTATTACCTTTAGAGCCAGCGACAGTAGTAGTCTTCAAATAGTTTTAAATATATCCAATAACTGGCCCAGAATACCTTTCTAACACATTCCTCGACAAATAGCATTGTTACAGGCTTCCAGCGGCTTTTTGGTCCAGGGATCAGCAGGCCAAGCAGCACTTTACAGGAGTGTAGCAAGCAGTCTGAGGGATATAAAGAGCAACACATACATTTAACTTTTCTATTAAAGTGTGAAACGGGGGATTTATAGAAAAGGACAGGCGGATTTATCCTTTCCGTGCTTGTAAATGCTGAGCATGCAATTACCCCTATAATAGAGGCGTTGTGTCTAAATTGGAGCCATTAAAGTGATTTAACAGTGCGTGGATTGGCCCTGGCATTTGCGAGGATGTGTACACACGGGGTGTAGTGGAATGGGTGTTTAATCACGGCGTTTTAGCGCCCGGTAATAGCACAGCAGCCCATGTAGAACACTGACGTGCCACACAGTACAGCTGACTCATTAGGGACTGTAGTTTGGCCTCGGCTCCACCCTACAGTCTGGGTGTTTGGGGGATTTTCAGTTTAGTAATATTGGTGTGCTTCACAGACTGACCTCATTATTGCAACCGACAGTGATACTGTACAGCCACAAGAATGTCTCCTTTGTGACGTAAGGTTGCCAAAAAAAAAGTGCCAACACGTGATTTCACATTAGAAATCAGATAATTTCTACAGAATTGCTGCTAATTGTAATTTAGCACATGAATGGCTGTCATCTGCTCAACATTGCCGATAGATTAATGGAATTTAATTTATTTTTTTGTGGTTTCCTTTCACTTTTTGAACATCATTAGGACCTCTAAAATACTACTTTGTTTTTATTTCATGAAACTATGCGGTGTATCATAAATTGTTCGAAATTCATTGGCTGTAGGGATGTCCCGATCCGATGCCGATATTTTAATGTTCAGTACTGGCCGATCCAATCCGATATTAAATAAACAAAATGTCCTCGCCTGGAGATTCATAAAGACTTTTCTTATCGTACTTCTATTCTGCTAGGTCATGTGTGCAGCGTGCAGCGGTAACCGGTACAGTAAATGGGGCAGTCGAAACTAATGTTGCGAGGAAAGGGTAGCTCCAACAGACGGTGAAAGCCTGCGTTTTCTACTACAGAAATGAGCTGGTCATCCAACACCATAAAATCCCCTGTAATACTTTTCTGCTTGACGCCGTCTTGAGGAAACTTTTCTCTTCTTTTAAACGCAGCGTTCAGTGTTTGTTGTTGTGTCAGTGCAGCCTTTGCCTGAGTGCACTCAGTGTTTTTTTTTTTGTTTTTTTTTTTTTAATCAAGTTGGTAGTATTAAATTTCCAAACGTCCACATCCGCATAATTTTCAAATTTCTGTCTGACTTGATTTTCCAGAGTAAAGTCCTCCCACCCGGTTTAGTCACGTGACTTTGATTCTTCTTCTTTTTCAATGCTTGCCATCTGCCACTTTAAAGAGAGGAGGAAGACGTTTTGATGATATAGGGACGTGGTTTTGGTTTATGATCTGATTAAATATGCCTGGATCGGCCTCGATTCCGATCTCCCGAAACCAATCGGGACATCCCTAGTTTTAATAGTTTAGAGTTGAGTGGTGCTACTCTATCTCCTAGCTTATCGTGAACTAAAAGTTTGCATTATTGATAACTGAAATGCAAATATCACAACGTACTGTTTGTTTGTCTAAATGCTTAATGTGTTACAGAACTGGATATAATTTGAGATGAATTGTGTCCCTCTTCCCGTTTGTTGACATTCCTGGGAAGAACATAAATGATCCCCTTTTTGATAAACACTTCTTCCATTTCTTCCCGTCCTCTGCCTCTTAACGACCAGTGGATGGCATTTAATGCGTCTCCTACATCCTCAAAGACACTTCCTAGAAGAAAGGAATTCTTCAGAAAGAATAGCATCCTCAATATTTTGCCTACGTGCTTTGAAATGCAGGAAAAACCCTTTTACTCTCGCCCTCGCTTCTTCTTCTTTCTTGTCCCCCAGTTCCCCCCCACCACCACCACCACCACCTTTTTAGTCCCACTCTTGGAGCCCCCTGTACAGGCGTGGCGTCCTGGGGAGAGCTAGTAAAGCATTTATTACAGGCTTTGCAGTTCTGTATTATACTGGCAAGCACAGAGCCACTCATGCTTGGCCTTTAACTTCCCTCTGAAGTTCCGCCATACATGAAAAGAGGGGGCTCTGGCCCGCTAATATATTCCTGATTTAATATTGTATCAGAAAAAAAGTAAGGGACGCTATAAAGAGGAGGGAAAAGGGAAAAGAGGGGGGAAGAAAATTGTGTTTAAAAATGTAAATGGAATCTTTGAGAGTTTTCTTTTTTTCTTTTCCATGCCTTTTCGCTGGTAGTTTGCTGATTAAATATCACGTGGTGACACTGGCAATGCCCAGTGGAGCTTTTGAACCCAGGGTCTGTGAAGAATCCTTTTCGGGGCTTTGTGCATGGGCTGTCTACCATAACTTCCTCTCAAGTAACAATATAGGGACGAGCGGACAGGAAGCAAGACTGCTCGCTCCCCACTACATTCATTCACTCGCCGACTGCCCCAGTATTAACTTTGTTGGGCTCGGGGTGTAAGTGGAAAATCTCGGTCTATAAAAGAGGGAAAAGAGCGAGGCGAATTAGCCCAATTCTCCATCTTTAATTTTTTTCCTCCCGTTTTTTTTTTTCCCTTGAAAGAACCCCCCCTCCTCTCTTCTTTTCTCATCACTCTTCTTAAATCGCATCCTCATTGGCGGGTCGTACTTTTTTTAGGTCAGGATTTTTTTGTGTGTTTGGGGACATTTCTGTGGTATTCTATTGGTGTGTTCACCATATGGCGGGGGACAATGGGACGGACATGAGGCACACCCTAATTTTGGATTTCTATCTTGTCTTCCGCCTCTTCCCTCTTCTGGGTGTGTTTGTCCGTTGTGTGTGTGTCCTGGTCGAAGGAGAGACCCTCCTCCACCGAGCTTGCAAGAGGAACCAAGTGGAAACGGTGCTTCAGATCCTGGCGCTTCCTGGCACAGACGTCAATGTTAAAGGTAAGACTTTCTCGCGTTCCCTTTTTTTTTTTCTGTAACCTCTGTCTCACCGTCATCTCACTTCACTCCCACTGTTTGCTCTTGGGTTTCAAAGAGCGATTAACATTGGAGAGAAAAAAAAAAAGCATGAGAGAAGAAATAAGCGCGTGTGTGTGTGTGCGTCATCATTCAGGTTAACCTTTAGCTAAAATGTAAAGGGTGTGTCTAACAAGAGCGGGGATGGGTTGGGAGTCACAGATTTATAGATTTATGGCCACTTTTCTAAGTGAAGTGAATGCCTTTTGATATCTCAGAGTGACTTTCTTTAGTCCTTTAAGGTCAAATATAATGACTTGCCCTCCTTTTATGGAAATGGGCTGTTTCAAGATTTCTCTGATTTTGTAATGCAGCCGAAATTGACTTGCATCACAGCTGGGTACTGATGTCCAAATTGTGATCATGTAAAACGGTGGGCAAAACGCTAAAACAGCCGCTATCACGTTGCAGTTTTCTCCCAAAACAAGGCCTGTGTTATCTTAGGCAGGAAAGATTCACTTTTTTGGAGTCTTTTCTACTAAAGCAAATTTACGATATGATGTCCTCGAAGTTGTCTGTTTTTTTTTTTTAATTCCTCGCGACTCATCTATCTTTGGCTATCTCAGCTTTAGAAATAATGCTGTAAAATGTGACGATAATGTTTTTGTAAATGTTTATCATCACGATTTTCTGGATAATTATGTGAGATTCATGAGTTATCTGTGGTCAGTAACTTATCCATGACAATAGTTTTAAACTTAATGGGCCCTCACTTAAATCGTGTTTTTTCTCAAATTAGTCCTTTTGAATCTTTCATCATGACACTTACAGTCAAACTTGTCCAATAGCACGCCCAGTCATTAAACATTTACCCTCTTAACTTTAAAAGATACCAGTTTTTCCTCCAAGTTATTTAGCGTTCCTGTTCAGTGTTTCTGTGCTCATTTGTGGTTTGTCGACTACGTAGACCATGCAGGATGGACACCCCTGCATGAAGCCTGCAATCATGGCAGCACTGACTGCGTGGAAGCCTTGCTGCGTCACCGCCCCGCCCCAGACCTTATCAACCGCGTGGACGGTGTGAGTCCACTGCACGATGCCCTACTGAACGAACACATGGACATCGCCAAAATGCTGCTGGAACATGCAGGTGGGTCCACTTACCAGTGTCAGTTAGCTAACAAAATAGTCAGATATTGTTTTGTTTTTACCAAGTAGTACTGGTAAAACTATGTGGGATTTACATAGGTTTAAAGAGTGCCTGTGATGGTCAGCCTCCACACTGGAGGTGGCTGTCGTGTTGTGTTCATGAACTAACCTGTAAACATCTTCTCCATCTGAACAATCAATGGATGTATGAACATGAATGTACTTACTATTCCGTCAGACTTCCTTGGTTGCTCTTTGCAAGGAAAAAGACACAACATAAAAATGTACAGCCATCATTTTGGGTTGTGTGCCCTCATACAGTAATTAATGGGAGACGGGCATAAATAGATTAAAACAGATGGATTAAAATGAAAATTAACTCCTTCCTGTAACCAGGTGCGTATTTATCAGGTTAAGCTAATGCTTTTAATTGGACTCTGCCAATCGGCGTAGGACCAGATTTTTATTAGCAGGAGAACTAATCTGTAGAATTGGCCATTTAGCTAATGATTTACAACAGGGTCGCTGTGACTGTAGCCAAGACGAGCTCTCAACTGAGCCAACAGATTGATGTAGCCCACAGATTGAATGCTGTTTTCAGCCTTATTAGCAGAGCGCTGTTTTATCTTGACTAGCCTCTTGGTAGAGTAAAAGATTTGTTGTTACGTTATAAATCAACTTCTTCTTTTTTTTTTTACAATTACAATTTAGCATGTTAAAGTGGTTGTATAATTCCCCTCATGTCTCAGTAGTGGACTTTCCGGAAAATAAAACAAATGATGGCTTTGTTTTTATTGCAGAAACCTGTACTACAAGCTGTGGTAGGTGGATCCAGCCAATGCTGTTTACACTTTGGTTTTGTATTGTTTTGTTATGCATCTCTGCATCTCTGCATAACAAAACTGATCATTCTGAGATATATCTCATTCAGATTGACAGTGCCGTGCAGCAAACACATTGTCAAAGTCCTCAGTCATGCAGCTGACACTAAGGCAATTAAACTTACTGGGTTTCCTTGAAGACCACTCATCCAAGTAGCTTCTTCAGTTCTTGATAACTGGTTGGGAATTTAGGGTTTTCTTTTCGGGACATCTGTAGGTAGTGCCAACCTGAAACTCACATGCCTTGGGTCTATTGATGACTAGATGCTGATCTGTAATTGGTGGAATATAACTTGATCCTGTTTTTATCCCGATGGATGATGCTCTTAATGACCCATTAATGGCCAGAACCTCCAGACTAAGATGTTGTTAGTGTAGAAGCTTTAACTTTGTAATACTTGTTAGGCCGAAATAAGCTGTGGAAGAACAACCATGAAATCAGAAACCACCACACTGCTCGATGCAGCCATCTGAAGAAACTAGCAAATCCAAGCTAGTCATCAGCCTCTGCTATCATTGCGCGTAGTTATATAGATATGTTGCATTGCAAACGGGCAAGTGAATAGCCACTGAAGAAAAATAGTTTGTGTTGTCAATTGGAAAGACAGAATCAGAAGGTCAGACTTTAGCAATGAAATGGGAATAGTGCTGAAAATTGCAGTCTGGGACTCTGTCTGTTCATTTTCAATTTTGTGTATGCAGTATAGCGTCAACAACAATTCGAATCGTCTCAAGACACTTTTCTGAGCCCGGAGCCTGAAGTACCCAGAGCAAGCAGGAAGGGCTTAAACTCCCCTTTAACAGGAAGACGCCTTGAGCTGAACCCAGCTCATATGGGTGGACCCATCTGCTTGAGGCAGGACGGGTCGAGAGAAAGGGAAAAAAGAGGGTGACAGGACTCAACAGAAGGGAAGAGAGATGAAGATGGCAGCAGAAGCAAGTTGATAAATTCATATATGCACCTGAATAGAGCATCCATGTAGGGATGGAAACAAGAGTACATGGGTGCATGATACATGGGAGAATGTATAGAGCCAGCATTCAAAGTTACTGTATTTATGTTACCTATAACACAAAGAATTAGACTGTCCAATAGAAACAACTGGAGCTGGACCTCTTCGTCTGCTTTTTGCTCTGCTTTGTAAACTCTTGATCATCTTTACGCTCTTTCTCTATGTCCCCACTGCTTCCTTTCATAATCCACATGTCGTCCTGCACAGCAGCGTCTGTCCAAACCGATTACGGCATCGCCTCATAAGATGTCTGTTAACGTCTATTTGACGAGATTAGAGAAGTCAGGATCCGCCGCTCGCCAAATTCACATGCAGGTTTTTGTGGGATCGTGTCACAACAGCAGCAGCCCGTGTGTCTGCATGTTTGCGTGCCACATGCAGTCTGAGCTCGGGAGGGTTGAAGTGAGCGTGACGGGTGTCGGGAGCTCAGGAGAGGGTGCCGTCGCTGGCTGTATGGCAGCAGGTGGCGGAGGAAACGTGTGCGTGCGTGTGTGTGTGCGTGTGTGTTTTTGGGGAGGGGTGCTATTTGCCAGCGCTGAACAAGTCTCCCATGTAACATACCTCTGCCTCAGCTCACTTCTCAGTTTGACTAATTATAGTTAATTTGATTCGACTTTCCTATTAACACATGTACATATTCTGTCCTCAAAAAATAAATTAGACTGGGATTGTTTAGTCCCGGAGAGGAAACAAGAGAGCGCTCCCCCTTTTTTTTTTTTTTTTTTTTTCTTCCTTCCTCAGCAACAGGAGAGAGAGCAAATTAAAAGAGGTCAGATGAAGCAGCTATCTGCATCTGTAAAATGAGAAGAGTGTGCGTGTGTGTGTGTGCAGCAGACGTCTGGCTTACTGTCTAGGCCAGGTCTTTTTCGCAGGGACTGAACAGAAGAACAGCAATGAGAATTCTCTCTACTTGAAACACCTGCGGGCTCCGACATTATACTTCTTTTTCTCACTCGCTCTCTCCCGACGCTTTGCTATTTCCTCACACCTTGATGGCGGGTTGTCTAAAGGCTACAGCGGGGAGTTTGTGAGGAGGTGGTCCTCTTGACTCCAGGCCATACTGCTTCTCATAGTCTCTTTTCCATGATCTCCATCTGGTTGCCATGGACACCATCGATAGGCTTTTCTTTCCCCTCCCCTTCCTGTTTTAGATCTTTAAGTCCAGGCTGTTAAATGTGGAAACTTTAGGCTTGGAGGGGGGTACATCATGCTCACTTACCGTAACTGACTTTATGTTTCTTATTCCAGTATTTACTCTAAACTCAAGCAGGACTTTTGTGCTTGTGGCTGCGATTCTAACACCCATACGTCAGGCTGCTGCTTTTTAAAAATTTTGGCCAGGTAGAGCCGCTGCTCCATCCCATGATGGGAAAACAGGCTAGTGGGCCAGATCCATTTCTTTCTCTTTCTTTATTTATTATATTCCTGTGTGTGTTTTATTCTTCCGAGTGCCTGCTGCTTTTCCCGAAGCTATATCTTTTTCATTGAGGCTTTCACCCCGTTGTCCTAGTTGTTTCCAGCAGACAAGCTGAACCTAGCTGCCAAGGTTTTGGTAGGCCAGAGAGGGCAATACTGACACTGGCACACCAACAAAGCTTTTATTTGGGAGTGATCTCACCCCTTTGTATGCCTGTCTGCTTGGAGGCCTGTGCTCTGTCTGTGTGTGCATTTTTAGGGGTGAATTGTATGGGGGGAGGAATGGATAGATCCCACCCCCTACCCCCATCTACCTCAGCCCCTCCAGGCTTATGGCGCTGGCAATGAAAGGATGCCATGGCTGAGGGCAAGGCTGACTCCGCTCTCTTCCCCTCCTCCTCCCATCGCCCAAGGCTGCCCCACATGACCCTGTGCGAGCGCGGGTTTGGCTCGTTTGTGCGCGGCGTCGAAGCGTCCTTGGCCGTATATTTTGGTGTACGCGCGCACAAACGATTTCCTGAATCTCAAACGCTGTAACGAGCGCACGCTGGCTTCCAGTGTGGAAGCGCGCACGTCGGTGCTCCTCGTGCCCCTTTCCTCCCTCAGCCGGGTGGAAACGCTCAAGTTTTGCAGGGTGGCCGTGGCAGCCGGTACGCCCTGATTGGAATGGAAAATGACCCGGAGCCTTTAGCTGTGCAGCTCAGACCTGGCACGCACGCACACAGAGGAGGCGTGTCGGTTAGCGAAGAGGGTGGAGAAGTAAAGAAAAGAGCCTTTAAGCTGTCACCACCCCGGCCCCGTGACCGTAATCACTGATGGCGTCCTCTCAATGCTACCCGCCGCGTTAGTAAGCGCGGCCGGTCCACCCCAACTTGTAAACGCACGCAAATTCGCACACACCGATTCGTTTAGGCTCTGGACGAGTGTATGAGCCGAAATTGCACAGGTTGGAGTGTTTTCGGTTGTTTTGCCTGGCTCGAGTCAAGTTCAAAAAAGGCACAAGTTGCTTCGTTTGCTCTTTGGATATCTGCGCATGTCTTGGATGCACACGCGCATGCTTAACGCGCCTGATCCCGGGGTCCCTGTAGGTCTGAATGTGAACGAGGGTTTGTGGAGCAGAAAGATGTCATTTGCTCAGTGGCACAAGAAACACGCGGTCCCAGAGGCCGCTGTAGTCAGTCGTGGTTTCACCATCTCTGTCATAGATACACACGCGCACGCACAGGAAGCGGTTTAGGCACACTCGGGCCTCTTCGCTGTCAACACGGCGAAGAAATAAAGAAAGTTCATTCCGCTCAGCATCATTTCCCCGTGGGTCCTGAACTGGCAGCTGTGAGGAGCTGAGCACTCGTACTATTAGAGGTGAGGCTGTGCTTGGAGCCCTCGGCTTCACTCGTGTGTGTCGATGTTTCAACTGCAGGTTTCTCCAGGCTGTAGTTCAAGGACTTCCCTCGCAGGGAATTTTCTGACTAGAGTCTTCTTTCTCCTCTCTTCCTTGCCTGTCTCTTGCTACACACATACACACACCTTTCTTTCCGTGTTTTTTTTCGCGTGGTTGCCAGGGATTAAGACTCGAGCTCTATCCAAGAGTCCCCGAATGCTCCTCACTGTGCTCCAAGAGGACGGTGAGACCCCTTTTCACATGAACCGTATTTGTGTGTGTTTTATACCGATCAGGGCCGCAGAGGTTCAAAGGTGGGGGGATGGTGATTTTGAGATTTTGTTACCAAAGGTTTCCTGCCTGTACACAGCTCATAATGTACAAACACACATCTTGCCCTTTTTGTTCCTCTTTTTTTTATTTTTTTTTCCTAAACAGCTACAGCACTGAGTGGGCATGAAGGCCACTGGGAGCAAGCTTCAGTGAAAAAAGAAAGGGGAGAGGCCAGGAAACCTTGAACTACTTTTATTTATCTCACCGTCCTCTTTCAAGGTTAAGTTTTTATGTTGCATATTAATTTGTCAGGGCCGCACGAAGCGCCTGGCGGTGAATTGGAAGGGGTTGAAACTGCGCATCCTTCCATCAGCAAACAAGTTTCAAGTTTTAATTTATTTATTTTTTCATATTTGATTTAAAAATAAATAAATAAATAAAATGAAAGCGTGGTCACAGGCCAGGAATACTTGGTTTTGTTGGTCGTGAAGATCGTTCTCTGCCTCTGCGCTCGAGCCATGAACTTAAATCATCATACACTCCATAGGAACAGTTGCCACTTCAAATTAATACATTTTATATTAACAATCAACAAGAACTCAAGGAGGAATTCAAAAGTATATTGAAAAATAATAATATATAAGATAGAGAAGGGTTTTTTTTCTAAGCTTATTTGAAGTGCATTGACACGGGGGCAACAATGGATGATGTTTGAACTGATGGAGTGGGTCGTATCAAAGTGTAGATGAGGACGTTCAACAACAGTTTAGCGCGTTTGCTTCAACTTTTTTCTTTCAGCGACAAGCTGTGCCCTAGAGTGCATGTGGAGTGTAAAGCACTCGAGGACACCTCTAGTTCACCTCTGAATTGTTAAGTTCTAAGTTGTTAAGTTCTTCTAAAGAAACCACAGAGTTCTGGAGCATGCAGTGGAGGTTTTTTGTTCATTCTTTCAATGCCAAGAATATAAAGCGAGTCTGAAGGATTTATATTTAAAGTTTTCCAGCAGCGTGTTAAGGCCACGACACGCCAAGACAACGGTTTACTGGTGTCGGGCCGTTGGCGAGCATCCGTTTTGCTTGTTTATCCGGTGCATCACACAGCGCTGCCACTGGTTGCATTGCTCTCTGAAGCTTCTCAGCCAATTGAGAAGGTTGAATCTGCGGTGGAACAAGTTAGTCGGAGTGATGATGGAGATCACCTAGAATGACTAAACCGTAGACCAAAAGATCAGCACGATTCAGGAGAGGCCAGCTCTATGTGACACTCTGTAGCTTTTTCTAGCCTCCCAGCTAATAGGCGTTCTTCTGGTTTCCCCTCTTGATTGATGAATACAGACTTCTGCCTCCTGCTGGTAAGAAAAGTTGTTTTCTTTTATCCGGGCGTACTGTGAGTGGCAGCTGGCCACTGGCTGAAGTCTTTGCGGTGTGCTTAAGTGCAACTTTTTCGTCTAAACGTGAGGTGACGTCACCGTTGCCCTTCATTGCTGGTAGTTCTCTGTTTGGTGTATCCGTACCTTTAAATGTAAAGAGAATTGACTCTATGTTACGGGTGCTGTCAAATGTGGCAATCTTGCATCCATAAAAACGTACATGTGATTTCATCAGTTGGGAATTGTGCTTTTTCTTTTTTTAGTTTTTCCTTTTTGGCCCCCTTTTTTGGATTTAATAGTTTAACAACCTGGTTTTCCACATTTTCATTTTCAAAACTTTATTTTCCAGCGACATATGAGAGGAAAAAGAGAAGATGATTTTTCTTTACTGTGAATGTTGTTCAGTGGATCCTAGCAAACACAATCTATCTATCGACCGAAGGAAAGCCACGAATGTCTAGTCTATAAAGCAACACATAACATCATGACCACTGACAGGAGAAGTAAATAACATTGACCATCTTGTGACAATACAATGTTCTCCTGGGAAACGTTTGGACCTGGCATTCGTTTAGATGTTACTTAGGCATGTAGCACCCACCTAGACCAGACCAGGCACCCCCACCCCATAGCAATGACACTCCTTGATGGCAGCAGCCATCCCCAGCAGGATGCAGCCTGACACCGGCACACACACAAAAACAACTCAAAAAAACATGAAGAACAGCACAAGGTGTTGACCTGGCCTCCAAATTCACTAGATCCCAAACTGATCATGTATCTGTGGGATGCACTGGAACAAGCCTGATCCACAGAGGCCCCTCCCCTCAACCCATAGGACCCAAAGACCCTCAAACAACGTTCTGTTGCCAGACACCACAGGACACCCTCAGAAGGACCATGTCCATTCTCTGATGAGTCACAACTGATTTAGAGGCACAAGGGAGAACTACACAATATTAGGAAGGTGGTCATAATGTTATGCCTGATCAGTGTATATGTTAATGGAATCCCTAGAGGCCAAGTTTGTTCAGACATATTGAGAACCGATGGCAGGTACTAGTCTTTTCCGGTTCAACGGTTCAGGCCACACACTGCTTATTTAAGATGTTAATTGCCCACCTCTGATCATCATCCAGTGAATCAAAGTATATCCGATGCCTCAAGTTCTTTAGTGGCGCGAGATTACATAAAGCCAGCAGTTGGTATCCATCCCTTTATCGTGCCTTATCTGCCCTTACCTCTGCCAAAAGGCTTTGATCCAGCCTTTGCACGGACACCTGGAAGAATAGCTAGTTCGGGGGATCAAAAAGAAATAAAAAGCTAAACCGGTCTGTGTTTGAGTTAAAATCACTGAATCACTGAATTAGATGCAAGCTAAAAGGAAGCTCACCTCTAACTGAAAAAAGCGGAGCAGACATAGGTATCATTTAAGCTGATTTGAGGAGTATAGATAATCCTGTTAGCCTTCCATTATTATTGGTATACAAAAGATACAAACCCGACCGCTTCGGCTGGTGTAACCTCCACAGGCTCTGTATTTTTAATACTCTGGATATGGAGGTGAAAAAGGGGTTGAAAGCATCACCGAGCACTCAGACACTGCTGCTGAAGCAGTGAGGGATTTTAGCATACTCGCATGTCTGGCTGATCTTTCTTTTTCCTGCATGTGATGCCTCTCCGCTGGCTCCTTTGGTGCTTCACTTGGTTGGCCTTGTTGTTTTTGCTGTGGTTTTTCTAGTCGCTAGCTAGCAGCTCCCTGTGGATCTGTGATGCCGTGCCCCTGGCTGCAGTTCACACACACTCACCCTGCCTCTTCTTTTTTTTTCAGGCGGCGAAGCTAGATAGAGAAAAGAGAGAGAGGGGGAGAGAGAGAGAGGATGTTTACCATGCTGTGGAGCTGCCTGCTTCCCAGCTTGTCTGCCTCAGCCTCAGCCCCAGCCTCAGACCAGAGACAGAGACATAGGGGGAGGGAGCACTGCATCTTTCTTTCCTTCCCTCCCTCCCTCCCTCCCTCCCTCCCTCTTTTTGCGCCAATTTTCCCTTCCTCCACTCTCGCTTTTATATTTCTTGTCTTCGCCTGCCCTCTAAAGGCCAAAGGGCTTTGCGCTCTGTATGTAAATGTATGTGTGTGTATATATGTGTGTGTGTGTGTGTGTTAGCAGCCAGACTGCATCTGGCTGGTGCATCAGGCAGTGGCTTTTTGCTCAGCATGTGAATTCCCTCCCTCTGCTGTAGCTTCAGAGCTTTGGGTCTTAGTGGAGTATTTTCACATTCATACGCGCTCGCACAAACACAGACGCACACACACACACACGCGCGCGCTCACACACACAAAGGATGGTGTAATTACCCTATGCTCTCATGTAATCCCCCAGGTGTTGTATTTATCTCCACTGCAGCATATCTGACACCCAGCGCCAATACCTGGATTCAGTTCAGTCACAGTCCCTGCACCAGAACTGTTCCCCAGGCTGTAGTCCCCGTATCACTGTGTGCGTGTATGTATGTACATTACATTATAAGCAGCGCGCGGTGCTATTTTCGCGACTTCCGTTGTGCTCAGAAATGCAGTTTAGCTTCGGATATGACCGTTGACATCTGTATTAAGCGCAGTTGAGCTTTGTGGCGGAACGTTAGCGCGCGCCTCGTGTCCCTTAAGGAGCGAACGATTCTCTTGTTCAGTGGGTGAAACAAGGAGGATAGGCAAAAGTCGCGAGCTGATGCTTAACGGGGGGGAAAAAAAAAGTGACAAACTGCAGACAGCGCACACGCAGTTAGCTTAAAGGGAGACAATCAAACACGCAGCCGTGCAGTCGGTTTTCAAGGCGAGTCGAGCCCAGGGCCGTGCTGCAGGGGCCGCTTTCCTTCTGCCCACCACAGTGTCAGAACGTAGGACTGGACTAAAAGGACCGGCGTTATTATATTTTAAGCGGGATTCCTGTTTCAGATCAGATTTTCACAGAAGCCAACTTTTAAAGACGCCAGCGCAACACGATTTCTGTTTGTCTGACAAAACATCTGCCTCGTCTGGTTATTAAGCGACATATTTTCCGCGACAAGCCGCCTCCCCTTGAGTTTTGTCTTATTCGTGTGTTTCGTGTAATTTCTCCCTTTGGTGTTCATTTTTTCATGCTCTCGACGCTCAATGGCAGCTTATTGTCAGAGGAAAGTGCTGCTGCATTCATTTTGGATGAAAAGGGAAGCAGGAGTGGCGGAGGCAAACCTTGTCCTCCCGTCTCGGAGTGCTCGGGTTCATGGCAGACAGACTTGCAGGCCCCTCGCGGAGCTCGTCCCAGCTTTGGTCCTCTCAAAGGAGGAAGGCACAGAACAGGATGTATTGTGAGGAAGAAAAATCGACTGTAGACTTTGAAAGCCATCCCATCTTTGTTAGGAGGGACAAAGATGAATCCATTTTTCTGCAGACACAGCGTTGCTCGTGGCTATGTGACTGCATGGGATACTGTAGTAGTGTGTGTGTGTGTGTGCGTGTTTTCTTTTTTTTTAAAGAGAAATCCACATTCTGGTGTATGTGAAACCTTTTACAATGTGTCACGCCAGGGTTGGCCTCACACATTACAACTACTCCTACTGGATGGGCGTTGTAGTGAGGACATCTCGTTACAGAAACCTGGTGATTGTGACCCGCTGTGAACAACCTCACACTCACTCTCCCTCTCTCTCCCCCCCCCCTGGCTTTCTCCCGTGGCCACTTTGATCAAATCGCTGCTCTTACGTCCTTGACTGCTGCCCCGGACGCCTGACCCCTGCATTTGAAATTTCCCCGCTTATGTAAAAGTTTATGTAGATTAATGCCACAATTTATGCAGATTGAGTTTTTGCCACTCAGACTTGAAGCACTAAAAGGTAGATGAGCGCTGACCTTCCCCGCTAAACAGCTACGTGAGCTCTCACCGATTATCTCATAACTGCTTCACACGGTGTTGGTTTTGCCGCAGACAGAGAGATGGAGAGCAATTTCAGAATTCATAATGTTCCATTTCAACTTCCTTTAAACAGTGTCATTTAAAGGAAGGCTGTCGTTTTTTGTCAATTTTTTTTAGTAAGTGTGGTTTATGTCATGTTTCAATACACACACACACACACACACACACACAAGACCGTCCCCTCCTTTAAAACATCATGCTTCCTGCAGCCCCACAGTGTCTGTCAAACAGAAACAACTGCCAGCGGTGGTATCAAGCAGCCTTTCAGCTGTCGCGCCGAGCCTCCACAGAGCCGTAAACTCGCTCACAAGTGGCAGCAGCGTTGCCGAGGTTGAACAGTCAAGTGCCATCAAGAGCAGTTTGCCATAGAAATGGGTCTATCTGAAAGCAAACAAAGGGCTTACACTTGACTCGACCCGCTCCGTGTAGGCTAAATGCGCACGGGCCCGTCTGACACTGGAAAATGGCTTTCAGCCTGAACAGAGAGGCAGGAGAGCAGAGAGAGGAGACAGTAAATGTCACCATAATAACTTTGCCGGCTTTGAAAGAGGAGAGAGAAAAGTGTTGCATTCAGCCGTGTGTTCAGTTTAAATGTTGTGGAGCGGGGCTGAAAGGGTAAAGCCAAGGTGATTTGAATGTATGGAAATGCACTGAAACTACAAGCCTTGACAGGGCCTTTTGTAGCGCACTCACAAAAGACTCGCGTTAATGAATAATAAGAAATCATCGTCACCGCAAACCGCTTTTCCCTGCAAAGATCAAACTTTTAACGGAGCAGTTTGCGGATGTCAAAGTTGAGGTCTGCTGCGAGTTAGTCACCCGCAGTAGCTCCCGGTGTCACTGATGGAAGCGATGAGCTCACGTGCAGCACTGCATCAATAAAACGGGAAAAGCAGAGCCTCCATCGGGTCACTAACCCTCTGCGCCTTTTACACAAACACAAAGTGACCCGCCAGTCGCAGAATTAAGACAAGGTGTCAGCTGAAGTTAGCGCTGAAGGGAGCTAACGGCCCCGACTGGCACCGAGGTCCTGTGGGAAAACAGCTGTTCACTTAAACTCTCTGAGTTTCTCTGAGCGTGTGTGTGTGCGTGTGTTTACCATTTATATCTGTTGCCGTGTCCTGCCGTTGACCCGTGCCGTGTCTCTTCCGCCTTATTTGATAATGATGCTGCAGCCTGAGGTAGCTTGGCTTCATGTCAGTTTCATCTGTTAGGATGTTATCACCGATTCTTCTGCTGGCTGTTTACATTACACTCATTAACCTCCAAGTCTCGGGCCAGGCCGCCACTGAAATATTTAAAATCTGATGATTTTCTGCTGCGCTGTAGCCTAATATTCTCTGCTGATTTTTCTCTGCAGCATTTTGTAGGTGATAACCGCATACATTATTTTAAAATATTTTTTTTCTGAAGTGTTTGGTCTTGACTTTTAAGATTGTGTTGCATGTTGAAAGAAAAAAAAAACCCTCCCGTATTAAAAGTATTTACACAGACATTTGTAGTCAGTGTTTGTTGCAGATTGTTTTTGCTTCAGTGTTTTATCAAGGCCAACAATGCAGTAATGTAATGTGATGCACCTGCAAGGAGCATGTAGCACCTTTAATTTGTGATAGATATAATAGAAGTTTCGTGACCTGATCCTGTCCACATCTGTCCCTTCCCAGGCTCGGTCCTCCTCCAGCAGACTGACGGGAACGGACGGGTCCCTCTGGATCTGGTCTCTGCACCAAGTCAGAGGGAGGAGCTGCTCCGTAGCGCACAGGTCGGAGACTCGACCCGGAGAAACAAAGGGACTCGGGTCCTGAACCTTTCACTCCTGGAGGCCGGGTCCTCTCTGCTGTCCCACCTCATTTTTTCCTACCACCAGGAGAGGGGCCTGCCTCCCCACGCGCAACCCACCGACAAACCCCTCAGCCTGGGCTTCAGGCTCGTCAGGGCCCTGCTGACACACTCCTTCCACAAAGTGACATTAGGCTGGACGGACCAGCGGGCTCTGAGGCTGGTGGAAGACGCACAGACGCTGATGGAGCTCAGGCGAGGGGAGCACCAGGAGCAGGTGCCTCAGGCTGTGAAAGAGTGCAAAGGAGAGAACACGGTGTTCCTGATGGAGATACTGGACGATCTCAGGTCGCGGGGAGACGCGTTAGTAGCGGATCTGTGACAGCGACTCAGCAGATGAAGACCTAAATCCTGTGACTGAATGTTAACGAAAGAACAAAAGACTACTTCACGAAGTCATACAATTCATCAAATATCTGCACAGGCAGCAAACATGTTCTGGTCTTCTGTGGATGTATGCCTCCCAATGAATGACCTTCAGTTAACAGGAAAAGCACAAGTTAGCTGTTTGTTAATTTGTATATGTTAATATGATGTCTACTCTTGCATGGTTCTGTTACATTCTGCCGCCTTGTTTTGGTTTGTCATCTGAAATGGAGCAGTGTATTTATCTGAAACATTTTCAGCTGTGTTTTTTTTTTTTTTTTTTTTTATGGAAACACTAACATTTCATTGTGAACATTTCTACCTCAGAGTTTACTTTTCTATGACTTTTCTTAATGTTTAAACAATTTTTTTTTTTACATGTCACAATAAATGAGAATACCTTCCTTCTGGTGGTGTTAAATCAGCAGCGGTCCAGCTTTTTATAGTAAATCAGCAGAATATGGCCGAGGGATGTACCGACGGGGAGAGTGCCTTCATGTGGTGGGGAAGAAACCAGTTCTCCAGTAATCCTGGTCTGAAACGGTGAGACACTGATGTGCACTCTGGGTCTCACACGCAGACAACAGTGAGGAATGAGCCATTTCACGAAGCTGAGCATGAATGAAGAGGCCTCCGCGTGCTGGGGGTGGGCTGAGTGATGGTGCGAAGGAAGTGAGGAAAGAGAGATCTGGACCTGAAATGTGAGCACAGTCGGTGTCTGTGACTGAGACGAACGACCTTAGATTCCCTTTATTTTCTGTTACCGGCTCTGTTTCAATAACACAGACTCTCTGAAGATGATAAAAAATATTTAATCTCATACTTTTTTCCCTTGTTTTCAAAATCAGTAACATACATTTCATGACTCTAATCAGAGATACACATCATGTTTTCTTTTACCCCGCCCTGACCCGAGCGTCCAGTCTGGAGACGTCGTTGGTCGGGACCGGGGCGCACGAAGATGATGTCACAGGCAGGCAACGTCGCAGGCGGAAAAAGAGAGCTCTTAGAAAACGATGCAGGCATACACCTACTTTACAATATCACGACCAGACCGTCAACAGGCATTCTGTATAAAATACAACCTTAAATTAACAAGTAACTAGCTATGTACAGTGTCGTTTTAAAAAATAAATAGTCTCATTTCAACTCGGTGCAAATAAAAGTGCTTTTTTTTTTTTTTTTTCCCTTTTGCAACTGTCAGTCTGATACATTCCTGTTATATAATTTATCTTCTTTACGTCATACAAAATAAAAACACTTTGGTTTGCTTTAAAACGGAGCCGAAACCAAATGAATATCAAAAAAGAGAAAGAGAGACAGTATTTGGATGCAGTACCACACAACAGTCACCACGATTTGCTGTAAAACGACTACATGTAGTAGTACACACATACGTATCAGTTATGCAAAGGAGTCCCTTCAGGCATTAGGAAGAGCTGTCCGTTTGTTGAGGAGGCTGTTGGAGACGCAGCTCTTGGGGGACACAGTCTGTTATTGTCTTTCAGTTGGATTCCTCGCAAAAACCCTAAACGAAACGAAACCAGCGGCCCTCTGGAGTGACGGATGCAAGCCTGTTGATATTTAAGCACGGAGATGGATGGGTTAGGGTAGAGGGGATGGTAGGGAGACAGACAGACGAGGCAGGCGGATGACAAAATGGCAGAGGCGAGCTCTGGCTGCGGCGGGGAGGGGGTTTAAAGTGATAAAGACAGACAGCGAGACGGACAAACAAAAGGGGGGAAAAGGGGAGCAGAAGGAGCAGAAGGAGGCAGGGATCAATAGGATGAGAGGAGACCTCCTCAAATGTAGCCTGTGCTGTGATCTTTCAAGAGACGCTCAGGGAGAAGCCCAGGAGACCGTCCCTTCAGACAGGGTCGCAACCCCGCTCACTGACGAATGAGGGAACCGCAGAAAGAGCAAACGGAGGGAAGCATGACGGGAAGCGGGATCTGAAATAGCACGGAACACACACACACACACACACACAGACACAGACAGATTCTTCCGTTCCTGACATCTCAGGCCTAAGTCCCCCTTGGAGCCTTGTCTTGTCACACGACGACTTGCCGCTCATCTAGCATCTCTGCAAACTCTACACCGAACACCAGCTGGCACTTCTGCTGCGCCGCTCACTGACTGAATCTAGGCATCAGTCTACAGCTGGAGGGGAGACACAAGTGTAACACACACCAACGCAGAGACAAGCAACATGTCTTTGATTGCATAAACGCTCGTACGCAAACGCTCTTACATACGCGGTTCAGATGTACAAGCCTCTGTGTCTGGAAGGACTGATCAAAGTTGAGCTGTGGGCACAGGAGGTGGGGCAGATGGAGAGGGCGGCCAGCCTGGGGCACAGCATCACAGAGAGCATGTTTGCAAGCGCGTGTGTGTGTGTGTGCGCCTGAGAGGGTGGAGGATGATCCCGTTCGAATACAATGTTATGATTTCATCTGTGAGCAAGAAGGTACAGTACCCGGGATCTCTTAAAAGGGGCTCTGGTTTTTTTTTTTGAGTCTCCATAAAAGCACATGCAGAAAAGTGTACGTGTGGCCGCCACGGGAGATGAGAGGAAAGGAGACCAGCCTTTCAAACAAGATTAGGGCTGCGGACGCCTAAAGGCCTGCGCGCCTGACGACGCTCCGCATAAACTGGGTGACATCTAAATTAACACCACGACAGCAGGGCCCGGTCTGCTGCGCCTCCTGACAGAGAGAGGAGGCGTCTCATTCACCGACTCCGGGTTTCGACACGGTTTTAGGGGGTTAAACAAGGCCGCAGCTACATCATCCGAACATGTAGTCACAGTAAAGGACCAGTTTCCTTAAAGCCCATCATTGTTTACCGTTAATGCAACTTACTTTAAGCGACGCAGACTCACGATTCTTTAAACTGATACCACTGAACTTTTTTTTTGTCTGGGGAGAAAAAAAAACAGGAAGCTAATTTGGCTATTGTATCAAAGCCCATAAAGATACCACCACAAGCTTCCAGCCTGTTTGTCCAGATTTGTGTTTGTGTAGAAGGACATATCTGGAGGCTACCACCGTAATTGCTAATCAACTTGGCTGGCTAGAGTTAAGTGGAGACGGTCCAAATTACTGCCAGTGAACACAACATCATTACCACATCCAAGAGGGGAAGAACACAAAATATACATCAGTATAAAAACAATTAGAAAATATAAACATATTACCAAAATCAGTTCTTAACTCCTTAAAAAAAAAAAATCTATTTCAGTGTGATAATGCAGAGTGTTAGTATAAGGCTCATATTTTCATGAATTTTCACTTCATTTAAACGAGGATGCACCCAAATACGTATATTTGGAACTGTGAGGATAAACCCATTTCTACGTATTGTGTGACACTTGTGGCAAGCAAATAGACAAGAGTCCTCTGAGCTGTCGGAGTGACGGAGAGGAGAAATGTGGAGAGCAGCTCACGCGGCAAATCTAAAGGTCGTTCAATCCATCCATCCTTCCCACTTTAAAATCAAAAGCATAATGGGCGTAATAATAAATCAAGAGCTTCCTTGCGCTGCTCTTGTTATATAGAAGAATGACACTCCAGGAAACTGTACCGTACACGATGAGTATTTAAAGACATAAGAGAAAAGTTTAAGAGAATAATAAAAAGAAGTGGAAGGATAGTTGAGTTCGTCCGGAGCCGTCTCCGTCTGCTCCTCGGCGTCCAGTAATAGACCGAGAGAAGAAAAGTGGAGAAGAGAGGGAGTTGGTGGGCGGACACAGTCATCTACCCGGGGTTGTTTTTCTTCCTTTTATTTGGACTGGGATTGGGATCCAGTTTCAGCTCTCGGTACTGCACCTGTTAAAACACACAGGAACATGCGCGCACACACACACACACACCCACACACACACACACACACACACACACACACATACACACCACCCGGTCAGGTGGAAAGAGCAAAGGATGCTTGAATAGCACACAGACCCTCCAGAGGCTCCAGTCCAGCTGTGTGGAACAGTGGCCTCGGGGAAGGGATTACACACTGATTACAACACACAGACACACACACACAGATGTAGACGCTCACGTGCGCACGCACAAACACAATACATGTGCGCTGTTCAAAGCTGGAAACGGGCTCGCTCGCACAAGCGCACTGTACTTGCGCACACACACATATACTTCCACAGATGTGCAACAGTGGCCTAAGGGAAGGGATCACACAAACAAACAAAGAACAGGGCAAGGGCTCATGGGAAAGCTTGGAGAGACAACAGAGTCATCTCAGCATAGCAAGATGGCGGGGAGAGAGAGAAAGGGCAGAAAGATGAGAAAGAGATTGAGGGGAAAAGAAAAAAAAATGCACCCTAACCGTTCCTGAGCCAAAGCAGCATTCTCTGACAAAAATGGAAATGTTCGTTATATAATTTAGTTGTGTAGAGATTAATAAACAAGCACCTCGGAGATATTTAGCTTTTTGCATCAGTCACGGCGACAATGTACAATGTACATGCAGGTCACCGTGCTCCGTTTGTATTTATTACTCGGATATAGATGTAGCTTTTGTTTTGTTTGGCCGTCCACGTCGTTTAAGCGCAGACGATATCCCATGCAGTCGGTTCGCACCGACCCGCATGTGCTGAAACATGGATTCGCCTCGAGTCAGCATTGAACGTATCATTTATAAGCTGAGGTGCAGTGGAAGCCAGGGAATCTGTGAGCACGGAACAACTCAGACAAAAAAATAAATATTAGGAGAATGACAGATTTTTCACTCGCCATTCTCGCGGATGACGGCTGCTACTTCTTGGTGCGTGTGAGTCAGCCTTCACTGAAACCAGATCCCGTTTAAAATTTCAGAATGTCTAAGTCGCGCCAGAGTGAAGTAAAAAGTCGGTGTTCAGATTGAGGTCGCACTGCAAAAAAAAAAAAAAAATCAGGCCTGTGTTTTATTTAAGATAAGTCTGCGTGGATCTGTCCTTCTTCTGAACACTGAGCAGACGACCTCTACATGACGAGGCTCTTCGGTCCTATTTCCTGTCAGCTGTTATGTGCCGAGAAGCAACATCGACTTGGGAGTGTTTAATACCTACTTAAAGTGGTACAGCAACAGATGTCGGCGGGCAGTCCGGAATTTCTAGTTTTCTTTTTTGTAAACTTAAAAACACTCAAAGACTGCAGGAAAAAATTGATGTGGTCGAATGTAAGACAGGATATTTGATGGACACTTCAACTCAAGGCATCACACAGGACTACAGTATGAAAGTGTGAATGGTGTTTTAATACACCTGACGACAAACAAGCCTCCACAGAGACGGCCTTTCGTGCCGCGAAGAGCTCTGCGGATTTTAAAAGTAGGAGTTTACCGTACTCAGAGGCTCATGCGAGTGTGACCCGACCAAAGCTCGCTGAATTGCGCATGTCTGCACACGATGTAGCCCGAACCAAAAAGAGCAGCTTGACATTTTGGGAAATACACCGATTTGCTTTCCTGCTGTGAGTCGGATGAGAAAAGCGATACCGCTGTCGTGTGAAGCTAGTTAGCTCAGCATTAAAACTGGAAAAAGAGGGAAATAGCCGGTGTGGCTCTGTACAAAGGTAGAAAAAAAAATCTTCCCAGCTCAGAGGGACCAGGTGATGTTTTAATGTTATGTTCTGTATGATTTGTGGAATGAGAGCAGTGACCTCCTGCAGTCTTGTCACTGCAACCCTTGTGAAATGACATCCTTTTGACTTTTGTACAGACGAGGTACGATGTGCTAATTTGTGAGCTTTGGACGTTCTCGTAGTTTCCATTACATGCTACGATAAGCTGTGCGAGACACCCGGCTGTAAACTCATGGCTAACGGACATATGTGAAAGTTCAGTCTCCTCCTTTCTCACGGAAAGAAAGCAAATAAGCAACTTCCCTAAAATGTCACAGCTATTCCTTTAATCCCATAATTTACCAAGACATTAAATATCTTATGACTATTATTGTATCACTGTTGCATCACCAAACATATTTTAGTGGCGCATTACTTCAATTCATCACTCCATATTCAGTGCTACCACTGAGGGAGTTGTCACCTATTTCCCCCAGCGGCGACTGATTTACACTCGACGCGAAGCTTTGCAACGGCGGTGAGTGGATCTTAGAAAGAAAGTGTTTTTTTACCTGTAAGTGATGGACACTCAGATGCAACGGCATCACAGTGGCTGAACATCAACAACCAGAGACTGTCATCACTGGCAGTCTTTCACTTTCAAATGTATGCACACACGCATACAGTTGCTAGCCTAGACAGATTTAAGACACTGACAAGCACTAGCCACTGAATCAGAATACTAATAGGACCAAAAAAAAACAAAAAAAAAACAGTCACAGCACCAAAGAGCCAGTATCATCTGTGGAATCCCTCCTAAGCTGATGTACTATCGGCTACTCTCTCTGTCTGACTGACTGACACTCTCTCTGATTCTCCAGGCAGACAACAAACTGACATCAGTATGGTTTCTCTGTTCTGTCTCGTGGTGGGTCTGTCTGCTGTGGACGGGAACAGCAGCGTCTCTCAGCACTGGCTGGGAACGAGCCTTTATCATCCATCTTCTACTGGTTCCCACTGTCGCTTCAATGAAGCCTTCCGGTCCTCTGCTTGCAATGCACAAGTGTGAGCTGCAGCGGGGACGTGCATGTGTGTGTGTGTGTGTGCGCCAATGCATACACGAATGAATACCAGCAGAAGAGAACGTATACGCACCCACCCTCCACCCTCCACCCTCATCTCCCACATCTCATAGAAATACAGAAACTTTTGCATCATTAAAATCCCATAAAAATTCACACTCTTTACAAACACATGCACATACAGTGGGGTATTTCTCTTCCTCCGTCTCACAGTGGTGGTCACCAATGTCCCGTTAAGGTGCTTACAGAGTGGTTAGGCCAGCATGTGTTGCTCTCTACGCCTCACTAGGCAGCCAGACTGCACTGATTCAGATCTGGTTCCTCCTCACTGTCCGCAAGGCAAACTAACATCCTACCAAACAGCTGTACAAATACAACCTGTTTGCTGGATAAAGCGAGGGAAGACGACTGAGGGGGGGCGATGTGAAAGGCAGCGACGAAGAAATCCAGTTTGAGAAAAAAGAGAGGGGAAAGAATGATGGGAAGAGAGACAAAGAAGGGACAGAAATAGACAAAAAGAAGAAGGGAGCAAGGGCAGAGAACGGGACAAACCAAACAAAGGAAACAGGAGAGAAAACAATGAGAGTGAAGAAGAGACTGGGTGAGACAGGGAGAGATCTGTGGATACTCGGGTGATGACAGATACTGCTCTCATGTGGGTGTGGATCCTTTTATAGCACTGCCAACTAAAGCAGACAACGGAACAAAAACCCAGGGGACTGAGAGGGGTTTATATGGCCCCATCTGTGTGTGTGTGTGTGTGTGTGTGTGTGTGTGTGTGTGTGTGTGTGTGCGCGGTGGTAGTTTTGTTAGGAGACAGCCCTGGCAGAGTGCCCACATTGACAGCAATCAATGATGGCGGTGCATCCATGGATGAACAAGTGAGTGAACGGCTGAATGGTTTAAGTCACTCATGAGTGAAGGAATAACAGCACATCTGCATGTACCGCAGTTAAATTTGACAGATTTCTGCGAATGAAAAAAAATCCACCGTTGTTAAAATACTCATTCCCGTTTTTTACCGTTAGCTTTAAACAAGCTAGCACACATCCAAAAGTGGGACAGGTACGGTGCGGGATCATTGGATGATAGTGGTCCCATTACACGGCCAAACGCCTACAGCAGCGGAAGGAAAAAATAAAAAAAAAAAGCAACGCGGCAATTTAATTCTGCGCGCTGACATTCCTGTCCAAACTCTTAGCGAGTGCATACAAACAAAGAAAAGTTTGCTTGTCAGTAGAAAGTACGGTTCTTGTTTCTCATGAAGAGAAGCGAAGGGGATCAACAAAAAAGAAAGGGTGCGGGGAAAAAAATAAAAAAACAATATTTCAATCAAGAGTTTTCCCTGTGAAGAGCTGCCAGCCGTGAGAAATGGGGCTCATGCGTCACAGGTTCAATTCCACCTTACTGGTGACAGGCCTGCCTGATGCTACACCCTTGGCTCACCTCACCTAATAACACACACACACACACACAGGCTTTAAACCAACGCCGACGACGGGAGCTAGTTAAAGTCAAAAACAGAAGAAAATGAAGACGAGGCGAGGAGAAAGTGGGACGTTAGCGAAATAAAAGAAACCAGAATTGGGTGAAAGTAAAAAGTGAGGTAATGCGGCGAGCACATAAGCAATTTGGTACGCGAGCGGGGAGCTTAAAGGGAACATCGACGGGAGAAGCAGTGGGTAAAGACCCGCCGCTGCTCAAAGGCTGCTCCACCCTCGCTCCTCTCCTCTCCCAAATGTTGACAGTACAAGTGCAAAACAGGCTTTGAAGTACGCTCTGCTGAAGGGGCGCCGTGTATCGCGCAGCGCGCTTCGTTTAACGGCGTTACCCACAAAGCATCCCGGGACCTGCTCCTCTCTCACCCAGTCCCGTTGTCTCTCTCCCCCTTCTCACATTGAACTTTTGACAGTGTTTTGATGATGCCGGTGTGGGCAGACAGACAAGGCGAGACCAGGGTGGGTGACGAAAGGCAAATAGGCGAGCAAATGAATGAATTCAAAAAAGAGGCAAGGGGACTATATTTTAATGATACTTCATTATTTTTTTACTTCGGGTCTTTTTTGCAGAGGGGTTTCATCTCGTGTGACACCTAATGGAGCATAAGGGTTATTAAATGCTTCCACTATTGTGCACAGTTCAGACATCTGCAGACTGGAGGATTCAGCATTTGTGTCTATTGTTGTGTTGAAAGAAAAAAGCACGGCAAAGTGAAAAAAAATATCACAAAGGAGAATTTGTCTTATCACCTGCTGCGGTAGGATACGTTCTGAATAGTGACTAATTGTCCACTTGCAGTGAAATGTTTAAATTTGTCACAAAAGTGGGGAAGGGCAAATCGAAGGAGAGAGAGACCTCTGGTAGAAGTGAGTGATGGCATCTGGCAGTGTTTCAGCCTTTAACTATCCTGCCTCTGCCCTCTGTATGTCCAGCGAGGCTCCATCCCCGACATAAATGTTGTCTAAAAATATTAACCGGACTCCCCGCTGTTCATTAGACGCTAAATTGGAGTCCACGCTTATTTTTGTATTGGGGATTTGATCCGGCTCCTTTACACCGATCATAAAGGGCCACTTGGCATGCTAATTGCCTTGCCCCCGCTTATGCTCTCCCTAGCTCACATGGCTAATGGTGTCGTAAAATATACTAGTGCACTGACACCTCCCAAACGCCAGGTAGGGAATACTTAGCACTACGAAGGTGCTCAGTTTGGCCTCGTTTAAGAGGACATGAAAGATTCCCTGATAATGACCATAAAGATAGCCTGCGCTGGTAAAAGATCCAAACCTGATACAAGAAACTGTTATCCAGAGGGGGACAATGACCCTTTCTCACACACATACACACTGAACACCACGCCAGCCTTTAACATGGCTGCTCGCAGAGGGAAATAATGATTTAAGTAAACTGTTCAGGTGGTAAAAAGGAACTACAGCTTCCACACTCAACTGGGGATTGAGTTTTTAAAAGGTGTTTGTCAGTGCTGTTACATTTGAATGTAAAACTAAAGCACCTTAACCGTTCAGCTGATGAATAAGTGTTGTTACACAGTTTTTTTTGTGTAATTGTACAAAGAAATTGAAAACTGTGAGAGTCCACAAGCTATTCTGGTTGCTGTGGTACAGCTATATGTGTGTTATGATGGACCGTGGCCCAGTGCGGCTGCCCTTTGTATATAAAGTCATTAGAACCTCATCAGTTCTGGCTGCACTGAAGCACCTTCAAATGATGCGGAACAGTACACTGAAACACCCCCAACCCACCTCACATGCACTACTGCTGGGAGAGCTTGTGTGTGTGATTATGAATGTGTGTGAGGTCACACTGGGGCCCTGAAATAGCACTTCATTAGTCATCCAGGGTGTCAGGCATAGTGGGCCCCTGCACCAATGCCAGTGGGTGCCACAGACACGTGCCCGTGCGGGGACGCTCCATTTGGACCCCAGCACCTCTCTGCATCATCCTAAAGCCTCAAGGGCTCAATCCCTGCAGACGTCTTTGACCCAGTAAGGCGGGGGCAGGCAATGAGGTGAACCCACCACCGGAGGCAGCGGCAGGATGCATCACGGAGCAGAACGTTCTGATCTGTTTTTAGGCAGCGACTGCAAAGCAGGATGTCATCTCAGAAAATGTAAACTCTGGATCCAGTGAGAAAGTGATCAGCACTGGTATCAGTATCTAAATGTCACCAACTATTTCTTATTAGTATGAATAAAACTACCATGTTCTATCTATCCGCTCTATTTGTACTTTCTGTCTTCTCTCCTTTTCAATCTTCATCTTTCTCCTCTGTATCCATTTTTACCCCTGTCCCAGGGCCCTTCACCCTCATTGCTCTGTGAGCCTCCTAACTCTCTGTGAAACCTGGCAACAATTACCAGTTCAACAGCTGCAGCAGTAAGCGTTACAGTAGCACTTACAGTATTACTTATACAGTAGGCACAACTCCAGCAGCACAGGCACCAGACCTGAGCAGCATGTCTGCCCCCACCTTCCCTAGCCAGCAGGCCCTCATTAGGGGCCTTGTAAAGGCCTCGTACCTGCCGGGCCGGGGCCCCTTCACTACTCCACTCCTCCAGGTTCCAGGTGTGTAAGGTGGCTGCACTTCACCAGAGGGGACAGCTTGGGCTCATTTAAGTCAATGGCTACTTGCCCTGTGCCTGCTGCTGCAGCAGGCCCCTGTAAACTGCAAAACTGTAAAACTGCATGAGGACTGAGAGGGGGAGAGCACGGGGGGTTGGCAGGGGTGCGTAGGGGAGCAAGGATTATGACCCTGTAAAGATGAAAGAAGTCGCGGGCAACAAGCGATCAAAGAGGAAGTGTGTCAGCGCTGATGTGGCAGGGGATTGGTCGTATCAGAGTTCCCCGGTCGTTCAGCCTCAGCCTGCATCTGTGTGTATCTGTGTGTGTGTGTGTATTGATCTCTGCTCAGCAGGGCTTAACAGCCACAGTGGACACAACTGGTGCTGGATAACACAACAACTTTCACAAGCTGCCGCTTAATTGCAGTTTAAACTGCACATTATCCTGGGTAGCACAGCGTGTTACCGTTAACATACACACACAGACGCACACATACACAAACCCTATATTTTACCTAAGGAAGGATGTGAAGTCTACAGCCACAAAGTTAATCTGATCTCACGGTTAATGTAGAAGCAAAACCGCATGGGGCTGGTTAACTGTTGGTTTACACTCTGTTCCAATTACTAGCATAGCTGGGAAACAAGAGCTAACTGTAATTATGTGTGAGTGTATGTGTATGGAGTCAATCAACCTAGTTATATGCTGGGCACTAAACTCACTTAACCTTGTTATCTTACTACACAGCTCCAGCCATGTATGTGGAAATTGAATTAGACTGGGAAGCTATTAATAGGAAAACACAGAAACGGCTTTGAAATAATTAGATTAGACGTCTGAATGGCTAAAACAATGGATAGTCAGTTCACTCTACATGAAAGTGAGGAACCACAGGCTGAGAGGAGGAAAAGAAAGAAAAGAGAATCAGAGACAGAGGAGGTAATAAAAGGAGTCCTAACCCTTGCCCAAGCCAGGAACTGACAGATGGGGTGTCAGAATGATATAAAAGATGAGATGAAAAATGGAAAGTTCACCCACCACTTGTACATCTGAGGGCACTCTGGATAGAAAGTCTAGCAGCTCGTTGTTATCAATGGTGTAAGGGTCTCGCAGCTTCTTGGTGAATTTATTCACCCCTGTAGAGAAACATAGACAGTGGGGGCAGGTAGGAAAAAGTTGGGAAAGAGAGGTGAACATCAGTCCTTACTGCAAGTCATAATTGTTAAAGCCTTTATGGTTACTGTACTCTCCGTGACCCCTGTGTTCTTTATCCCAACACAATACATGAAAGGCAGCATGGAATAAAACACAGAGGTTACACTGCCACAGATTCACTTAGATACTGTATTTATATTCAACTATACAATTACCCATACTATACTTACCCCAGGCCAACACAATGTATCGGAGAGGGATAAAATAGATGATGATTGTGGCCAATCCGAGAGCCACAATGGCTAGCCAGCTTAGGAAAGGCACAGTCCAGTTAAATGTGCTGGAAAGAGAGCAAAGAGGGATAGAGGATAAAAAAAAAAAATTAGTCCGGCTGAGAAATACTATTCAGGAAAAGTCTTACACGCCAGCACTGTAAGGTGAAAGAGTCTCAGTTCAACAGAGACTCCCAGGTCACTAATGTTTTGCTTTGATATTTTGAGATTGCTTCTTTCCTGAGACTGAACCTGTAGCTTCAACTCCAACTACTAATGAAAACAAAATGAGGCTTGCCCACGTATGCAGGACAGTTAATGAATGGTTTCGTGTATGTGTGCAAATGCAGTGATGTGTGTTTAAGAGGCCATGCAGGGTTAAGTGAGATGTGATGGACAGACAGACGGGCGCTGTGTTTGTTTCTCAGGGTTGGGGTGTCACGCTGGCAGCGTTTCCTGAGAGCAGCACCGAGTTACACTCAGTTAGGCTGGCAAGGGGAAGCGGGCCAGCCTGGCATTGGGATAAAAAAACAAAAAACAAAAAAAAAACACCAGGACGTGCGGAGCAGAGCAGAGCGCAGCGGGCCGGGTGCCGAGGAGCAGGCTTACGACTCACTTCTTTATCCTCTCGCCATAGGAGGCCACTTCATCCAGTGCATTCTGCACACTGATGCACACGTCCTGAATGGCATAAATCTTGTTCATGAAGCCCTTTCTCTCTGAGTCCTGCAAGAGGACAGATAGAGATGTAGGCGAGGGAGAAAGAAAGCAAGGATGAGGGAGGAAGAGAGGGGGAGAGACAAGAGGAGAGAGAAAGAGAAGAGGGAAGACAGAGGCTGGGCATAGGCATCTTTGTGAAAACAATACATTTTAAATAGCGTCAAAGATTTGGAGTGGGGAGCCAAATCACCGGATATCCTGCATGAAGTGACGGCGTGCTTTCATTCCAGGCAGTAATAGAGATATAAAGTTGGCAGAACAAATCAAAATGTTTTCCCCCTTACAAATGCTCACACAGGAAAATTTGAATATGTGAATAGAGAGGCAGAATTAAACTGAAAGCCGAATGGATACATCAGTCTTTGGGCGCTCTCTCTCTCTCTCTCTCTCTCCCTCTCTCTCTCTCTCTCTCTCTCTCCGCTGCTGCCAAGGCAGCGAGGAAGACCGGGCAGAGCCCTCTTTTGTTCTGCTGGCGGGCACACTGTGATGATGTCACCAGCCGTGACATCATTATCATCCTTATTAACGCTGTCACCCACCATGAAGAGCTCCTTTCCTTTTCAACTTTTGATGGCTGCGAACTTGAGAATATTGCTAAAATCAAGGGGGGGAGAAACCACACCTCCCTCCAACCCTCCCCACCCCTTTACTGAAACAAAGTGAAGGATTTAAGAAGTCATGCAACAGTCAACGAGCTGCCTGCTGACTGACAAGCAGGGACAGGACAGATCTGGACAGAATGAGGTGACGGGGATTGATCGAAAGCCATTGGCTCAGTGACGACATCAACACGCAGACTGGTTGTGGCTAGATGTGACTGGTGGGCATGCTTGGGGGACGAAAGGGGGGAGAGAAGAGCTAACCAGGAAGAAGTTACACAAGTATCCAGTGATGTCAGAGGTCAGGAAGAATCTGAACACACTGTCATGTTTTACTGTACCACACCAAAACCATAAACACCTGTGGAAGAAAAACTGTATTAAGGATGCCTTGTAAATTAAATGGAAAAGAGCTCTGATAAGACAAAACCCAAAAGTTTAAGACATAACTCTACATGTGTTACAGAAATGGTGTTGCAGATGAAGATGGATGTTGTTAAATTAAGAGATGTAAAGCTCTGAGTAATTCTAATCATTATGCCCAAAAGAAGACACTCAAGCGGTAAAAGACAAGGAACCTTCAGGACCTCTGAGGCCTTCACCACATTTTGCTCTATCAGGCCAGCCCTCCCCCCCTCATCCACCTCACCACAACCCTCCCACTGAGACCCAAACTGCCCCCAAACCCACCCTCTTCTTTTTGCTCTCCATCCAGGATCAGATAATGTGAAAAATGAACCATGGAGCAGCCAGGGAGACCACATGGCCTCCCCAGCAAAACCGCACAAGACAAATAGATATAATTAGACAGCGTCTCTGGGTTATTTTTCTTCGCAAATATTTTACAAGACTCCCTTTCTTTCCTCCGCCCGCTCTCCTCCTCTTCTCAGTCCTTTCCTCTGAGTCCATCTGTTTTTCATTGCTCGCTCAAACAAATCTCAGAACGCCGTGTCTGGCGGACTGGGCTTGGTTAGGCCGAGCCGGGCCAGGCTGGGCCGGGTCAGGACGTTTTTATTTTCGAGCCCCGGACTCAGGGGAGATTTTTTTTGAGGGCCACGGGAGTGGTGTGAGAGAGCGGGCGGGGGTGTAGAGAACAGGTCAGAGGTCATATGAGTATAAACCATTGCCACATGCCCTTCGGACTGCGGTCTGACTCCTATTTCCTGTCTTCAAACGCGACTTGAGGAGGCGGGAGGTAGCAATAACACAGAGGGCCACGGAGAACCTTGTTTTCCCAGCTTCCCTGCACACTGCGCACATATGGAGTCAGGCAACCTGTTCTTATAATGGAACCTAATATGCACACAAACACACACACCCTACAGCTATTAGATAAGGTTGATCTGTACACCTGGTCTTGCTGTGTGACTCTACAAACAATACTATATCCAAGCTCAGATTAGATGATGAAGGTCCTCGACTTTTAAAAGCGGCTTCTCTCTCCACTGAACAAGTTATTTTTTAGACTGCAATGTCACGGCCGATTAAGAGCTGATGCTGAGAGGAAAGCTTTTACATATACCAATGAGTGGATCCCCCACTACAATAGTAAGATAAATAAAGGACTCAGTTTTATCGTTCTTTATCTAAGCCTCGCAAGGAATGTGTTTCAACCGCTATGTAATTTTAATAAGAACACGGTTTTCCAGTCTTGACCTGTTCTAGTCTTTACCGGGAACCCAGGGCCTTGCACTTCCATCTGTTTCTCGCTCTGTGTCGGTCAGGGAAACTAAGTGGGTTTGTTTAGAGACCTCAAGGCAAAGGTAATAAAATGCAAATATGTGCGCCCTCTTGCTTTGTCTTGGCTACAGCTGTAAGTCACGTTAATGCTCAAAGTATGCTAAGAATCTCCGCACCTACGACAGCAGCGTTCTGATGGATGATGCAGCACGGCTTGAATCACTCAGGCAGATACTGTAATAGGCCTGCCTAATGTGTTTAGAAATCAGGACTTTTAATAAACTGTAGGCGTAAACGTAGGTTCATCTGCAATATCTAGCTGTTACAACAAACTGTCAATGCACTCAAATAAAGGATTTTAATTTTTGTGTGCATTTCTATCATGAGAGCATTTCATGTTCGCCTGCATATTCACAGGAGGGATGCAGAATGACTGTAAATAAATTGGGAGCAGTGACTTTACATAAAAACAGTGTGCAAGGTTATGCATATGATGAGTAGTGTGCAGCAGGTGCACTTTTCTAATGCAAAATATAATTAACAGGCGTCACTGGAATGCATACAGCAGAGGGTCTATATAATATACAGAGCTGCATCTCTCTAATTCTTTCTTTCTTTTAAACTACTGCTAATTTACAGTAAAGGGTCAGGGCCACCCACGCAAACAGTGGCTCAGGGTTAGGCAGAGTGGCGTGCTACGGTGTATGAAATGAAAACTAGTTCCGAACCGTGTGTCTGTCCCGTGAATGAAACGCTCCTATGTGCACAAGAAACTCTTGACATCAATTAACTTTCATCTGGTTGGCAGCAGAAATATTTAGCGAATTGGTGTCCTTAGCTGGGCGTGAGTTGTGCATGTTTTAATTGCACATGTGCCATTTAAAGACAATAAATGCATCTTTTGTGGCTATGTCCAAAGTTTGCATCATTGTTTGGATGTGTGCAGCGGCTCAGCGATATGAAATCTCAGCCAAGCAGCCATCAGTTTAGCAGCGGGAAGTCTCGTTAAAACCTTGTGAGTTGTTTGCATGCGCGAAGGAAAAATAACCCTCAGTGATACCAGAGAGAGCCCAGGGACACACACTCACACAAACACACACACACACACACATGCAAAGAAACAGCCAAGTCAGGCTAACCACAGTGCACTTGCTGGTAAATTGTGGTAAACAAATGTGTTAAACTTCTTGAAACGCTTGATGAAATATTAAACAAAGGAAACATGCCTCTGTGCACTCGAGTGCTCCATTTCTCTTTCAGATAGATACCGTATTGGCAAAGTACATCTATATGCAAAAGTGCAAAATGAGCAGTTGTAAACTTTGCAAAGACAGTTTGTTCTTCACTGACCCAAGGCCTAGAGCTAAACAAGAGTGAGGTCACTGAGGACTTAGCCTATTACGATGGACTCAAATATCTGTCCTATATCTACTGGGTGGAAAAGAGAGAGTCTTTGGAGACTAGTTTAACCTCAGATCACGGAGTTCTCCCTGCTGGGTTACGCCATAAAAATGATAAACCTAACGGTTATAATGTAGCAGTATACATATCCCATCACACCACGAAATGAGTCTGAACCACAAGTGGCTGCTGCTCATTGCCGCTGTGCTAAAATTGCACCTGTTTTTCTTTGTTTTTCTATTTTTTTTTTTTTGCCTCTCCCGCTCTGGCAGCACAGTAAAAATTGAAATGTCATATAAAACGTGACAGGATGCTAATATGCGGCTCCCAGAGGGCATCTGAAAGCGTTCTTGTTGATTTTGTAACTGCAGAGAGAGTGTCGGCAACCCTCCCTTTTCCACCCCAGGAAAAATGGGGGAAAAAAAAAAAAAAAACATTGAAAAGTTGAAGAATGCTATAGGGGTGACAGAAATTTAATTTCCAAACCGTGTGAAGGAGCTAAGGATGACACACAATAATAAACAGAGAACATGATTAGCGTCTAGTGTATATTTAAAACTAGATGCGGTGTCATCGCTCTCTGAGAAATTAAACATGGGGGAAAAAAAAGAAAACAATTTATGTTTGGTTATGCAGATTTTTTTTTTTAACTTTACCAATTAAAGAGATACAAAAATAATTTAGCGTTTCAGAGAGCAAAATGTGCTTCGAATAAAAGGAGACGAGGCTATCACTGGCTCATTTACATTCCCTGGTGGCATACAGTTCAATCTAGTGAGTGTTTTGTTGGGTGAATAAATACTCCGATGGCCTGCCTCTAAAATTAAGCAAGAACAATGAAAGTCGCCACAAATAAAAAGTACCTGTTAGTTCATTTATCTTCAAACGTAACAGAAAACTGATCATTTCCACTGCAGTATGTTGGTGAGTCAAATATGTGTTACGTATTTTTATGACAGTACAAGATAAATTTAAATCTGAATCCTTTTTGCTATTTATTGTCTTTCCACTTGTTCACTGGTAATTTTCAGGCGGCATAATAAAAACCTTAATAATATGCATTTTTGGCCACAGATCGAATGCAGCATGGAGCACTTTTTATGTTGGCCGTTTAAATAGTTCAGCTCTAACACACACTGGTGTCTATTCCAAGTATTACCAACACCACATGGGAGGGCAGAGTCACAGATTTTTACCAAATGGGAGTTAAGAGAGGACCTCAGGGGATTAAAAAAAAACTTTTTTTAATCCCCTGAGGGACTCTGCTGTGGCCTAGAAGAACATCTACCTCTGTCAGAAAATGACAATAAGACAAGACAAAGACCATGGGAATGGCCTCAGATACCACCAAGGAAACTGGCATCTAGCCAGCGCCACATGAAAGAGGCAGATGTTCCGTTTTTTTGTTTTTTTTGCCATTTTAATAAATAATTTATCTGAACAACTAATCCACTGGCGGATGTGGGGAATACACATTGTGCCCTCCCTCTCTTTTTATGAAAACACATAAATATCTGTGTTAGTACAGTGTTGGGATGCACCGCACGTCCTCCTGACCCTGATCAAGCGGCTCACGCACAGAAAGGCCAAGAAGTGAAAGGAGGCACCCCACTCCCATAGGCGCAATGCATTAATGTGAGTGTGTATATGTATATGTTTATGTGATGTACACATGTTTGAGAATATCTGTGCGTGCTAAGCATTGCCTCCACAAAGTCAAATTCCTGTTAAGACTGCCAGCTGAAGGTGGACCAGGAACACATAATGCTCTCTAGTACTAATTAGTCTCTTCACCCAGTCAAGTCCCACAGCGAGGATAAATATACACATATGTAAAAGAGAGAGATGGAGGGAGAGAAAGAAAGAAAGAGGGACTAAAAGTTGGTGATGGTGGTGACTTATTTTCAGTTTGACCTCTGCTTCCTATCCTAAAGAGAAAGGTTTTTTTTTGGTGTTATGAGTGTGTGTCTCTAATGTGTCTGGTTGGCAGGAGGTTGTTTGCCACTGATCATCTTTACCCACCTCCCTCTGGGGCCTCTCATCACCTCCACCACACCAGCCACTCTATCAGGCTCAAGGTCAGAGACACACACACACATACACGCGTGCGCGCATAAATGACTACCACCCCGCAACTTCTGCTCTCGATCACTTGATCACCCCTTCCTCGCCTCCTGCTGCACGCCACCCGACCCCCACCCACCCTGCCTCACCTCTGCTCCCCTGCTCCTGCGCTCTCCTTCCCCTGTCCTTCCCAGGATCCAGCCTGGCAGAGCGTGATGAATGGGACAACATTACTCTTGTCCTCTGTTGGCCTGGTTTTAGCCGCTCCCGCCCATCTACCCCACCCCGTCCCGTCCCGTCCGTCAGTCTGCCTGTCTCTCCGTTTGTCTGTCCACGTCCCTCTGTTGCAAATCACCTTAGGCTATGATCCTGTGCTGTGTGGCAACGGTTTGTGCTACATACTTGTCCGTATACAAATAAGCATTAAACAAATAAAACCCAATTTAACTTGAAGGTTTTAATATCTTTAGATATTGACAGAAAGCCGGCATTTGGGTTAAAAAGGAAATTAATTTTTCCAACACGTCAAGGGTTTTTTGAATCTGTGTCGCATCTGTAAGATTTTCAACAACACAAAAGATTATTAATTAAATCAAATCGTATTCTTGCCGGGGGTTAATTTACATCTGATTCATCACCTAGGTCTGTGAACCCTGCTCACTCTGGTATACCTTTAATTGCATATTCATGTTCAGAGACACACAGGCAATAGAAACTGCAGTAAAATCCACCGTGTTAAACTTTGTTTTGAAAGAGAGAGAGAGAGAGAGAGAAAAAAAACACAACAGAACGAGAGTGCACCGCTATGAAGTGAAGAGATCACGTCTTCAAAAAAGTAAATAAAATATGCATCCTCTCTGTGCTCATTACAGATTTATGACTCTTGTTAAAAGAAAAGGTGGCGGCTGCCTTCTCACATGTCTGACTTTCAAATTCAGACGACACTGCTGTCAAGCGTCGTGCTCCACATTCTGTCCAATGAGAGACCGAGAGGGCTGAGTGTGCGCCATCTTCAACATCCTATTTGGTGAGAGTCTCGAGGAGCGTTACTTCGGATGGATGAGAGCACACCAGAACTCCTCACCTACAGTGCACGGAGCGCTCATCGTAACCCTTTGATGCATAGTTCATCAATCAAAAAAGTTCAGTTGGTTCAGCCACCCGTGTGTATATGATTCAGAACAATAACAGTGTGGGGAGTAGACACTGTTGCATTAGGCATAATGAGCATTGGGATTTGCTCATGCAATATAAGATAGTTTTGCAGCTCTTGTAGCAACTTTAAAGAAAAAGCACTCACGAGAATATTCAAATCACCCCACCAAACACCACCACACACCCACACACACCCACACATAAACACACTTAGGGCAGTGAAACTCATTACAAAATAAGTTTGTTAGGTGCTTAGTTAGGTGCTTTTTATCAGTGACTTAAAGGTCATAAGGTGCGAAAGCAATCATCATTTATTAGAGGAATTTAATTACTGCCTTTTAAGAAAAAGTTTAAATCTAAAAGGTTAAATTTTGTCAATAAAAAGTACACTAAACCACATTTTATACCCTTATTGCTGCTGATTATTTCAAAAACAAAAAAAAAGGACGAAATACACACGAGTGACTCCCAATGTCACCCTTTATTACCCCAGAGCCACAAGTCCCACCAGCAAAACATAGTTAACACACCGTCACACCTCAATCTACAGCTGTCACCTTGCAGTGTAACAGGTCTACAGTGCTACAGGGAAGTCACACAAAAAGACAGGAGCAGCCTTCCATGCTGGAGCTCATTTAACTTCCCCATCACCTCTAAAGAGCAGGCACAGGCAGAGCCCTCGCGGCGGGTTTGGGTTGGGGCCGAACGTGCAGTGCGTGGGTGTTAATCTAGACGCGGACAGGGGACAGGTAGTGTACACAAACCCTGACAGGACGGCAGACAGAGGCCGCTGGACAGACGATGAGCTAAATAGGAAACTGGGAGACAGCGACACACAGCATCAGGAGTCAGTGCCAGAGCCACACACATGTCCACTTACCACCATCGCTCGTATCCACTCAAAGTGCCAGGAAGCCAACATATCCTCGAGGATATGGTTTTTATCACGGCTGTCCTCCCAGGGGTCAGGTTTAGGGTCCTTGTGGATAGATTACAGTGAGATGTTCTCTTTACAACCCACAGAAATTAAAGTGAAAGGATTAAAAAATGTGGAGGTTTTACAGCTGGGGTCTTATACATTTTTCTCACCAACTGCACTGCAGAGAGTTATAACATAAGCAGTGAAACAAACAGCTTTAGCCTCGCAATGCAAAGACGGCTTGTTTTAATACTCACCTTTGTTCAGACTTTGAAACAACTACATTTGATAATTAAAACTCATCTGAGCCTCGTATTCCTCGTCTTTAAACTCTATAATCTCTATAAACATAGTGGTGATTATACTGTAATATATAAGTATACTGTCCAAATTAAAAAGACCCACACTCCAAATCATTTAAATGACAAAGGTCACAATTAAAATAAAAGTGATGAGAGAATGATGGCGAGAGAGGATGAAGGAGCAAAGAGAGAAGGCAAAAGACAAAGCAAAGGATATGTATCTGGGGGGAGTATAGATAGTGAGAGATGATCCACCTGATGTGTGTGTGTGCGACAAAGAGGAAAAACAAACACACAATGCAGCGCATTTTGCATAGAGAAACAATTCCCCTCCATGCCTCTTTCACCCTCCTTTTTGTTTTCATTCCTCCCTCTATTAGCCAAACATGATTAAAATGCAGTTCCTACCAGCGTCTCTGCTGAACAACAGGGGGAAAAAAAGAAAAAAAAAAAGAAAGAAAGACAGTGAGATGGGAAGAAAAATGAAGCGGAAAAGTCAAAAGCATCTTTTACAGCGTGACGCTTTTCATCATTCACAGGCGGCATGAAGAAAAGAACAGACATTCAAACTTTTTTCTCTTCTCTTGTGTCTCTCTCTCTCTCTCTCTTCCCTATTCTCCTCAGCCACCGAAACCCCCCCGACACCTGAGAACAACCCCACTGCATCACAAGCTCAACAACCTCCACAGAACAACATTTCAGTAACACTCTTTTTTTTTTTTTTCCTCAGCGCATTGATATAATTCCCAGTGCTCTCTTTAGTCCAATTACATTATGCCATGTCACTATCTGAGCGATCAGTGCAGTGCCGTGACTGGGACTGAGAGAGGAGTGCCGGGGCTTGGGAAGACGCTGCAGAGCTCCATATGCTATCGGGAGATAAGTCTGAAAACTTGCAATGTTTTTGCCTATATTCACACCGAGACAAAAAGTGCACCTTATTCAACTTTATACAGAGTAGAAGAAGAGACAAAAACTGAGACAGAGAGGAGGAGGAGAGAAAGACGACTGTGACGACAGAGCAGCTCTGTGTATTAACATCAGCGGCTGAAAATAGCTGTAAGGCCTTTAGGACCTGGATGTGTGTGCTGATACTAGCCATTCGCCAGGAGCTCCATGCCTGGCAGAGGAACATTGATAAACACAAACGTGTGTAGGATCGCATGTGCGCATGCATGTACTGTGTGTGCATGAGTCATGCCTACAGGGAAAGCAGCGGAGGGTGAAATGGCTGTCTCAGCACTACAGATGAGAAGGATAAAGAGATACTGTGGTGTAGGAAGACGACTTTGTGGCAGGAGAGATGAGCCGTACCTCGCATATGTTCAATCTTAAATGCACAGCGGACTCATCCATAAGGCCTTTAAACTATAAACTGATGCCTTTGTCATGCAAGATATACATACATCACTGAAAGATATTCTAAATGCTATGACTACACTAAGCTGCTGTCTCTATAGGTCAGAAATAACACTGAAAAATAGCCAATAGGTTACGGGTTGACCCCCAAATTCATTGCCTTGAAGAATTGTGCCCTAAAAAATCTGTAAAAATTCACATCTTTTAGGTCAACGTGTTCAAGCTAAGGAATAATGTCTGCTCTACATTTACTATCTGGAGGAAATTAGTGAGAAATGAGAGAGGAAAAAAAGATTTTTTTCGTGGGTACTGGTGGTGTATCTGTGTGTGTGTGAGCAAGATATTGATAGATAGACATGGGGGGGAGAAAGGGAGAGGGTGTGCACAGAGCAGTAAGCCCGTGAGCAGGACATGATTGCAGTGTGTATCTTATCTGTGTCAGGTCCTCCTGAGGCTAGTGGAGCCTAGCTGAGCGGAGCACAAGCGCTTCAGTGACCAGTCAACCGTGTGAGGGTAATCTCCTCACTCCTTCAGTCTGTCTCTCTCTCATTCACTCTATCTCTCTCTCTCCCTCTCTCTCTCTCTCTCCCCATTTTCCCAGTAAGCCCCCCTCTGGGAGGCAGCTGAGCTGCACACATATACGTGAGACACTCACACAAATATACAAACACTCACACCCATGCACAGCCTAAAGGTGATTGTCTCATGCCAGCTCAAGACAGCAAGCCCACAGGTGAGAGGAGCCATCGCAGGCTATATTATACAGCGAAGCCCCTGCAGCCAGCAGCCTGTGAATATAGGAATGAGTAGCATGTTTTTGCTATCTCGCCATGTCTCAAAGTGTATTTGAAGATTTTAAAAGGGTTAATAAAGGTGCCACAAGACTTTTTTTTTTAATAATAAGACAGATTAGAAAGAAAAAACGCACAGCTTTGCTCTGTCTGGGAGAGGACGTCATTGAAAACCATCAATACTTTGTCATGGAGGACATTTAAGAGATAATTTGCTTCTATAACTCGTGACATTAAAATGGCTGCTTCCTACATGTCCAGTGTGTATAATTTTATCTATCTACATTCAGCATAAAATATACGTCTTCACTTTACCTTTCACGCAGAGTATAGGCTATGCATCTTAGTGGAGGCAGAGGTTAAAAACTGGGGCTCTATACTGCTCCCATATTGTGTGTGTGCGTGCATCAGGATATTACAAATCAAGCAGCACGCTGAAGGTCAGCACACACGCAAACACATACACACACACACACATTGTGTGAGGGAGGAAAGAAGAAGGCAAAAAAAAATTAGCTCATGTCCAACATTCTTTCACCCATCACGTGCCTGCCTGCTCAGCTTTAACAACTCAGCCGTCCCCATCAATTAGTCTAGATGCCGGACTTTCATTGAGATTAAGTGACTAATATCAGTGCTTGCTCACGAGAAAGACACTTTTCACGTCTGCCCAACAATCTGTTAAGTCAAAACACATGTGGTGATCCAAGGCAAAAAGCCTGCAAGGGGTCCTCTATGCAATGAAAAACAGGTGCTCTGCTTTTTGGCCATGTAATACCCCATTTACCCTCTGGAGCAAAGGTTATCCAGCTAATAGCTGCCTTGTGGTGCGCTGGGAAGAGCTATGCACATGGCCGAAGTAAACATCTGGGACGGATTGTACATACTTGCAACATATGCTTCAAGTTCAATTAAAATGAGGCCTTGGCACATTTATTAATCTTTTTTTCCTCTCCTCTCTCTCTCTCTCTGTTGCTCTCTCTCTCTCTTCTTCCCGTTCTCCCCTATAGGCCTGTGCCATAAAAAGAGGCCTCCTTTGACCCGTCCTTCATACTTACTCATTCGATCTGAAGCTGTAGCTCATATCCAATGTAAAAGGCCTCATATCCAATGTAAAAGACAAATTTGCTAAGCCTCGAAACTGCATTTGTTCTGCACTTAACCAGGTTGGGAGGAGAGCAAAGGGAAGAGAGTGAGTATGTGTCAAAACGAAAGAAAGAAAAAAAAAAAGGGCAGGGAAGAGGACGATTGAGGAAAGGGTAGAAGGAGAGTGGGAGGGAAGAGAGATGTAGGTGAAGAAAAAAGAAAAATGCCCCCCTTTCAACCTCCCTACAGCTCCAATGAAATGCTAACAGTTGAGGGGAGCAATAGATCAAAATGTATGAAGCCAGAGTTGGTAAATTGTAGCCTTTGTGGCAGCTGTGCTATCCAGCATCCCAGCCCTGTGTGAACAGAGAGCAAGGGCTTCTTATTCGGAATAATCAGTCTGGCACCAAATCTGACGGAGGCCGCACAAGCTGCTTCTGCGCCTCATTTCAATATGAAAGTCCGAAATGTATTTCACATAATCTGCGGCTTTTCAAATGCCTGTATTTTTTAGGGGGTTTTTTTCTGTAAGAGGAGGCAGGGAATGCAATGAAGGAGGACAGACATAAAGAAAAGGGTAAAAAAAGGTTCAAGGTTGCCTGGTGCATATCTTCAGTCAGTGCCCCCCTGTACACTTTCGGCCTTGGAACTTCACAGCCATGAAACTTCGCTTCTGCATCACTGTGGGAGAGGATGTAATGCTCGCATATCTTTGTGTGCTCATCATCCAACTGGCTGCCTGGCTGACTGATTGCTTGTCTGGCTTACTTACTATTGGGATGACTATTTGACCATCTGCACAATAAACGTCTTGTTTTTAACCCTTTTGTTGCAGCACGTACTTTTAAAACAGGAGAGGTTGCTCTTGTGTCCTCGGGGCAAAGATAAAAGTCAGATATCAAACTGACCGGTCGAAGGTTTTTACAGTTACCATTCCAGAGATTTCCTCAAAAAACATTCCCAGACCAGACCATGCAAATTACCACTTCTCAGCCTACTACACTTCATATTGCCGCACGGAGGCTGTAAGGCATCAGCTCAAGTCATTTGAGTCTGCAGATTGCTGGTTTTCACAGTAAAGGGTTTGGACTTCACTTCACCCATGTTATAATGCTGGCCTTGTTTCACACTGCTTGAGACTCACTGGACTGTAGTATCAAAGAAAACTGCTTCCATTTGAAAAGAATAAAAAAACAAAGACAACACAGAGAGTGGAAAAAGAGCTGTACCATTTCAATTACCGTTCCCAACTGGAACATTGTCAAGGCACTGTATCCTATCCAGTGGCATTTGTTTCAGTGGCTGTTCCTAAAGTGTAAATGAGCGGAGGCAGTAAAGCAGCCACCTGTTGTTACCTGATAGTGTCTGGACAAGCCCAGATGCTGTTTTACTGGGACATAAAGGAGCAGTGAACGGACCTAAATAGCTAACTAAGCACTTTATATGGGCGCATGTTCTCAGGAAGAAGGGTCGAGGCACGACGTTAGTAAAGTTAACATAATGTCCTATGAAGGGAAATACTGCGATAAAAAAAAAAAAAACACCAAAACAAAGCAAACCAAAGGGAGGAAAGGTGAGGAATGTGTCGTGTGTATACCTACAGAAAAATAAAAGAAAAAAACTTTTCAAAAGGTTAAAAGGTTGTACAATCTGTGAACATGTGTTTGCGCCTCAGGCAGCGAGAATAACCGAACGGGGGAGGAGAAGGGAGGGGGAGATGGAGTCATTTCGTTAGTCTGTTTGTGTTTCCGGTCTATGAAGCAGTGTCAACCCCTCCTGAGGCAGTGTGCGTATGTGTGTGTGTGTGTGTGTGTGTGTGTGCCTCAGTGCATCCCTGACACGAGACATAATTACCTTGTCATCTTTGTCAAAATCCTCATCCTCATCCTCCAGCAGGTCCTCCACTGCTTGCTGTCAGTTGCAACAGAGAAAAGAGAAAGAAAAAAAAAACCAAGAAAGTGAAATAAAGATGTTTATGCAACAGCTACAGTCCAGATAAACATTAGATAACACAGGGTTAACATCATCAGAGCAGCCAAAGAGGCGCATTAAAGCTGATTGGTTATGCTTATGCCTGGCAAGAGTTTGTTAATGAGTATGGAAAGTGTGCAGATAGCACAACTACTGGATTTGTGGGTGTTAATACGTCATAAGCTTCAGAGTGGTTCTGAATTAGAATTTAATTTTAGAAACACTCTGTTGTTCAAAAATGTTGACACTTCTGGAAATGTAAGCAAACGCTCAGGCTTTTGAATTTCAACGGGCTGAGGATTAAAGTCTATTCATCCACTCAAATCGCGTCGCACAAAAGCCTTTCGCATCCTATACAATCCAGGGGGACGAGACGGCAGGACTCCTCTTCTCCTCCCGATTCTGCGTGGTCTCTTCTGGCCGCCTTGACCTTTTTGCACCCGCCTCCCACGTCCACCTCCCAATTTCTAGACGTTCACCTATCTGTCTATCCTGTCGCGCGCGCTCTCGGAGAATGCTGCGCCGTGACAGGAGAAAGAAGAAAAGCCTGAAGCGCAGAGAGCAAGCCACAAAGAACAGCAACTATTTGCTTCAGTGGTGCACAACCGATGAAACTGGAGCTGGTGTAACTCTGAGGCCCCAAGACACCACGAGACGTACTGTACAGTAAGAAGAAAAATGACAACACGCTCATGTGTTCACACACAGAACCAACAGCAAAGACACATATGGAGACATACAGCATAGGGTACAATGTAACAGTGGTGCATGCAAGTTGTAGCTTTTCTTCTTCATTGATATGTAGACGAATACGAGTTGCAAAAGAAAGGCAGCCCTTCTATTTGTATGTGAAAGGAAGCCAATAAACAAATGTATTGGCATGTAAGGAAAACCCCAAACCAACAAGAGCAGCTCAGTCCACAGTGTTTAGTGATACGCCGCCTTATTAGTCATACAATACTTGAGTGTGTCTTTGTGAACATTCACAAGTTCAAAACATGCAATCTGCTGTCTCTGTCAATCACACATCACGGCTGCAAGGTCATATTCTTGCTCCCGATTTACATAAACAAACACCCATATCATAAGCCACACAGCTGTGAACCTCAGAAATTCATCTGCTCTCATTGTTGCACTGTGCAACCGCCGCCGCCACCCCCTCCCCTCCCGAAATCCTTCGCCTAGCCCCGGCATCACCGCAAACCGCCTTACCACCTCCAGAACAGCACAAACTAGTTTGGAGAAATCCAAAAATCATTACTTAACAAGACAATAGCTTTTGTCCTTTTTGTTTTTCACTGGAATAAGGGGGGGAAACTATGTGGCGGCTGACATAAGCCTCTTATGTAAATGCAGCTTCCCACACAAACAAAGAGGAGTTCAGAACGGTAGAGTTGAGAGGGTAGAATCAATAGTGTGTGTTTGTGTGTGCGTTCTATCAATAGCTCAGGATCGCTGGGGCAAGTGTTGTGCATGTATGCATGGGACTCCTCATTTTAGCCTTTTGACTGTACTGCAACTGGTTATTCCCGCTTCACCGAGACTCCATCACTGTCCGGACAAATAATCTCAACTGCTCACATTTGACAGTCTCTTTATTGATACAGAACACATTCAGGAGTACCACACTATACAAATAACAGAGAGAGAGAGGGAACTCCTGCACTCAGCCGAGGCAAAAGATGTAGATGTGATACTGTAACATGAAAGCCTTCTGGCGTCTCTAAACAAATGAGCTATAACTGTTTATAAAGTCATCACGGTTCCCTCCCGAATCCTTTCACCCATGCCAAAATACAAATATAATGGGATCCTCCACACAGAGGCTTTACTAGGGCATGCCTGGCACATGCTCCAAACTTTAAACAAAGGAGTGAGCATGAGCTAGCTGGAGAAGCATGACCTAGAGAGACAGAGAGAATGATAGAGTCGTTTGTCTCCCTCTGCTCTCCGCTCTGCTCTCTCCCTCCTAGCGCCTCTGGTTACAGAGAGAAGTCATGTTTCCTGCAATGAGACACAGTGTAAAATTAATAAATAAAAAGACACGGAACATGTCATCTGCCCTGAAGATTGCCACGGCTAAATGCGCACACTGAAGCTACTGTCTCAGTAAGGGAGGATATAAATTACCTCAGTGCAGCCAATGAATCCCAAACATATCTCTTTGGTTCTCTGTATGCATCTACCTCTCCCTCTATTTGTATCATTCTTTCCTCTTTCTAAGACCTGTTTGGTGTATGATATCATTTGTCTGCTTATCCCCCCCATTATCATGTTGTTTGAATTACTATCATTACAGCACGGCAGCATCAAAGCCTCTGCTGTCGACAGGATCGCGTCGAGCTCGCATTGCCTGCAGAGCTGCTCCAGTCGATTCAATATCTACTGAGGTGGGGATTAACATATTCAGACCTATTCAAATGATACGGCGATGATGCAGGCTACTCTTACAGATTACACTGTGCCCCATAAATACATACATAGATTTTGATAATGTAAAATATACACACAAAGAACGCAAGCGGGCACAGTGACATTGAGAGTTCAAATGGCTCTGGAAGTGTGAAGGCATCCGTTTGGCCTTCGCGTAGACGTAAAAAGCTGATTTGCAAGAATTATGTTTAGGGTTGCATTCACGTCCAAATCGAATTTTTCCCTTTTACCGTACTTCTGATCATGCCAAAACACCGGAGGTGAAGAAAGAAATGCTGCACATTAAATTTAAGTGTAAAAAAACAATTGTACATAATTTATTTGCTCTGAATAAAATGCTGTTTTTGATTATGTGCGTAAATACAGTGAAAATGATACAGCAGCCAAAGCAAATAATGGATGGCCTGTGTATTACCCTCTTGATTTCTTCACTGCATCTATTACATGATTGATACTTGAAGGCTACAACGCTGCTTGAACTATTTTGTGCGTTGGGAAAATTCATATCAACACTAATACAGAAGACATTCAGCCTTACAGGGCTAGATCTTTCTGCGCAATTTACTGTTGCTTTGTGCTGGCTGAAATCCACGGTGCTGGCCAAAATCCGCTTGGGCTGAATTTGAAAAAACAGAAAAAGCAGTCTGAGGTAGACAAAAAGTTCAGAGAAGTTTTTCAAGAACGGTCTATGAGGTAGACTCCAAAATCCACAGGAAGCTTCTGGCATAACATCAGCAGTGCAACAGCACCCCTAGTGTGTCTTCAAGGACAGAGAGCATACTCTCAGGGTCACAAGGGATTATTACTGTGATCTTCTGCCTGCCGGATACACACGGCTTTGTAGAGTTACGGTGAATGCGATGATAAATGTGATCACGAGATCATAGCAGACTCTGTGAAGCATCTTTGATTTAAAACTGGTCAATCCTGATTTATGTTCTATGTGTTTTCTTCCCTTCCTTCTAATTCCAATGAAGTTTGTTTGTGATACAAAGTGAAAACTTTAAACTAAAGCTGCAGGTAAAGATAAAACTGATTTAGAAATGTGGATTAACTAACTAAAACTTAGTAACAATTACTTGTCTCCTGGCATACAAAACTACTCTAACAAGTTTGGAGGAAAATCTGTGTTTTGCGTGGATGGAGTTTCACAGAAGCAAAACTGACTAGGGCCCGTCTCGTTCAATGGAACAAGTGCACCGTCCACTGAGGCAAAATAAAATCCATCTAGCTGAACTAGTAGCCACATCATTTTCACCCTTCCTCTGAAAAGCCTGGCCCTCTCTCTCCCTGGCCGGACTGAGTTCCACTATTTCCCCTCCTCACCTTCCCAATGACAGCCGCAGGGGGAATTGACGCCGAAGCAGACATCCCGGTGAACATGAAGATATACTTTTTCCTTCTTTTTTTCTCCCATTCCTCGATCCCTCCCTCCCTCCGTCCTCCTGCTGCTTTTCCCCTTTGATACGTGAGGGGGTTTTAACCTCTCCAGCTGCTGAGGTTTGGCCGAGTGGCTGGCTGGGGGATCTCAAGGCCCTACTTGGTATGCACTGTCCATGAGTGTATGTGTGCGTATGTGTGCGCATACTGCCTACACCACAGTTTCTGCAGACTGGTGGGAGAGCTGAGCGTCTGATAAGGCTGGGCCTGGCTGACCCGCGCGGGCCCTTCACAAGCTGTCAGAGCCGTGGCCCTCAGAGGGGGGCCCTTCCATCTGCACTGCCCAAGCCAGGGCTCACCCAGCAGGGGGCTAGATAGGGGTGAGGCTGGGGTGCTACCGGAGCTGGAGGCTGGTGGTGGGGGTGAGAAGGGCAGCTCCATATTCATGAAAGCAACACTAAATCTGTTAGCACTGAAAAAAAAAAAAAAAAAAAAAAGAGTTTCGGGATAGCGCTGCAACATTGCTAACGCACATGTACATTTCTCATTGCTCACTGGCTCACAAATCAGCAAGTTTGTTTAGTCAGAGCTTAAGAAGCAATTCAGACAAAGTCAGAAAGGCTCCACAAGCTCTGTTGAGAGTATGTAAACACAGCGGTAAGATGTTTGTCCTTCTCAGATAATACGTTATTTTGTTTCATATTCAGTTGTGCAAAAGAGTCCTAGGGCTGGTAACATTCTTGAGGTACAATCTATTGCGCATAAACACACACGTCTGTAGACTCGGGGCTTAGACCGAAAAACTCACAAACAGCTACAGCGGGTGTACTGTATAGACAAAACAATAACAACAAGCACCGAGGCAGACACCCTGAACTGCTGACGTTGTTAGCAAAGAGCACAGACAGTTACAAAGGTTCAGTGTGATGAAGGGAGTTAGACAAATGGGGGGAGGGAAGAGAGACAACATGATGAAAAGGGAGGCTGGGAGGATTCTGCTGTGGCATCCCTGATGCTCCCGATGCTCCCGTCCCGCTTCAAACTATGCCCGTTGCCTGTCTTTCTGCCTGCCAGCCTGCCATCCTATCTGCCAGTTTAGCAGAGACAGAGAGGCAGCGAGAGGAGCAGAGATGAGCGCGGTGATGCCGGGGCGGCACGGGGGAAATCAGCGGGGCACAGGCGCTCCCAGTTAAAAGTGACATGACCTTTTGATTTTGTCACCTGTCACCAACTGCCATGTCTGACTCCACACTGAGGAGTGCCTGCCATCCGCCGCTGCCTTCCTCTGCCTCCGTCTCTCTGTCGCTCCGTCTCTCTGAATGCCTCTCTGTCTTTTTCTGTCTCCTGCTCCCACTCCATCTCCTGTTCTCATTCTCCTTGTCTTTCCAGAGCCGGGGGTTTGTACGGGGAAAAGTGGAGGTGTGACTTTTCTGGAGGAGTTGCGGGTATAATAGGCAGCGTTTCCTCTTTTCCTTCCAGCTTTCCTAATATTTACTCTTCTCTACCTGTGTAGTGCATGGCTCTTAATGAGGGCAGATGTCAAGGCAGAGTGTGTTTAGAGACGCAGAAAAAGTTCTTTTTTTTTTTTTTTTGAGCTGCAAAATCAGGGAGAAAATAGAATAGATAAAAATGGCAATGAAGCCTTGTTCTAGAAATGTTCAAATAAAGTCAGACAATATTACTGTCTTAATGAAATATATATACTGCTGTCACACTGAGCACTCCAGTCAGGAAAGAACAGACTAAAACAGTGAAGGTAGAACTACACAAACTACATTAATTTAGATTAAATGATAACATTAGTAGATCACCACAGTCAGTGATTATATTTTAATGGAAAACTAAGCTCTATCAGGGAGATTAAAATCCATATTTGTTTTTAAGAAAATACTATCTCACTCAGGCTGCAGAGCGGGCTAAGGTAGTCAGCTTCCTTGCCTCTGGAGGCATGTCTGTAAGTGTGAAGTATCTTCAGGCCATTAAGGTCTTCTCTTCCGTAATGGGCTGGCAGATCCATTGGGTGAATCAATGTAATGGTCTGAAGCATGGGATAAAGAGGATGGTCCTCCAGTGTGACGAGGCCTAATTGCCCGTCATCCTGTGGTAGAAAGAGACATCACCATGTTCCATATGTAGCCTCTACAACAGCCTGCACTGAAATTAACACCTTCGTAACATCTGGTGAGGGCTTTTCTGGGCCAAGAGAGCGGCAAGGAAGGATTTCTATTGGGATATGTCCCTGCTTGTTAATCTCGGCGCCCATCATATACACTCTTGCAAGCAGGCACGCACACGAATACGACGCGCCGCTAGGAAAAGACGTAGGCATGCGTGCGCGAGCTGCCTGACCGGCTTCTGCTTGACCAAGCCCAGCCTACTCGCAGCTTCATTTGCAGCAAGCTTGGGGTAGATCAAAGGACCAAATTATTCCAGGTTTCCAAACAAGAAAGCGATGGAGAGAAGAAAGTCATGTCATTAAAATGCTCATCCACACAAATGCAGAAAGACAAGATTAAGTCCTCCTTGATAATACATTACCGGCTTTGAATGTCAGAATTAAAAGCGGTGTCTTTCTCTGCACAGATTCAAAAGCACAAAAAGGTCCTGTTGTTTGTTTGTTCCGGTGAGCATGTTAGAGCATGACACACAGGTCAGCTAACAATGTTGAAGAGTCAGCATTCAGGGGTCAGGGAGCTACATGATAAGAGAGGAGGTCGGGGACCTTGCTGGTGCAGTGCCTCCTTTAATCGCTGTTCTAAGGATGCTCTGACTGCTTAGCAGGTACTGGTCAAGGTTGGGGCTAGGGTAAGGAGCGCTGATCCGGGATCTGTTTGCAAAGCAGCATGTAACCACACAACAGTCAGTGACCCTGAGGGGTGAATTACAGCCTGCAGAGAACAGAGTGTTTGTTTATCTGCTATAGACAGCGCTGTGCACTGTGGTTGTGGTGTAAAACTGGAGAAGGGTCCGCACATTGAACCCATCAGATGAAGCAACGCTAGTTCATTAGGAAGTCTGTACTCAAGTGCTTTTTTCATTTTCTCTCATTCTTGCCCCCACCCTACCTCTCCCTCTCCCTCTCTCTCTCCCTCTCCCTCTCTATCTGTTTCTTTCTCTCTCTCACCCTTCAGAGTGAGTTCAGCAGAGATTCCTTTGGCATTACCCTCACCCCAGACTGCTGGAAAACCGCAGCGCTCCGGATGCTGACCCTTGCTCGGCTCAGCACAATGCTTTAATTTGGTGTGTTGTTTAAAGTAATTAGAAAGCCCCTTTCCCCTGTTTTCCTTTCTATTCTTCTCAGTTCTCTGCCAAGTGCAGGAGGGAAACAGTGAGTCGTCCATGACTTCAACTTGATAAAGACTCGGAAGAGGAATCCAGGGGACCAGGAGAGGAAGCAGCAAGAACTCAGATACTGGATGCTCTCGCGGTGCCCCCTCCCACCCCCTGCCTTCCCCGCACCGTTGCAGATTGGGAAACTGAAAACAAACAGGGACAGGACTCGGGGGATACTTGTGTCTGAATGTGCGTGTTCGAGTGTGTGTGCATGCGGCATTTGCAAACACGCTGGAAGATAATACTTATTTTATACATTGCATTTTTTTTTTTGTTTTTTTTTACTGCGTTTAAAACTGACAGAAGATAGTAATATGAAAAGGTAAAGAGGCAAACAGTTGATAAGGGAGCAGGGGGACAGGGTTCCTCACATTCACCAGTCCTGAGGCTGTGAGACCGCAACATCGAGACAAGAGGGACAATGATTGTCAGGGAATTTTCTTTGTGTCGCCCGTGCTGCTCCGTACCGTTCAGCACAACTGTCACAGCGGCAAGAAAGGGGAGCATTAATGGCGCTAATCTTTGACAATTAATCCCACTTTCATCAGATACACCGTCGCAAAAAATTTCTTCACACTCACACACACGCGTACGCTTATACAATGGACACATTTTCAACTTTTATCACTTACGTACACACACACACTTGCATTTCTACCCACACATCAAAGTACCGTTCTAGCACACACCTGGAATGACTCATTTAGATGTACATGCCTGTGTGTGTGCGTCTTTGCGTGAGCTGTTCTACACGGCGGCCGTGCCTGAATCATAACCTTGGAATAAAAGAGAATACACTAGGCTACCTCAGACAGCAGAACAGCAGCACAACAATATTCAGTATTCATGCATCACAGACACACCTGCAAATTCACTCACAGTACATACACCTCAATGGTACCCCATTCTCTACGACCGCGTATTTGCCTTGGACTATCTCACCCCCAGCCCAAAACAACTCCTCTAAATACACTTCACTTGCAAAATAGTGCAATCCACGCATATGAAGATTATTAAACTGAAAGACAGTTAACTAACTTAAAGCCATTGCAGAATAGTTGCTCACAGAACACTGATGATGGCTACATCAAAGAAATCTTCAAAGACAAATGAACCCTTCAGCATCGACTAAAACTGGGAAAATAATAAACAGTACAAGAAATAATACTGAGATAAAAAAGAGAAAACTGTTGGTTATAGTTGGCCGAAAATAAATTCAGTGTTACTTAAGTTGTAGTTAAAGTCAGTAAATTAAATGGTCTAGATTTCTGGTCTAAATATGGAAGTTCATGCCAATCAAATTTAAAGCGTTCACATGTTTTTTAAGAGATCAGATCTTAAAATAGTTAAATTAAAATGATCCCATGTGTCACCACAGTAGTGAGGGTCCATATCTCCCGTTGTCTTTGACCATCGGATATTTTCTTGGAACCCAGTCGATCCGTGTTGTCATACCCAAAAGGCGCTTGCCATATGAGAATCCACAGTACGAACATGTCTTAATGTTCCAGCCAATTCTTGAGGCACTTGAGCCACAATGGTCCCTTTCAGGAGAGAAAAGCAATTTCGCATGAAGTGGGAGTTACATGTACTTACTCGTATGTGAAGTGAGTGCCACATTATGAGGATATGTAACCTTTGTTGCCTCATTTTACTTAGGAAGTACACGAGAAGAGAATATCATTATGGCTGGATAAATGCGAGCAGCAGGTAGGGGCACAAAACATCAAGCTGGGTTTTGTCTTAAGGCATGTGTGATTTTTTTATTTTTTGTCAGGCAATGTCGCCATCTACAGGCGAGGAAAAACGTCCTCTGTCATGTAAGTCTGTGTCATTCACAAATTGTTCATTTTCAATGTTTACTTAACTTACACTTGCAAACCTTTAATTCTTGACTTAATATATTTAGTTTAAATACCCTAAACATTAAATATAATTCCAAATCTACTGTGTAACTATCAGGTTACTGTCAAAAAGCAGAAGAACTTTTTTAATTAACAAACACAGAAAGAGAGGCTTACAAACAGAGGAGATTAACTCCATGTGTTATGTACAGTTCAAATTTAATTCTATTTTTACGAGTAATGCCACAGTGACACAAAGCTATTAGATTTGGTGCATTGAAATGACTGAATTTAATACTTCTTCTAAATTCAATCCAATCTAACCCAAAGAATCCTTATGAAGAGATAAATATACACATAGAGAGAGACTGCGAGAAAATCTGAAGTCTGTTAACCGGTTATTTCCAACTGAGTCTCGGAAAAAAAAGGCACTTATTAAAATTAATCACTTCATTGTTCACGCTCACTCCATAGTCTAGCTCTGTCTCTCGTTTTCACTCTCTGCTCTCCAAATGTGCCCGGGCATGATTAAAACATGTCTGTTTCTCCATGACATTGCTTTGACATCATTTAATTGGTATAAGAGATAAAAATAAATGAATTAAATAAATATACTACCAGGTAAGTGGCGTAACGTAGCTCAAGGTGACAGCCTATTATTTCTCCCTTTTCTTTGCCTCAAAGAAGGCAAAGTGAGAAATGTGAGATTGCACTGAGAATGCAGCTCCTCATGCGGCAGATGGAGGTTTCTTTTTTATTTCATTTTTTTTTTCTTTTTTTAAATTAAATCCAATCCTGGTCAGAGTTTGTGAGTGCAATTTGATCAAAAGGTATATTGGAAATTTTCTCAGAAAGGTATGTTGCCGGCTCACTCATCTGCACATCTCTGCTGAATATAATCACCAAATACTTATTGTTTGATAAAGAAATGGAGTTTAATTAACGCCGAAAATAAATGAAGAGCGCGGCTGAATTTCAACCCTGCATTGTGTGTAGAAACAGGCTTTTACAGTGAAGCGAAAAAAAGGCGGAGTGATACGAGGAAGGGATGGGGTTACTCACCACATCTTGTCTTGTATCCTTCCCTGATGCGATAAGGATGTAGTTCCAGGCCAAGGGCAGCAGCAAAGCCAGAGGAATCATATAGAGTTCAAAGTTCCAAACGACGATGACAAAAAGCTGCGGGGACACATAAAAGCAAAACTGTTGAAAAGAGAAAAATACGGGAGGACTGCGTGGACCAAGAGTGTCTACATTCATGGTTTAAACACGGATGCCTCAAGAGGGAAACTCCTGAGAAAACGTGAGCCGGCCATATGTGCGATTGGAAACGATGCACATTCAATCACATTCATATGCAGAATCATAAACCCTTATGGAGCGAGGCGTAAAAATTAGGCTGTGCTTCAACAAAGGTACAGGCCCGGTGTTAGCGAGCTGAGGTTCGACACCATGACCCCCGGCGGTTTATGGTCCTCGAGCTGAGGACGAGGACGGTGAGGAGGACGAGTATGAGAGTCTCTTTCCTCCATGCCAATCACCCCGGACTCTGAGGTCATGTACTGTTTCAGCCACAGCACGTCAGAGCTGACCCTTCTATACTCAACCCCAAACTCTCGCATATGACCCCACACACCCCACAACCCAAGTCCCTAACCCTGTCACTCCAAGCCCCAATATCCTCTCTCCTAGCCCAAAAGACTCCTATGCCCTGCCCCTAACCTCCTCTGCACCCATCTGCCAAAACCATAACCTCTATACCTCCCCTCTCATCACCAAACAAGAAAAGCACCATCTGAAAATTAACCTTTCCTAAAACCCTGTATTCTGATTCTGGCAGGGCTCTTTAGCCTCTGACAACAGATTACTGCGGCGTTTGGGAGAAGATATCTGTGGGAAAGTAAAACTGCCAATAATGGACGCTTGATATTTTCTCAAAGCATTGTGTCAATTGTGAGGAAGCATTGTGTCAATTGTTGTGTAAAAAAGTTAAAGAGAGTTGGCCGGGGGGAATTGCGCGGGAATAAAATCTGCCAATAGGACAAAAGAGCATTTATCTTTTCTAATAATATCGTGCTTAACTATACAGAGATTCTTGGTGATTGATAAAACCGAGGCAGCAATTATAGCAAATGCTGAAAATGCAAACCATGTCTAATGCTCAATCTCCTCTAACAAAACATATTTATCAAATTCAAGAACAAGAAATCCATTATTTCAAATAGGAGCAGAGACGATTTGAAATTAATTAGTCTCTGTATGGAAATACACCCGTGTTTAACAATCAGTTCTGATGGGGAACTTTTAGGAGTGGTGAAATTGAGACTATTACTGTATAAAGCAGATTTATTGGTCTGTGCACCAATTATGATCCATCCTGTTTGGCTGAACAACATCAACAAGAGAGAGAGGGGATGCTTAGTAATGAACAATCAAATTGTTTTATTTCTGTGTTTTGTGCCTGAGTGTGTGTGAGGGGAAGAGACGGAGAGGGAGAGAGGAGACTAAAATCAAGCTCCTCATTGTGTTTGCCGTCTGAGGTTAATGTGAATATGAGGTTCAACAGCCCCTCAACAGCGCGCATGCAGGTCTGCTGTTGCTGTGGCGGAGCTAGTCGGACACCAAGCGGCACGCGCTCTGGAGCGCTGCGCCGTGATGGACAAACACATCTGAGCATCACGGCTCCACGCAGTAAAAACACATTCAACTCTAATTCTGGTGTAGAAAAGTTTGAAAGACTCGTTTGGAAACTTTTAAACAAAACTCTTACTATATGTTAAAATATCTGCCACCGAATATACAAAAAAATAAATAAACAAAAATAATAGAATTAAACATGAGAAGTGTCCAGTGCTTTTTTGCATAATGTTCACAGCAAAATTACTTCTTCAAATAAGCCTGAATGCTCTTTGTGCAACAACCAAATTTCCCAAAAGTATCAAAATCCTTCCATGTTTCTCTTGGGTTCAACTTCACTTTCTCACATACAGTAAACAGAGTCTGTCTCTGATACATCTGTGTAGGAGAAAGCTGGATAGAAACAACTTAATAATTCATATTTGTATACTAAAAAGTAACAAAACAATATCCCTTTGCTGATCATAAAAAGCCGTTAAGGCCGAGAAAGCTACAAGCAACGCACATCCACACAGATTTTCTCTACGAAATGTAAATATTCTAAAATTACCCACCTACCTACAAGTAATTTACAAATCTTTATGATCTATAACGCTGCTAAACACCGGAATAATCTCTAACTAAACAATGTGCAATGGAGGTGCAGAGGCTTGACTCCAGTTGAACAAACAAAGGAGCTCACTTGTTTCAAACCTATTCTGGTAGACGCTATAAATAACTGCACACGTACAAACATCTTCATGCAGATGCACATACGCTCCTTTCAAATGCTCCGCTATAAATATAACTTACAGCAGGCATACATCGCACTGTAAGTATTTGTAGCGTCTGGTTGTCTAATCGCTCATGGTGCTGTTGTCACGAAGCAGAAAAATTAATTGCACTTCCCACTGCTGATGTTTATAGGAAACCTTCAAAATTTTCTTTTATGCTTTTGTCTTTTCTCCGTTTTCATGAGGTTGTTTAACCTGTCACCCCTCTTCATTCCGCCTCCTTTTCAGTTAAAGTGGCTGAGGGCGAAGTTTTGACTGGCAGCTGGAGAAACCGGACACCCAGGCTCAGTAGTGGCCAGCCCTGTACCGTCTTTGTGCCCACCAGCTGGGCAATGGGGCCCTGCGGTGCCCGGACCTTTCCACCAGGACCGGGCCGATCGCAGCCACCCCCCGTGACGCTCGCTACACCAGATAGGAGGCTCTTCGCCTGGGGAGGAGGGAGAGGGAAGGAGCCCGCTGAGGATGTCAGTGACCAGAGAAGGGCGGAGGAAAAAGAAAATAACGCTGAAAATATGCTGGATCGAAGGGAACAAGAGGAGGAAAAGGCTAAATGAAGGTCCAGATGTAGTCTACGGGAATAATAATAAGACATATTATAGTTGTTGGTGATTGCTAAGAGTGAATATCTGAACAAGCACACAGGAGATGCTGACTATGCCTCGATCTCACTGTGTCTAATACTTCTGCATTCTTACCTGTGTGGTAATGTAAAATTTTCAATATGAACACTGCTTTTGTCTCTTTTTGTATATGTACCTCTACAGTCTTTAAAATTCGCAAACTGTCTGATTTAGTTTTCAGTATGTAAACAAATGTATAAAGTTTTATATTGAGAGATTATATAGTTAATATAGCCTGTAATTATCAAACCTTTAATGAAGTGCAGTGACAGTGATTCTTTATTTTAGTTCATTTCTTCTTTCCAAAACTAATGTCAGCAGCTAATAAATCAAAAAAACAAGTCGGGAATAATAAATTAAAAATGTGTCTTTATGACAGAATCCAGACGTATTCTGTCATAAAAATAGACCGTCACTTCTTTTAAAACTACTCATGCTTCAACACAAATTGTTAGGAACAAAACTATTCACTTGTCATAAAACAAAGTGAAATAATATTCTCCACTGTCACATCTGCTGAACCAGTTTAAGATGTAGTTAAAGGCTACATTTGAACTGGGCAAACTTCACATCTAAGCACAAGCTGAATTTCAAATGAGATGTATAATTAAAAAAGACAATAACAAACAAGCACCAAGTAAAACCATGCCAGAATAATTTGTAATGTTTTGGCTAAAATACGCCAGCACACACACACACACACACACACAAAAAGAAAACTAAATTATTCTGACAATTCTCCGTAGCCAGATTTCACTGCAGTTATAACCTTTGATGCTTTTTCTTTTACTATTAAAGAATTCGAACACAAGAAGTTATATTAAAGACAGAAAGTCAAAATGATTTATTCAAGCACTTAGTGTGGCACATTGAGAGTTGCAGTATCTGTTTCAAAACACAACCCGTATCCGTACGGCTCTTTGCCGCAGCACCGTGGGAGGGTAATATCAGTATTTTGGCTTACATTAACCACACACCAGGCTAACTTTCCCCCTGCTCTGTCTCAGCGGAGTGAAACTGAAGTTTGGATTTCAGACTTCCCCTTTATCTCTCTTACATCAATTTCCATGCTGGCACTAAGTGTTGCCAGATAGCAACTAGAAGTCCTGTTAAGTTCGAGGGAACGAGAGGAAGGGAGAGTGTGTCCTGTTTGTGACCAGACCTACCTATCATTCAGTGGTGCTAGACTGCCCCCTGCTGTTCCCCTGCAGAATTCAGATCCACAGCTAAATTAAAGCTGTTCATCCGATGAAAAAAGAAGCAAATCACTGAGTCGGTCATTGCATTAGAACATAGAAAAATAAAAAGCAGCATTCACCACTCATGGACTCAACAGTACAGCTGCACAGTAGTGGTAACTATTAGTAGTAAAGAGAGCTGTATCCATGACTCCTCAACAAAAGGCCTCACACATTTTCTGTAAAGTCTCTATCTCTGGTGATTAAGCTCTGACTTGGTATTCTCTCTTAGTCATGCCACTATACTTCAACTATCACTCATTTTGTAAATCAGGAGAGCAGTAAAATGTGAAAGTATATCTTTCAAAGCTGTCCCTTGCTGTGGGCAAAGACGAACTCCCGACTTTAAAACTTTTAAAAGTTAGACAGGTTCTTTGAAGAGGAGTCAAAGGAGCAATTTAAAGAGACCTGGAGTGGTGTGTACCACTGACTGCTATGGCGCCTCAGCTCTGTGTGTGTATCAAACTGCCAGGCAGACATGTGCAAACACGCACACATACACACTCCAATAGTTGCTTCTGTACCTGTCTTTGCTTTTTTTTCCCCTTTTTTTTATTTCAGCAGGGTGAATTTTTATCTAAATGCAAAGCAGGTGATAGGTGCTCCAGTTTCCTCTAGAAGTAGCTCCCTTGTCTGGGCTCTCTTCCTGATAAGAGTCCTACTTTGCCTGACATAAAAGAGCCCGGTATCATTTCCCCTGCCTCCCCAACAACCCCCAGCTCGCTGCCCTCGCCCTTCCCCGAGCTTCACAAAGCTGCCTCTATTTGCTCCCAATTCAGGGCCCAATTGCAGATAAAGTTACAGCAAATTTGTTTGGAGGAAGAGCTGCTGAGGCCTACGGTCCCTGGGGCAATAACAGCCTTGTCTTGCAGGGGCCGTGGGGAGAGCTGGCAGCAGCAGGAGAACAGAACCCAACACCGCTCAGCCCGACAATGGCCTCGACTCTCTGGGAGGGAGGGAAAAGGGAGGGGAGAGAGAGATAAAGGAGAACAGGGATGGATAGATGGATAGGAGGGAGAGATGCTCAGCTTGCAGGTGTGGAGAGCGGAAGCAGACGCTTAACCCCGAGACAGGGAATGGAGACACCACCCATAGACACACACACACACACACAGACGCACACACACACACACAGACACCACCCATCATGCAGGACAGGAGGTAACTCCAGTCCCGTCCATTGTGCCAACGCCTCAGGCAAAGCTGCCACGGTGGCTGATTCACTGTCGGGATGGGTGGTTGACAGCAGTGTGGGTGTGAGAGAGAGAGAGAGAGTGAAAAGCTGCATGTGAGACTATGCGATATCTCTCTTTCTCGCACATGCACACAAAACACACACAACATACACACTAATCACAGCTGGCACTAATGGGTGATGTGTACATGCGGCTGGCATTTTCAGAATTGGGCAGAAGGAGAGTAAGGGACCATGAAGGAAATATCTGAACATTTTTTTTGTGGAGGGAGAGTTTCACAGTGACACAGTATGACAGCTGCATTTTGATGCAGAGTATCGCGCACAAAATCCCACGAATATATGAAGAAGCTTAAATTTTCCCCCCTCAGGCTCACTTAGCGGTTATGAGGCGCACACATTTGTAAGTTTAGAGGTTGAATTGCCCAAAGCTCCACCTCTGTAGCTGCAGCCGCGCTGGAAAGTTGAGTGTAACATCTGTCTAGAGAGACATCCGGACAGAAACACACGTGCACATGTGTACAGACGCACATGTCCATAATCACACACAGCAGTACACCTTCATGAACGCACCACCTTGGCCAGATGGCCCCCCATAAAAACCCACTTAAAGAGATGAGTGAAGTGATTAAGAGGCCTCTCGAAGTAAGGGAGAAATGAGAGAGGGATGAAGAAATGGAAGGGGAGGGAGGGAATACCTGTGTGTGTGTGTGGGGGGGGAGGCCCTAAATACTCTGATGCTTTTAGCTAAGTGCATACTCCTACGCTAGCAGACTCCCAAAAGAGCGGTGGATGGGAGGGAGGGGGCACAATGACACCTAAATTTCAGGATTTCTATAAACTATAAAACAGTATGTCCTTGGCCTAGATATATCCTTTGTTAGCATCTGAATACGTTGGATATAAGTGAGTTCAATGAGAATATGAATAGTCAGAACAGTTCCTCAGAAACGGATGTACTTTACGCCGCGTTTAGAAAAAAGGGACGAGGAGCTATGCACGCGTGCGTTCGCCGGCACGGAGGCTGCACTTTCCAAGGCTGCATCCTCCCTTCTCCATTCACCATGTGGACTGGCATTTCTGAAGTGACCTTGTTTTCTGGGAAATTCTTGACATTTTTATTTTTTTGTCTGACATTTTCATTTATTTCTAAAAGATGAGACACGAGGACTCGCGCCCGGGTCGCACTTGCATGAGGGAAAATGCAAACACACGCGCACACGCGACTCCGGGCTCGCACGCCCGCGCGCACATAAAGGGAAAATGTTAACTGATCAATACCGTGTCTCTCCTGACCCATGTCTTGTGATGACACGGTGACCTGCTGTACAAACACACACATTCAGCCTCTGCAGAGATTAAGCTGGTGTCAGACAGCCAAATGCTGCTAATGTCTAATGTCTGCTGTGGAGACACTTAGTGCTGCCATGGTAAAGGGCTGGGGCAGGGCGGGTCCACCTGTCCTGTAGCTACTTAAGTCAGGACACTAAACCAGACAGGATTAAATGTCTGCTCTGTCATCTTTAGGGTAGGAACCTCCATGCAGACACTCGCTGCCCGGCAGGAGAATGTCTTTTACTGATAGCTCTGCTGTCCAATTACACTTCACCTTTTAATACCAGACACAGATGACAGGGGAGAAAGAGACAGAGAGGGAGGATGAAGACGAAGAGGAGGCCGGTGGACGAAGGGAGAAAGGCTGCCATTTCTACTGTCTGCAGGAACAGCTTGTCACACTTCAAAAGATCGTAGTTGCGTTTTCTCAGTATTTGGACATCTGAGGCTCTAATAAAATAATGTTTAAGATTCAACACCACTCATTCCCAGCCAGCGAGTGTCAAAACAGACGCCATGTGTGCATGTACATTTAATACAAGGACATGGGGAAAAAAAAACTTAATCAAGTCTACCATTGGAGTGTGTGAGTAACAGTCTGTGGTTGGGTGGGTGTACTTAACAGTGCTTGAGACATGAACAGTCTCTTGTGTTAGAGTGTGAAATTACCAGTGAAGGATCTATACTTTGTTAGCAGAAATGGTCCTACAGATTTGGTATATGTGTGTGTGTGTGTATCTCCTCTGTGTGTGTGTGTTTAGCATGAAAAGTACAACCAGTAAGATATATGACTACACATTTAGAACAGTGCTCGTCAACATCGGTAGAGTTTAAGTAATTTCTCTATGACAAAAAGGAGCCCCAGCTCCATTTGAGATTGTTTTTCTCCAACATTAAATTCTTAGGAAACCAATAACAACAACATACATCATGTGAGTACTAAATATACACTCCTGGTCCTGGTTCTTTGTGTCAGGTAAATGTGCTACATTTAATGCTACTGTATATCTAAGTGCACCTCTACGTACCACAAAAGCACAGATGCTCCTCTGCGGAGAGTCCCACTCGAAGCAGCTGTTGATGTAGCAGCCCGTGTTGATCAGGAACGTGATGCAGCGTCTTACTCGGTTGAAGTTCTGCAAAAGCAACTGTGAAAGAGACAAACAAGCATTAAACAAGTGAAGGCTTGAGGTGAAATATGTGCCATAGCAAGGTAAAGATGGGGCTGTAAACATGATTTAAGAAAACGTCGTATGCAATCAGAAACAGAGAGAGGCGATGAAATTAGGTGTCACAGGTAAAGTAATACTGAACTACCACAAAAGACAGTGAAATAGGATCAGCCTGAACACAGCTATCATGGTACTTTACTGATCTTGTGACGTCACACGGTTAAAGAAGTCAATTTTTTCTCATAGATAATCACTGAAGATGTAAATTCATCACAAGTTGGTGAACAAATTGAGCTAAAATGATATACTGCTAAAATGGTACATCCAACCACTGTCGTGTCTCATTCAGCTGTCTCTTCTCTGCACAAGATCTGCAGCTTTGACCTCACTTTAGATTCATTATCACAACATCACATTACTGAGGGCACCATGAGGACATCAGTGTGTTTTCCTTCCTTGGAGCGGGCTATATATGGATGTCCATGGGTAAAGGACACAGCCAGCTGATTCACAGTGTTTCTTTATGTCTATTCACCCGGTGATAAAGTTTAGTACAATAATAACAATTTCCAGCACAGTCCCTGGATTGTCCTCCCTGAGCGTTCTCCAGGCATTTGGCCAGAGATAAGAGAAAACCGGCTAACTGCGGTCATCCCCCTGGGTTGCCAGCCATTCGGGGAATAGCACAACAGCGGTGAAGAACGCCAACCACCCAATCAGGTCAACACCGGGAGAAAGTGCTCCCAAAGGACAAACTGTCTCTCAAGATCCCTGCTCAAAAAGAAAGAAAAATTCTAGGCCATTATTTCACTCTTTTTAATAAAGTGTTTAAATGAGCATATAATGTGGATGTACAATAAGTCTATTATATGTGTGTACGGATGGATTTGTGTGTGGCTAGCGGTGGCTTGATACAAGACGAGAGGAGGATTTCTCCTTTTCTATGTATAATTATGTGAAGATGTTTGTTGCCAAACTGGGGATGACTCTATGGTGTCCTGCTGGGGACAAACACACCCTGAGGTCAGCTAGACAGTTAATCATCCATTTCCACATTCGTCAGCACACTGACGTACAAGCCGTACTCCTCCTGGCTCATTACTGTCATAACTGAAAATGTTCTTTTTCATGAATTATGTCTAACGGGGCTTTTAGTTTTTCCTTTAAAACAGTTAGAAAAGTCATTTATTAAGTCAAGTGTCATAATTACAATTAAAGGCTTGTGTTTGGCAGGCGTGCATGCTTTTTTTTCTGTCCTTTTCAGTGTGTGTGTGCACATTAAGCAGCAAGCAACAGCAGGGGAGATGCTACCACACAAAAGAGCCCTCACGGGGCAATCCCTCCAAAGCAGCCGGTGACATCATCATCGCGAGACGCTGACATGGGTCATCTCTATGAGTCAGGGGTGAAATGGAGATGAAAAAATGATTCTGCACCTCGAGAGAAAAGCTCGGAGTGGGCCGAGATAGAGAGAGGAGGCAGAAACAGTGAATATATGGAGGGCTGACAAAAGGGTGGTACGGGATTGTGTGTGTGTGTGTGTGTGTGTGTGTGTGTGTGTGTGTGTGTGTGTGCCGGGCTGTGTGCTGTTCTGGGCAGAGCTGTGCTCGGCTGTGCATGGCTCAACACTGACTGCCGAGCCCAAACGGTCACTCATATGACATGTCTGATGTGGGCCAGCCCCTACCATTCATCCCTTTGTGGTGCCGCCACACTGAGCAGCGTGACAATGAAGTGCAAAGCAGCAGTGGCAAAGAGGGCCAACTATAAGGATGGCCAATCTACTTATGCACCCCAGAGCTGACAGCTTGACATTTCTATTCACCACTCAGAGTGGATGCGAGGGGGTAGAGATGAGAAAAGGGGGAGAGCAGGAAAGGGGGGGAAAAAAAAAGAAACAAAATGCTGTTTTTCCTTCAATCATCCCGTTGTATCTTGCCCACACAGTTGTTGTGCTTTACAAGATGCCACTCACCGGGGTTGTTGGTTTTGCTTCAGACAGTTAAGCAGAATAGCAGGTGCAGTGGTGGACACAGATAAAAATGAGGCGGAGGTGGTAGTAGATAAGTGTTGGCTGCTGTTGTACCTGTTTGGACACTCTGGGCTCCTCCTCAATGTACTTCTGTTCAATAGGAATTAACGTCCTGAGACCAGCCTTCACCTGGAGGATGGGAAAAGCACGAGCGGTGTCACAAGCGGCAAATGGTGAGAGAGAAATAACACTTTCAATGGAATTCATGAAGAATACAGATGAGAAAGACGGTGACAGTGATTTAGCACACAGCTATGTCTATATTATTTGAAAGGTTGTTTTTTTTTTTTTATCAACACACTGTGTTCTGGCATAACATAGCAGCACATGCGTAGAGCGTGCCCCATGTCAGAGGCTAGAGCGAGCGGGAGGGAAAGCTGTAAGATGGCCGCTATAGGACACACACAGCGATGGTGAATGGGCGAACAAAGGCTGCTGAGAGGGAGTCTTCGATAATTAAAGCCAAAACGAGGACGAGGGACAAGGGACGAGGGATGAGATGGAAGCGAGGGAGGGAGGGGGGGGTTGACAAACAGAATAAAGACAACAGCAGCGTAGAAGGGGGGAATGCTGGGGAGAACAAGAGAGGGATGAGAGAGAGAGAGAGAGAGAGAGAGAGAGAGAGAGAGAGAGAGAGAGAGAGAGAGAGAGGATAATGGGGGTGGGGGGCAAAATAAAAAAAAAAAATCAGGGAGGAGACTCGAAAAAAAAACAAAAGAAAGACTTACAGCATTAAAAATCACGTCTATTTCGAGAAAGATGACCCCTTTTGTTGGCCCTGTCAGCTCCTTGCTTTTCAAGACGTAGGCTTTGCGTTCTCCATTTTGGATCTGTGGGAGAGGGACATGACAGGCGTCTGTCTGGCAATACCCGGCTGAATCGGCTCCCCGGGCCACCTTTGAACCCCAGCTGCTGGCGCTGACAGGGAACCCAAAACAACTGTGGCAACTCTGACAAGTACCTGTTCATTACCCACTGCAGCTCGGCTCTGTCAAACAGAAATGAACTATCCTGGGGAATCATACTGTACAGCAGAGCACGGGTATATTAGACACACAGTTATTTCACAGGCTATCTATATTTTTTCAAAATATGAGAGACGTTTTTCCGTCTTTATTTCTTCCTCCAAATCGCATCGTTCAGTCTCTCTATCAGTGTCATTTTCATATCATCTCTCATCCCCTAACTTTCTTTCTTCTCAGCTATCAATCTCTCTCTTTTTTTTCCTCGGCCTCTCTTCCATTTTTTTTCTCCCTCCTGTCATCTCTCTCTCTCTCTTCGTGAAATAACAACAGTGTCATCAGCGGAGTTGCAAAAATAACCTCTGCTTTTTATATCTTTTTCTGTCTGTTTTCGTTCTTACCGTTCCTTCATGTTCTCTCTATGACTCCCAAGGGGAAAAGAAAAAGAAAAACAGAAATCTGCCTTTGACTCACAGTTAGCAAAGGAATAGCCACTTTCCCCAGGAAGTCCGCGCTTCTGTCTCGGTCCTCGTCGTAAACAGTGACCTCGAGTACCGAGTGGATGTCCTTCACGTTACTGGACCACACACAAAGACAGCATCAATGACATACACACTGGGTTCGGTGGAAACTACTGCATCTTGCACAGGCTTCTTAAAATCTGCAACACTAAATGATTGCATTAGAATTGGCTAATTTTTAAAAAACTATGACATGCTTAAAAATATCACAATTAACATGTATTAAGTTACGCTGCACTACAGAACAGCATGAGCTAAATAGAAGAGTGAAACTCGTCAGAAGTATCTTTAGAAAACTAAGCGAACAAGATGATTATTGAGGATATGTGTGCAAAAATGCTATGAAATACACTCACAGAACAATTAAATGAACCTGCTTGTAGTTTGCAATATGGGAAAAAATTGCAGTGTATGTATAATAAATTACTTAGATTCATTTCCACATTTCTATTTATACACATGCTTTTATAGTTTATTATATTTTTGTGCGCATTCACACGCGTACAGACAGTCTATATTAACTATCAAATAAGAAGTATTATTAATTATAATATTTATATTATAATAAGTTTACTGTAAAAATTCAAGACTGTGATATATAGTGATCAATAGATATTTTGTAGTTCTCAAACTGGCCAGGAATTAATTATTTAAAAGCTTTGAGGAATATCCTTATATATATATATATACACATATATATTATTATGTGACAGGTGCTCTGACTTTCTACCAGACAAACATGAATGTCGGCGTGAATGCACGCCTTGTAAAAGCCACTCACAAAGTGAAGACCTTGTTCCACTCTGGGTTGAGGTTTTTGTAGACAGTGTGTGTTTGCAGCCGATCGTTACTCAGCTCCACCACGCAGAACGGGTCGCTCTTACCTGCCAAGCACACACACATTAAAAAAAATAATAAATGGAAAAGTACCAAACTTAGAAATTATTAAGAATAATTTGCAAAATATTATAAATATATAGATGTTTTATTTTAAGTTTGGCCAGCTTGATGTCTCAAAGCAAGAATCTAAGTTATCCCAACAGCTTTTGTTTATCTCCGATCCCTCACGTTATTAAGACATATAGTATATACTGTAGCATCCTCTGTTTATGCAAAATGACAGCTCCAATACCCTGGACTTATCAGAGCCGTAATAATATGATTCTTTCATTTTTACCCCCAATCCTGTGTATATTATACAACAGCATATCAGTGCGGCAGCTGCAAGCCATTTCTATCAGCATCCTGGGAACATGGACAACTAGAAGATAAGCTCCAGGACAACTGTGCCCTGGGCAGTGACAAGACGGGGACGGGAGAGAGAGAGAGAAAGAGAGAGAAAGGGAGAGAGAGAGGACTTTGAGAATGGATGGTGCTGAGAACACAGGGGTCGAGGTGGCTCTGAAGGCCAGAGGACTTCTGAGTAGAAGATAAAGAAGGGCGAGCACGGGGTGTGAGAAACGTACGGCGGTTCGTGAGCAGGGATTCCAAAGAGAGCGGTGGGACGGCAGCAGTGGGACAGCAGCGGCAACGACGCAGAGACGTACATGAGAATTAAATGATGGAGAAAAACTTTCCACAATATCATTTGTGGTTTGTGTTTTTTTTTTTAAATAAAAAATATTTACAGATACATAATTTATTAAAATGGGAAAAGGATTTAATTTAATTGTCTTTTAGTTTAGAAACAACAGCGGTACTGGTTTCATCAGTGTCAAATATTTCATAGTAATAACAAAATAAATAATAAAGCAACTTTATCCTACAGAATAATTCACTATAAAAACTCAAGGATCTCACATGAAGAATCATGAACTAAATAAAACCTGAATAGTCCATGAGGGAACTTTAGAGACCCTTGATGTTAGAATACATAGATATGATATATGGTGCACTATAAATCATATTCATTAATGGTAATTAATTCCAACTAAACTTTCAATGCAGAATTTACTACAGTTATGTAACCGGATACAGAGAGGAACAGGAGAAAAAAAAGATCCACAGTTGTTTCCTCCTCCTGAGAATAGCATGCTGTATTATAATAATCAAACCCAGTAATGTCCTATATATCCTCTATTTGTTTACTAACATCCAACATTTCAAGTTCTTTGTACACAGAAAGGAGTGAGACCGGCTCCCCACGCCCGCCAGCCCACCTCCTTTCGATTGCCTCAAGATGAACTAAAAACAACAAAACTCTTAATTCTGGCTTTGATCATAGTGTTTTATTAAAAACTGTCGGGAGCCGCTGCGCTGCTTGTTCAAGCTTATCGCATGAAAGGGCTGGGTCAGGAAGTTAAAAAAGAAAAAAAAAGAAAGAAAAATGAATGTGTCCCAAGCAAATTCCCAGGGAAAATATTAAGCAAATTGAAAGACTAGCAAAGCAGCGATGTTGCATAACAGGACTCGATGAAGTTGGGATTGAGTTCGAAGACCCCCGAAGCGTGAGTCCGTCTGTGTGTGTGTGTGTTGTAGGGAAGCGTGTATATGTGTTCAGTGTCATTGATCGGTGTGATTTTCCTCAAATGTTGTGACAAGGGCAGGACATTTAGTGGGTGTGCTAGGTAAATGTCACTGTGATCAATGCTGAGGCGTAGGCGTTGCCTTTCATATCTGTTTGTGGCGCTGTATTGATGTAGAGTGTTTCAAGTGGATATTGACAGCTATGACTTCTACGAAAGAAACAAGATACATTAAAATAGACAAAAGGCGACGGACTCAAGAGCCTACTCCTCCGAGCATCTCTGGGCTTTGTTAGCCATGTGCACAGTCTGCAAGCTGCTGTGTATAAATGTAAATTCTTCCTTGGTCTGATTGTGAATGCACACAGCAGCTTATTTCAAACCAGTAAAAATAATATTTTCACAGCACATTTCATTCAACATTTTACAGTTAATTTTCAAGTAAAAATTTCAAACCCTCCTTAATCATCTCGGAGCTTCCATATCATAAACGATTATAATGTTGTCCCCACAAATCAAGTCTGATTAAATATAAATGCAATCACCCAAATTATGAGATGGAAATTATTCCAGCAGTCCCCCATCCCTCCCCCAATTTTCCCTCTAATATTCTGTTTTTAATGACATGGCAGGCCGCGTTGCCGCAGAGAGCCAGTTGTTATTGGTGATGAACTTTCACCTTATTGGCCGCCAGCACCAGAGGCGGCTGTCTTAACCAATTACACGCTCGGGTTTGAGCGCCACTCAGCGATCATCCAGGTAATGTCCGAGCAAAGCAAGCTCCTCCCCCCTCTGGGTCCCATCTCTGCGGGTACTGGGGAAAGGGTTTGCAGCGAGGAGTGGGCTTAAATTAATTTCAGAGTGCTCTGAGATAAGTGTGGAGGATGACTGCAGCGGAGGAACGAGGAAGCGCACTGTAATTGCCTCACGGAGGGCTTAGAGTTGGACGAGGAGTTTGAGGTTAGAGGGGAGCCGTACGCTCTCTTGATCCTGTATCATCGCAATTAATGATGATTCAGACTTTAAAGTGTAAATCATAAGCATTCGTGTTGAAATTAATTTTTCAATTTGTTTGTTTTCAACAGGATAGACACTGCTACACACTAGTTTCTTGGGTATTAGGTGAAAATGTTAACTTTACTGGAAGATTTTGTAAGAAAACATACACTTTCTGTGGTGATGCTGTTGCTGTTGAAGTTGGCCGTGCGTGTTGTACTATTGAAATGCTCTAACAGTACAGCATCCACTCAGAGGTACAAGAGCTGGCAGACAAAAGGGATTGTTGGTTTTAGAGACTATTTTCAGTTATCCTACTTGGGCTGGAGTGGAGCTACTCCACAAAAACACTCCAATTAGAGAGAGAGAGAGAGAGACAGAGAGAGAGAGAGAGAGAGGGGAGATATAGGAGAGAGGGAGGAGGAGAAAAAAGCAGAGGAGACATGCAGCCTGAATGGGAGAGAACTCTCTCTCTCTCTTTTTTCTGTTTGTCTGTCCTCCTGTTTTTCTCTCACCTTGCTCCTGACCCTCTCTTGGTCTGGGTTGTTAAAATAGGGTGTTCATGTGGTGAGGGCTCTTATGTGGCTCTTACAGGGCTATTGTTTCTGCCAGTGACACGCACACAGATGCGCACACACGCACGGCTTCAGACTCCAAACAGGAATAAAGCCGTCTGTCATTGGGTGTCTGGGTGCTCATGTGTGCAGGGTTAGAGTCGCTGAAAGATAATCTTTTCAAAAGAAATACTTTCCTTTGATTTGATCGACAGTGCGTACATTCAAATAAGGTTTCTCGTTGAGCTTTTATAGCCGCGTTTGCTGTAAAAGTAAAGCCACGTGTCCGAGATGTTCTATCTGTCAATCTAAATAAAGACGTCCCATGACATGCTGTCAGAAACTAATGCAAATGTTAGAAATGAAACCCAGTAGGTGAGTCCAAATCAAATCCAGTCATTTTGAATTCGGTTTTAGTAGATCCTTTGTGAATCCCGGTTGGCTCTACGAGACTTGCTGCACTTTTAGACGGCTACAGAGACGGCTCTGTTGTGAAGTCAAACAGGTTTTTGCGATGGCCATATATAAGCATCAGACACATAGTGAAGTTTTATTCTCTTGATTTTTTTTTTTTTCCAGAAAAATCGATTTAACTTGGAATGAATGATGAGCTCTACAACAGAGTCACGGAGCAAATTTCTGCTCTGAGTGAAATACAAGAACCAGGGAGCCATTAGCCTTGCACTCTGACTGCTCCGGTCGCGCCTCGCAATAACCCAAATCAACCCGCTCCACTCTGTATTTGCTAATGGGACTGAGGATGTTTCAAATGGAGAAAGACTCTAGACTCTCTCTCTCTCTCTCTCTCTCTCTCTCTCTCTCATACATACACACACACACACACATTTCTTTCTCTCTTTACTAGATAATACAGAGTGAAAAACTAGGCCTGTCCACTGTAGACCTAATTAAAAGTAAGAATTAATGGAGAATGGAGGATTCAGAGAGAGCAAGCAGAGAAAGCGCGGGAGGAGGGAGGAGAGAGATTTGTTGGTTCAAATGTGTACTTTTTCTCTATTATTCAAATGAGCAGCCTGCGTCTTTTTCTAAAAATGCAGAGACAAATTTAGCGTCCTGCACAAAGTAAGACTTTAACTCTCTCTGAGGATTCTCACAGAGGATCATCCCTTACACCAAAATTACACCCCGACTTTCTCTTCGGCTAGATTTATAGCAGATTGAAACTGTGCCACAGAAATTGTTCACTGTCTTCAGATGCAAAAAAATAAAGCAAAGTTGTATTTTGTAAAGCAAAAAATGCTCGTGTTAGTTTCTCTCGATAGTGTCACCTATCAGATGCTGGTGTTCACTTTGACAACGTGAAACAGAAACTGCAAAACAGCATCGAATATTTTAGATGCATGCAAAACTTAAACATTAGTCACTAACTTATGAGCATGTATGTGTCAGCTACAGAAGTTATAGCCCTGCTTTTTGGACTTAAGGTCATTGTCTTACCTGTGACATCTGCCGCCATTAGTCCCTCGGCTCTGATGACCTTAACCTGCACCACGCCGACATCTTTCAGGTTGTGAAGCGACCTCCAGAGGCTCTGAAACATCACAGGGACGGGGGTGAAAGGTCAAAGAGGAACGGCAAATTAGCATCGAAGCGAAAGGCAGGTCAATAGCCTGACATTTCATTAAGAGAGGAAAGGGTAGAATATGTCCTTTACCAGTCTTCATTTGAGAATGTAGAGCTGGCATTTATAGGCGAGTCCAAAGGAGGACAAATGGCTGAATGGAATTAAACAAAGTAGCTGCTTGAAGGGGTTTCCGAACTTTGTACTTTTTAAAATTAATTAAATTTACCTGTTTTGGTGAGGAAGAGGAGGCATGAACAAAAAAACAAAACAATACCCATAGATTTAGAGCATATTTGCAAGTTCCAACACGATAACATGTTAAAAAATGGAAAATGGAAGATCGTGCTAAGAACTGATTCACTGGCCAAGTATATATACACATACAGTGAATGTGTGTTCTGCATTTAACCCATCCATTTACACACACAAAGAGCAGTAAGCACACTCTAAGAAGAGGGCAGCTGCACCGGCAGTGTCCGGGAAGAAGTTTAGAGGTTGGGTACCTTGCTCAAGGAAACCCAAGGGCATGAACCAGTGACCACTAGTCCACATCTATTAAAATTATTTGAAAAAAATGTAGATATCAGCATTGCAAGCTTTAAATGCCAAAGACGCAGATGAACTTTTTTGATGTTTCTAGTGTATTTCAGTGGAAACTTATGTTTTCCATAGTGAGAAATTACACATGATTCACATATCTTCCTGATATTAATGCATCTTTCTGTGCTTGCTTTACAGATAGATGGAGAGAAAAGTAGGCTATAATAATGGAGATATCGTATATCAAGTGTGCAGAACAGGTGAAGTCTGACTGACTGTTCCAATAGTTATGAGGCAGACGCACACTGACCTCCAGAGATGCTATGAAGTTCTGTGACTGTCCAACGTGAGAATGGACACAGTGCAGGTTTCAATAACCAGGAGAGGGTGGGGTGATTGTGTAACAACTGGTGTGTAAATCAGATGAATAAAAGAAAACCTGCGGAGATCAACGGCTCAGCCACGAGGCACGGACACACACTGGCAGACACACGCAATCATAAACTCGGGCTTTTGTTGCCACCCAAATACTCAGGTATAAACACATGCATGGAAAACCTACACTGAGGCCAAATTGAGTAGCATGTCGGCGTGTCTTAAAAGCAGAGTGGAAATGCACTTCACTTCAATTTATTTCTCTCTCTCTCTGGCAATAACCCCTTCCGTCCCCACAGGAGTAATTATAATTTAAATTTCAGAGTCAGGGCCAGGCTACAGACTTAATTCATTATTACCAACTCTGTCAGACTCTGCCTGTTTCCAGCGATATCATTGTCCAAAAGCTCTCTAAAGGAGATGAGAGGGGAGAGTGTGTGAAAGAAAGAGAGAGGGAGAGAGAGAGAGGGAGAGTGCGCAAAACAGAGACGGAGGGAGAGAGAGTCAGAGAGGGGACAACTCTCAATTTTAAGGCACGATTTCTCTGAAGATACAGCTGCTTGTTGTGATTATTGGGGAGCAGCCAAGAAGAGAAAGGGAGTTAGGAACTGGGCACGAGGGAGGCAACGGAGGAAGAGATGAGGGCAAACTAATCGCTGACTAGTTAGCGCGCTAGCCAGGCTTTAAATAGCTGAACGTGCCATGGTGTAAATAATGCAGCTGTAAGTCAGAAACTGTATCAAAAAACGGAAGTGATCAGATTAATTTAATTATTACTGGGATTTTACAAATTAACATTCTGCTTTTATGGGAAAATGTGTTTTTTTCTCAGTCTTCCTACATTAAGTATAAATATTATGCATTATTTAGTATACCGTATACACAGATGCACAAAAATGTCAGAGACCGAACAAAGAAATGAGACAAAATTGCATCTTTAATGTATGGATGCTGAGATTCTCTTTTCACCCCCCAACCATTCCTATGCTCTTCATCCCTTCCTCCCACCACACAGGCTCCCTGAGGGGACGTTAGAGTTCAGCCTCAGTCCACGATTGGTAGAAAGAAACACACCCATCCTCCACAAGGATTCAAATCCTCATCAGAAAGATAGGCAGCAATAGACGGGCCGGATGGACAGGTACGGAGACAGAGCGATGAAAGGAGGCCAAGATCAACCCCCACCGCTGCGTTTATGTCTCACCACACCCCCGTCGGCACGCAGGTGGAACAACGGGGATGAGGAGGAGATGAAAAGGAGGGATGAAGAGGAAAAAATGGAAGGACAGCGTTGGCTTTCATAAGACAAACCCCCCCCCCCCCACCCCCCGCCCTGTCCGTTGACTGACATCTTGTCACTGTGACGTCTTCCTCCCGTCTCTGTCACAAACGCACAAATGAATCAGGCATGGGCTTATGACTCACTGTCATCTTTGAAGCGTGTCACCTTTCATCGCCGCTGCACAACATTTCAAAGAGACACGCACGCAAACCGAGCATCCGCCCAGCAGACCTTCAGTACGGGGGACAGTTGATCAAATGACTGCGAATGCTCAAACGTAAACCGAACGGCGACAACTTCCTTGTCGTCCTCCGGTTCCCGCTCACATTCACCAGCTCGCTGTCTGTCAAGAGCCTCTGTCAGTGACGCTCTCTGCCCGCAGCCCCTCATCCCACTTCCTGTTAGGGTCACGTCCCTTCGGGTTCACCCTGGAGCAGTGCACCGGAGTGGGTGGGAGAGGTACTGCATGCATGTGCGCTTGCGGTACAGCCCATGCATGGGGGCGGCTGGTGAAGTGCCACCACTTCAGCGGAGGTCACCACGTCCTCCTTCTCTCGTACACCCATCTCGTGGCCACCTCAGGACCATTAAGAGCCATTAGTGTGTGTGCTCCTTTGCCATCATAATGCATAAATCTCTTCCTCTCCTTTTCCCTCTCTCTCTCTCTCTCTCTCTCTCTGTCCCTCTCTACTTCTGGGAAACAGTAATTAGGGATGAAGGAAAGGTTACAGCGAGCAATAGAACATCTAAGGCAGTTGTCTCTAAGTGAGTGTATTGCACCGTGTTGCATATATCTCTGCTGTAAGCTGCATTCAAAGTAGTTTGCGGTGGAAAATCTTGTGTGCTCATTCACACGCATGCACGAGATAGGATCAGGTGAACACAGGCGCACACACGCACACACACACACAGTAGGTGCACACAGAAAGCCATCACAATGCAGAACAGCTAGGATGAGACGGGCTTTAATGAGCTCGGTGCTAGCAACAGATCCCAGCACTCAGGTGTCTGTTATCGGTTTTCATCAATGGCCACAGAATGAAATGGGAAAAATAACACCTGCCAAATTCAGCACGGTGACCTCATTGTGACCACTTGAGGTGCTGCGCATTTGTGTGTGTGTGCGGCTGCGGTGTGGCTGTGGAAATAATAATTATGTAGGATCTGTTTAGAAATTCAGGTTATTAAACCGAGTGTGAGCGCATGTTGTTGTGTTGTTGTTTTTTTTTTGTTTTTGCTTGAACAATCTCTGCCTTAAAAGTGTGTGCGTTTTCGCAACTGAAGGGTGGATTTTGAATGTCTTCTCTGAAGGTATCTGCTCTTTAAAGCTGTGAAGATGACAGCCCGGCACTTGTACTGCTCCGCCAACCGCTATCATTTTATTAGATGGCTGACACGTAGAGACTGTGCGCTTCTGTATGTGCGCGCTTGTTTGTGATTAGCAGCAGCGGATGCTTTGTGCAGGCATGGACAGCTGATTTCAATCTGATAATACCAGTCGGTAAAAATGTTCCTACACATACACCTACACACAGGCACACTGGGCAGATTAGCAGGCTTTGAGCAGCACTGTTATGTATTAGTGGTGCTACTTGGTCTTACCAGTACTCTTTGATAAGGTACATCTTTATTAAATTCTCCAACTGAAAGACTGCCGGTCTGGGGAAAGGGAATATGTTAATAGGTAGAGACCATTCAAGTTTTCAAACCGACCTCACTGTGCCCCTCCATCTGCAAACCCCCCCCTCCCACCTTCCTCCACCCTCCATCTCTCCATCCCTTCATCTAACTGGAGGGCCACAGTGGCGACAGACAAAGAGCCGAGGGTGCCGGGAGAGCGGGACAGAAATGGGGAGTGTGGGAGAGAGAGAAGGAGGCAAGAAAAGAGGTAGGTGAAGGAAGTAAAATGTGTCGCCTTCAGCCGAGCAGAAAAACGGGGTCTGCGCGAGTTGTGGGAGAGGTGAAATAGCTTTTTCTTTTCATTTTACACGCCTTCCCTTCCCGGTGCAACCCTCACCCTTTACCTCTCGCCCCCTATTACACACATTCACTAAAACACACACACACACACTTCTTCACCCCGCCCTCGTTTTGTGACTGTCGGCACAGCGCATTCGTGACTCAGTCCTAGAGCTCCCCCCTCTGATTCTGGGTGGGTTCTGCACCGCGAAGCAGAGCGGCCGACCTCCTGTGGCTAGCCAACAAGGCACCGCCGTGGTTATGTAGGTCGTGGCATCGATGTTCGGCCACTGGAGCTCACGCACACATTGAAAGGGGCAAACGCACACCAGCTGGGAAGCACCATTCACTGAAACATGAACGCATCCCATATCCTCACAAACACGGACAGAGCCTTGCTGTACATCGTGCGGACAAACACACAGGATACCCACACATGAACCACACAGGAACATAGTTTCCAGCAAACCATCTGTCAATCAATTTAGTTTAACAAGAATGAAATCCCAAATTAAACTGAAAACCTTAAGAATGTCCTGGATGTTTTGATTAAAATAAGCAACAGCATGAAGAGAAATCCCAATGAAAAATCTGTTGATGTACCGAGAAATGTCCCATGTGACGGCTGTCAGTGAATTAAATCTGTTCAAGTGCGTGTGTGTGAGCTGTGTGTGTGTGTGTGTGCGAGCGTCTTTGTAGCAGGGAGTGAAGATGCCGGGGTGTGAAGGGTTAAGTAGGCTAAGACAAAGACATGAAACCATTGTGTTGAGTGGAGGGCCTCTGGAGCAGATGGGGCCTTAGGGCTCTCTGACTCTCTCTCTCTCTCTTTCTCCCTCGCTTTAATACTAATTTCAAATCATCTAAGCCTGATGACAACTGGCTAACAAGCCGAGACATTTTGCAGATATGCAGATAACTGAACCCACGTGCGTCCATCATAAAGGCACAACACACACAAAGCACTGCACAATACCGAATACCAGAAGGTATGAATCACAGAAACGGAAACAAACCAGCGCAGTTCATCCAAGCAACTCTGTCTGTAAGAGACTTGTAATTTCTCCTCTCCAAGCCTGACCTCTCAGGCCATTCATTTCTTCTTCTGCCTTTTCCCTTTGAGTGACTCCCACTCCTTTGCTGTAACCCTCTGCTAACTTCAAACATCATCAGCTTGGGAAAAAATAGACTCGTCTTGATGAAGACGTCTCTGATTTTATAACAAACGGAAGTCTGATTATAAATGTGCGAGGGAGTTGTTGTGTGCCACATCAGTCTGACTCATGATGCAAAGAAGAAACAATACATGTCTCTGTCTTTCTTTGTCAACTTGAACGCGTCAACACACAGTCATCAATCCGTGAAAGAAGCCACAGCGTCAGGCATGTGGTCAGTCAGTAACACAATGATATTCTGTACTTTCCTCTTATCCCTTGCTAAACCCAAAGACACGAGGCAACGAACTCACATATCTCTGCATGATCTGGTGTCTCTCATGTGGGTCGTCCAGCATGTTGACTGACAGGTCTGAGATGGAGACAGCGGCGGAGGCAGTGAGTGTAACCAGCAGCACCAGGACACCTTCACCTTCTTCCAGCGGCAGGTCCAACTTGTGAGTGTGTTCTTTACTGAGAAGCGACAGGTTGATGGTACACCTAGAGGAAGTAGAAACGAAAAAGCAGAGCGTATACAATAATCAGACATAACATTATGACCACCTCTCTAGAAATTGTGTAGGTCTCCCTTGTGCCTCCAAAACAGTTGTGACTCATCAGAGAATGGACACGGGCCTTCTGAGGGTGTCCTGTGGTGTCTGGCAACAGAATGTTGTTAGTGGGGGCCTTTGGGACCAATGGTTTGAGGGGAGGGGCCTCTATGGATCAACCCACAGATTCTTGATCAGTTTGGGATCTAGTGAATCTGGAGGCCAGGTCAACACCTTGTGCTGCTTTTCATATCTTTTGAGCTGTTCCTAAACTGTGTGTGTCTGTGTCAGGCTGCATCCTGCTGGGGATGACTACTGCCATCAAGGAGCGTCTTTGCTAAGCGTCCCAGCAGAACACTGCATTGTCACAAGATGGTCAATGCTTTTTACTTCTCCTGTCAGTGGTTTTAATGTTGTGGCTGATCGGTGTATGCGGTCAATTTTAATCTGGAAGCTAACTGCATGAAACACAGGCTCCATAACACAAACATTGGCAAGGCTATAGAGGACGACAGGGCTAAATTCAACCAAATGTAGTGAAGGCTGCTGATGTTTGTAATAGAGCATCTGTAAATTTTAATACTGCAGTTTGGCCAAAGATGACACAATCACTGCAGTTTAGAGGACACTTGGGAGAATTTTCTCTTGACTGAATTGATTGATTTTAAATTGATTAAATTGATTTTGTGACATGACCTTAATTCATGTGCGGTTAATATCAGGGCAGGCCAGTAGTAATTACTGAACTCCAGTGAATGAGTTCAGAGTAAAGGTTGAAGTGCCTTTACTTCAGTAAAATAGCTCTGAATTTAAATTTGCACAAATGCTTAAAACAGAGCATATTTTGGACTTAAATATAAGAAAACTCTGACACCTTTCTCTGTTACACTGTCGATGCACAATCTTGATATTTTATTTTACCTATAAAATAAAACAAATCCCTCGCAGAGGGAGAGGGAGAGATAACTACATATCCAGGACACATGAAGACCACCGTACCTTCCCATGAAGTCATCCTTCTTTCCAGCATCTTTGTCCCAGACTGTAATGTCCACAAAGCCTCCCTGCTCATCGTACAGGTGGAAATCAAACTGCTCTCTCCACTGGGGGTTCAGCGTTTTGGGAATAGTCTGAATGAATCACACAAGGAAATACATTGTCCATGTGTCTTAGTTGTTTATGCGACTATGTACTGCATATACATATATATATTTACTTGTATTTACTTTCCAAATAGCAAAAAAAGAGTCTACTATAAAGGTCTGGCAATAGATTTTTTTTTTCTTTACGTAAAGTCAAGAATAAAGAAATAAGCAAAGTAAATAAGAAAAGTGTTCAAAACAAATTTATTGTTGGTTTACTGCATGGATAAGAACAGTGAAGGAGAAAACTGCAAACACATATGCGTTTGTACATGTTTTGTGGAAGTTTTGGCTACTGTTCTATGTATGCTCAATATGTAACTTAATATGTAACTTAATAAAAACGCAAATAGAGAAGAAAGCATAATTAAACAGGAGCAGGTTTACCTTGCTCTTGTACTTCTGGTGACCCATTCGAAATTTGGCGTACGGGTCGCTGAGGCCGTTGGCGTCCATTGGCTGCAGGTCGCGGCCTTCTATCAGACTGATGCTGACTATGCCTCGCCACAGCTGATCTTTTCTGTGTACATCTGACAGACGCGTACTCTGATACTGCAGCAAGCACACGCACACAATCAAAGAAAAATTTACACATACAGATTTTTACATGTTTACACATGAACGGCCCACACAAAATAAACACAAATGCAGCATTTATTTACCACAAGGTAAAATTATGCTTTGGGTACACTTAAGTAACAAATATTAAATGCACTGGGATGAAACAGAAAGGAGCAGGCAAAACAGACAAGGTAGCACTTGAATTAAATATTTTGTCGCAATTTATTCCCGAGGTGTGAGTTCGACCGACAGGCAGGAGGTAATGATATATTGTATAAAACAGTATGCTGAGGAAAGTGTATCTTACTGCACTAGTCTGCTCTTTTTTGTCCAGTACTATTTATTTTTTATTTTTTTTAAATAAAGAAGTGATTTGTAGGCTACAACCCCTGAAACGCTTGTGTTTACCTCTGTACATTTTTTATTCCATCTGGCTCTACTGTAAGCTGACAGCTCTGCAAACACAGATTGATCATTCTCCACAGTTCAAGTCTGTTCTTTTCCCTCAACAGTCTTCTAACCACTTACAGGCCTATTTAACCTCTCTTTGAATCATGTCAGTATCCTTCACTAAAACAAAGAGCAGGGTATTTATTTGTCAAACAAATACACATCCTCCCTCACTCTCCCTGCCTTCCTCTCTCCTCCTTCCTTGTTAGGGAGAATTTATTAGCATAGCTTTTGTTTCGCGGGTGAATTTCATTAAACTCTGAACAAACCCTGCCTCGCAAGCGCAGGCCTTTGATCTTGAGGCTGAGCCTCTTAATTTCCATTCTCCAGACATTAAACAATGCGAATAGCTCCCCGCAATAAAGCCAACCTCCCATACAGCAACTCCCACATCTTTTTATTTCTCCTGCTCACTTGCTACGAACACACTATATGCTAATGATGAGAGGTCGTTGTTATGTCCAACTAGAGCACAATGTTTTGTTTGTTTTTTGTTGCTTCGTATTTCTTGTTCCAAAAAAAAAAAAACATAGGTTATTCGGGAATGGGTATCCATGTCCCACTACTAGAGCACAGCAGGGTAGCGATAGTGCACAACGATGTTCAGAGGCTGAAATTCTTATAAGAGATAACTGAAATACAGTTTGACAACGAATACCGCCTTTCAACTTTTGTTGAAATAACCATTTTGCCTGATTGAGAGACCTGGATTTAATATGCTTTAATCTAGCTCCTAATTATTACCTCAAACTTTCATAAAAAGTTTGAATCTTCTAGAGTGGCTTCAACACTCACATATGCTTCATTAAAACGAAGTGGTTGTGTAAAAATAACTGTGTACTGCATGCAGTCGAGCACAGAGGCAGGGAGGCACTCAGGAGCAGCGCCTTTTCTTTTGGTGGGCTAGCGCAGTAAGCAGTTAGTTAGTGTTTGAGCTAATTCCCGAGTCACAGGCGGTGTGGCCCAGTTTGGAGGCTTCAAAGGCTTGGTTTGGGGAAGCACGGTACAGCAGGACGTCCGCCCAGCCCCAACCAAGCACACTTCAAATGTATACGTCTCTCGGTGGATATCAAACTTTTTGCTGTTGGTTAAGGGAACACTGCGTATCTCTAGGTACAGTTCAGGTAAAACAGAGATTCCAGATACAGCCCGTTTCCTTCTCAGTGAGAACTTATTAGAAGCGAAACATGAGCAAACGAGTCTGTAAAGAAACCCAATTTTGAGCACAAAATTGTCTTGATATTGCTGTATTTGGCAAAAAAAACAAAAAAAACAAGGTAGGCGCTTCATGCACGAGCCAATAAGAAGCAGGACCTTCGACCAGCATGCTTTCTGTTCGACCCGACGGCCAGCAAGAATCACAAAAAAATTATATCAACAGATAGCAGTCTCCTGTGCATGGCAAGATGGGAACTCAAAATAATGTGAAAACGGAACATTTCTGCTTGATGTCAAGGGGTGTAAAAGTGTTCCATTATCAGACAAGTCAAACATCTGCAATCGTTTCGTATTTCGCAGCTGTACAGGACTCCTTTAAAACCCCTGAATGCAAATCAATTGCTTTATTTTCTCACAAAGCAGCTGCAATACACTGCAGATCAAAGGTGGAAGAAGCATGGGTCAAACTTGTAGCCCTGCAGAAGTGGAGACAGCTAAGTAACATACTGGCCAGATAGTCTTATCAAGCAATTTTAGTGCAAACACCTAGAATGGATGGTTCATGAAATGAAACCATAAATAGTTGAAATGCATTCCTTCCAACCTTGATGGGTATTTATGTGATTATGAATTGCCTTCTCATATACGATATAGTTAACCTTTAGGCTACATTGCACTTGCATTCCAAAGAAAAGAGCTTACATCCCCTTAGGTGATGCAAATAGCCGGTAGTATATTGCAGCTTGTGGAAAATAAGCTGATGACAATGAGAACTGAAGAACTGGTAAAGAAAAACAAAACTGCCAAAGACACTGTGGAAGAAAGAAAAAGGAGGGAGGAAGGGAAAAGGGCCGGGGAGACTCCATCCATAGACCAGGACACCAGTGAATCAGGAGAGGTGAGGTGCAGTGCGGTCGGTAGTGGGGTTACAGTACAGTCGGATGTTTGGGTAGTCACATGCTGTTTTAGTTTACCTTACTAGATCGTTTCCAGTTCCTTCTCAAAAGCATGGTCTGTAAATGAGACAAAGCGGTTACAGAGCGCCCCCCACTATCTCCCCTTAGAGCTGAAGGGTCAGAGGTTAAGGGGCATGGGGTGCATGAAGTTCGCCCTCGGCTGGTGCGAGGGAGGTGGGAGGGTTAGATAGGGAGAGGGGGGCAGTCCTCATCATGCAGGTTATTTAAGCAGGGGAGTGTGTAAGTGCTCTTACTTGTCATAAGGTGTTAAGAAGTATTTGCAGACATGCATAGACACACACAGATAAACATGTACAGTATGTATATAGTAGATCCTGTCTGTGCCTTATTACACTTGATGTCTAATATTACTTATTTGGTTTAGTTGTTTTTTACACGTTTGTTTGGATCCAATAATGGAAAACCACCTTAAACAGAAAAACAGTGAACTTTACCGAGCAATTAACATTCAGTACACTTTGTTGATGGTCTCAAACTGGGGCCTATTCAAGCTGATAAAAACGCTGCTTATTTTGGTGACATAAATGTGAGGATCAGTGAACAACATTCAAATATAAAATGAATTATTATGTAAGAGAAGAGTTTACAAAGAGGAACACACACAATTCCTTCATATGATACCAAATCTAAAATTAACACTAGCAGCATAGGAAACATATCAAGTACACAGAAACACCGGTGATGCAGGATTATTTTTAAAACTCTGTTGAGGTTATTTATATATTTTATCTTACCCTTCCATACCAGTAGATGGCAACAGAGAGAATGTACTAGTATAACCTTGTACTAATGTTTTTTTCTCAGTTGGAAATATCCAAAATGTTGCTTAACCTAAATAGAGGTTTATTTGTTCTGTCAATTGTGGACTCTCTGAACTACAGTGCTAAATAAGCAGCAGAATTAAGACATCAGATCAAAAGGAATAAAATATTTCCCCCATGACTCTGCCTTGTTCCGAATCGAGCGTGCAGGGGTCCAATTAACCAAACAAATAATTGAACAGAAATAAATGCAACTCGGAAACATCGAGCATGTCCACGGAGGCACGAGCCAACATAATTAGGAAAGAGGATCCGGTGCTCTTTGAACGTGTACGTCTTTCTACACAACATATTAATTACACTTGTGTTTATGCATATGTATTTGCTGAGTTGAAGAGTTTCCAGTTAGCGAGGCTGAATGAAGCCAGCGCATTCCTTTTCAGCACAGTTAGCCCGGGCTTCTGATGTATGGAGACACAGTTAACTGTGTCAAACTTTATCAATATAGAACTTATTGAAATCTACTTTGTTTGGTTTATCACTGAAAAGAAGTTATGGTTAACTCAAGTTTGCAGGACTCCTTTATGTTTGGCTTATGTAGTATGCACAGGAAAAGAGAGACATGAGTGAAAGTTCATATAGATTTCTTACAGCATCCCTCACGTCTCCTTCCTTCGGTGACAAAGTGACAGCCAGTTCCAGGCTGCCCAGGTTGTGTTCAGGATATTGTGGGTCCCTCAGGTCCAGCGTCACATCCAGTGTCCTACAGGGAGGCAGAGTAAGCTATGACCACACAGAAATGTCTACAGCAAGTGATTACATGACTGCTGAAGATATGAACAATACAAGGCTTCAATACATGAATGAGGAATTAAAAAAAAAATAAAATAAAAGTCATGCAACACCTACACATAACAGGATTTTCTGATGGAAGACATTTTGACATGTCACAGCACTCAACTTAAATGATTCACTTGTTAATAGCTACACCTGCTACAGCTCCTGCTATGACCATATACGTAGCATATGTGAAAGTGATATATTGCGTTTGCTGGATAACTGTCACACTCATTAGCTACTGTGGCACTTGAATACACTGGAGACACACCGATCAGCCACAACATTAAAACCACTGATAGCAGAAGTGAATAACATTGACCATCTTGTGACAACAATGTTCTGCTGGGAAACTGTTGGTGTGGATGTTACTTAGACAGGCACCCCCACCCCATAGCAATGACACTCTGGTTTAGGAACATCTAAAAAAAAACAAAAAACATGAAGAACAGCACAAGATGTTGACCTGGCCTCCAAATTCCCTGGATCGCAAACTGATCAAGTATCTGTGGGATGCTCTGGAACAAGCCTGATCCACAGAGGCCCCTCCCCTCAACCCATAGGACCCAATAGCCCCCACTAACAACATCGCGTTGCCAGACAGCACAGGACACCCTCAGAAGACCCATGTCCATTCTCTGATGAGTCACAGCTGTTTTGGAGGCACAAGGGAGGCCTACACAATATTAGGAAGGTGGTCATAATGTTATGCCTGATCGGTGTATAAGATTACATGATACTCATGGGCGACACATGATACATGCAGAATTGATAGTGGAGTCAAAGAATAGATGCAGCCTGCAATGAAAGTATTATTAATGAAACAGCCTAGTAGGTACACAGTCAGCTCATAGTGTTAATGTTATAAGAATAAACAGGAGCACAGAACCAGAAAACTATCCTTGGTTTATATTATGAGGAGGCTGGCATAATGTGTGAATATTAGAATTGATAAATTATGTGTGTATCATGAATGTTATAAATAACAAGGTGGTTTTCCTGCTATAGCGCTGCTAACTGTGTGAGCTTAACAAGCCAGGTTGGCAAACAAAAATAAAGTACTGAGATGTTCACACAAAATAACGTATTTGTCAAGTTAATGTTGATGATTGGCTTTTGGTAGTTTCATTCAACATTTTCATGCAACTTTCTCTTAGCAGGATATTTTCGGTGCATTAATGATGGCTGCATTCTGTATATTGTTAGCTGTTAGCTAACGTATTATGGCTTACTGGTACCATAGATGGTTTGCTCTACCTTTGACATGTTAAAATGTCAAATGTAAACTATTAAGCTTCAGGAGGCCAAGAAGAAAACTATCAGAGACTACCACTAGAGGGAAGCCACAGGCTATATTTGATGAAAACATTTAAATCAAAAGCAAGAAAACACGCATGGAAACAACTCAGACAGTTTAGGAAGCAAGGGATTGAGGATGTGTAAGGTGTCACTGCAAAGAAAAGAAGAAAGCAATTAAAAAGAATGAAGGTAAAAGAGACCTGTGATGTTCCAGTGACTCCAGGTGAAGGTACGCTGATCCCATGAAATCATCCTGAAGTCCAAAGTCATAATCGAAGACCTACAAAGAGAATACATACAGCAGCTTGTGTTGTGTTGACATTATTTTCACATCGACTTCACACTGAGACTCAACGTTCATCCAAAATAAAAGAGCATTTTAAACTAGAACAGGGTAACAGCGGGAGCTCAGCATTTGTCTGCAATACCTTGACATACAGTGGGTCCCTCAGGGTTTCCACCAGGAGGGTTACTCTCTCATCCCACACTGGGTTGAGGTTCTTGTGGATGGTCTTGCTCCTGAACACCTCCTTCCCTGCAATCTTAAACTTCACATATGGGTCACTGGTCCCTGTGGAGAAAAGAAAGACACAGAGAAACAAAGTTAGATAAAAACAAAAGAGGGGTGGGCACTAAAAAAAAAAATAAAAATCATGGTATACGTTACATATCATGGGGTAAGCATTAGCACATTTGTTGTATTTTCCTTGTGTTATTGTTCAAAAAGTAGTATCTATAAAGAGGACTGGCTAATGATGGATAATGCACCATGTCACAAAGTTAAAATCATCTGGTATATCAAATGGCCCCTTCACTCCAACTATGTGATGCTATCATGTCAATATGAACCAAAATCTCCAAGTAATGTTTCCAGCACCTTGTTGAATCCATGCTACGAGAATGAAGGCATTTCTGAAGACAAAAAGGAGGTCCAACACGATATTAGCAAAGTGTACCTATGAGGTGACCAAAGAACTGGACATGCCTGTATTCTTATTAACGGCCAGCAGGGGGTGACATTGTCACGAGAATAAAATAAGGGGAAAACGCTGAAAAACATGATTTACTGTATTAGCTCATTAAACATTTTCCAAATTAGTTTATATCTCAGTCTCTAGTTTCAAGTCATCTTTAATACAAGATGATGTTCATTTTCTACATTATAGCGAAATTCATAGTCAAACAGATAAAGCAGGGTGTATGTTTAGGGTAGTTACCTTGTGATTGACAAATTGTTATCGTGAGTGAGCAGAGTGACATCAGACATCACATCAGTGCTTCAGTTTTTAAACAATATGATACAAAGACAGTTGCACATGCTGATTTGAATACTTAAAGAGAGAATGAGGCTTGCCATGTGACTCGTGTTTTTTTGTTGTAATGTGATTACTGCAAGTATTTAATGTTGACCCATGCAATGCCATTATGTGACCACTAGGTGGAGGCATTGGTTTACTTTTGTGCTTTTCTAAGGCCTCATACAATCAGCTTTATTTTTTAATTTTTTTTAATTTTTTGGCTTTATAATTCTTTCACGAACTCTGTGAGATATAGAAAAAGTCCAGAACCTGCAATACCTGCAATCAGGACTGTTCCTGCTGTCTATTTTCATCCTGGTTCATAAACATAACAGAATAAAGGTAACTGGTATGTCAGACAAAGAACTAAGATAGAAACCAGACAGAAAAAAAAAGAAAATCAATAAAACCAAAGCAGAAGGTCAAGGAAAATAATATAAAGGCTATGAAGTAAAAGAAATTAAAATCATCCCAGCAGGTAAAGGTCACCGTGAATTACAAGCGGATTTCCTTCCACAGTTCAAATGTTTACGGCACCTAAACAACAATGAAAAGGCTGTGGACTCGTGTATCCAGAATATAGTGTTTGCATTCAGAGGTCGCGTTTGTGCAGGAGATAATCCGGTTATTTTACTCACTTGTCTAGTCTGTTCATGTCCACATTCACATAACGTAACTAAGACGTACATTAATCACAGTTTACCGTCTTTCATTTATAATTATTTTATTTGACCGCTGTGTTCCTCCGTTCACAGTGTGGTGCAGAGATATGGAAATGTTTCAAAATATAGTGATATAAATACTGTAAGTGATATTAGTCAGTGTGACTCTCGCTTGTAAGCAATGATATAAGTAATGTAGATCTGGTGACCTTTGAATGTTTCAGAGTTTGAATAAATAAGTAAATCCTTGACAACTAAATCAATAAGATGTGACATTATTTACAATAAAAGCAGATTCAAAGCAAACTGTATTTACTGTAATTTGTCTGGATGTCCAGTTGCACTACGTGTATGTTAATACGTTGTGTAAAGTAAGTAATTTAGTAATTCTCACACTAGTCATGATATTACTAGAAACCAAAATACACCTTAGGTTTTGCTCGTTTTTGAAGAACTACAGACGCAACTTAATGCTCTGATTCTCTCATATCTTTCTCCATCTTTAGTAGCCAGCAGTACCAGTGGATTTCATACTGCTAAGACTCTTCTAGTGTTGATACGTCTAATGAAACTGGTTCTCCATCCTTCAGGTGATTCAGTCTCTCCCCCTCTCTCCTTACTGTTCATGCTGCACATTATTAGGTTGGTCTGTTCTATACTCACGTCTATTGCATTTATATCGCTGTAGTTTAATGGCTGGCTGCACAACATCCCGTCTCTCTCCACTACTACCTATCAGAGATAAAGGCATGAAAGCCCTTTAAAATAACTAAATAAAAAGAGTCTATGTGGGGAGAACGTGGGTGCCCCTGAGAGAAATTAGTGATACAGGCCTCTATAAATAATATCTACTATAATTAAACTGACTAACTGTTAAAGATGCTGAGCATTAGCTTCCAGTGAAAATGTATCTTGGTGTGATTGTTTGTTCGTACGCTACGTGTCTCGAATCGTTGTCATTCCATCATCCACTCTGTGAGTACCGGGCACACAGAAAGGGAGGGAAGGGAACTGATTTATCAAACAGTTCTCATTCATACCCTCACACAGTGCATATGCTGCTGCTTTCAATCAATATCTAAAGACAATTTTAGACTACTCCGGCTTCCTCCCACCATCCAAAGACATGCTCGTTAGGGTAAGTGGTGATTCTAAATTGGCCGTAGGTGTGAATGGTTGTCTGTCTCTCTGTGTTAGCCCTGCGATAGACTGGAGACCTGTCCAGGGTGTACCCCGCCTCTCGCCCGATGACAGCTGGGATAGCCCCCCCCCCCCCCCGGTAACCCTTCACAGGACAAGCAGTGATGATGCAGAAGATGAATGAATGAATGAAAAATATTTAGACTATAATGCATATATCACCACCAGACGTATAGCTCAAACATACATCTATGGTATTCTCCTGATATCCAGCCAAGACAGCGGATTCACAGTGTTGATAGCTGATGGAAGCCTGAGCTCTCTGTGTTTGTGTACAACTCATCAGTTCAAGATACAGTCTTGTCCTATAACTGGCAAGAAGATAACTGTTAATAACTGACTATCGTATTTCCCGATGCTTATTAGAGGCATTAAAGACTGCCTGTCAGCAAGTCTGACACGTTTTTTTTTCGTCATTAGAAAGAATGAGCAAAAAGATCTGGTTTGATGATAAATATAATAGTTTGCATAGTATTCAAATGCACATTATATTAAATCATATTTAATTATCATTCACCACATTAAAAAAAAAAACAGCAAATCTGCTTTGTTGGGAGTCAAAAAACGCTGCTTTCAGCTGCTGGCCAGCTTTGATGTGAAAGCAGAAAAATATGCACCAATGTTGGTCTGCAGGGAAAGGATGTCGATCTCTTCACATTTAAATAAACCTCAAATACCCTTGTGCAGACACACTCACACATAAAGTATAAATATATCCTTTGAAGCACTTTTGCCCTTGACATATCACAGCAGGGAAGCTTCAGCAATGGGATGAAAATTACAGTAGAGGTGGAAAAAAGGAGGAGAAAATAGATACAGGCAGAAATGTCTAGGGTGGCAATAGCATGCAGTGAAACGGACACTGGAGAATTCTGTGAATGCAAAAATGAAATAAAATCAAAAAATCAATTTCCTTACTTAAAAAAACACATCCTGTATCATGAACTTGAGCCGATACCTTTATGAACCACCTAAAACCACACCGAAAGCTACTGATTTCTTAAAGCGCAGGAACTCTCTCTTTCTCTTTCTCACTCTCTTTCTGTCCCCCGGCAGGTCAATATTCTCCTCCAGACACACATCACTGACTCAGAGTCCCTGCATCCCACAGAGCCAGCTTTATGGGGCCATAAACACACAAAGGCGGAAAAGAATGAAATGGACAAAAACCTGGTGCTGTAGGTGGGTGATGGCTGAATATGAGTGAGTGCGGGTACAGTGCACAGTAGTGATCGCAGAGAGGCTTTCTTGTAAATGAACCACCACCGTTTGACATTTTTAAAAGACTTCACAGTCCATAAAGAGAGGAGTGATTGTTTGTCCCACATGAGGGCTGCGGTGTGGATAGGTCAATAAGCTATAGGCATTGTGTGATCAATAAGCCCCAGAAGATTGAAGAGTCACTGACATGAATGGTATAAGAGGGTATGTTTAATAGATTTGTGCACTTTGGACATTTGTCCAGCTTGCAGGCAGGAGGCTATGAAATGGAAGTGCTGGGTCGGAGGATGATATGTCACACAGTGAGTTATCTGGGCAGAAATGCTTTGTTGATGCCAGAGGTTAGAGTAGAATGACCAGACTGGTTTGAGCTAATAGAACAGCAACAGTAACTCAAAATAACCACTTGTTACAAACAAAGTATGCAGGGGAGTATCTCTGAACACGTCAAACCTTGATGAAGATGGGGTACAGAAGCAAAAGAATACAATGAGTGCCACTCCTGTCAGCTCAGAACATGAAACAATTTCCAAGGGCACACCAAAATTGAACAACAAAAGACTGCAAGAACATGGTCTGATGAGTCTCGAATTCTGCTGCGACATTCGGATGCAGCGTCAGAATTTGGTATAAAAGAACGTGAAAGCGTGGCTCCACCCTGTCTGGCATCAACAGTTCAGGTTGGAGGTGTAATGGCGTGAGGGAATATTCTTCTGGCACACTTTGTGCCGCTTAGTACCAACTGAGTGCCACAGCCTACCTGAGTACTTGTGCTGACAATGTCCATTCCTTTATGACCACAGTATACCAATCTTCTGATGGCTAATGATGGATAATGCACCATGTCACAAAGTTAAAATCATCTGGTATATCAAATGGCCCCTTCACTCCAACTATGTGATGCCATCATGTCAATATGAACCAAAATCTCCAAGTAATGTTTCCAGCACCTTGTTGAATCCATGCTACGAGAATGGAGGCATTTCTGAAGACAAAAAGGAGGTCCAACACGATATTTGCAAAGTGTACCTATGAGGTGACCAAAGAACCGGACGTGCCTGTATTCTTATTAACGGCCAGCAGGGGGTGACATTGTCACGAGAATAAAATAAAAAGAGAAAACGCTGTAAACATGATTTACTGTATTAGCTCATTAAACATTTTCCAAATTAGTTTATCTCTCAGTCTCTAGTTTGAAGTCATCTTTAATACAAGATGATGTTCATTTTCTACATTATAGTGAAATTCATAGTCAAACAGATAAAGCAGGGAGGGTGTATGTTAAGGGTGTAGTTACCTTGTGATTGACAAATTGTTATCATGAGTGAGCAGATTGTCCTCCTCTCCAGTTCCACACTGTCATCACAATATGGTAATTTCTCACTCCAAAACAAAACAATGGCGATGGCTAAAAATAGTAGTCCACAAACCATTAGATTATGTCATGGTGGCTACATCCACTTCTTTTATACAGTCTATGCTCCAACTAAGAGGTATTTACTGGTCAGACATCACGTACACAAGCTCACCCGCAAGGACTGAAGGGCCGTAGGGTCGGGAAGAGATATTACTAAGACTAAGCTGAAATATGGTAAAATTGGCTGACACCCACGGCTGTTGTTTTTCCTTCTGAAACGCTGCTTACAGTGTCTTAACAACACATGCTCTGTTTAGGTGTGGACGCAGGAACTCTGTATGTAGAACACAGACTTTTAACTTCCTAAACCTCCTTCCTCAGACAACCCCCTAGGTCCACAGACTGTTTTGCCAGTACATCTGTCGGGAAACTGCCAAAAGCAGATAATGTGTTCTTCGCATCAAGCTGTTAATCTATCCATTCTGTATGATCTTATCCAAACCAACCGCAAAACAGCCTAACAGTATCTACTGGAGGATCCATTTGGCGTACAGATCAGGTGAATTTGTCTTGGGTGTGGACGACAGAGACATCTAAAAGCCTGTGATAGACTTCTTTTTGGTAGACGCTCTCCGTCTTCCTGACAGGCAACTCAGGCCATAATCCACCCCACATTTATCTCCCCTGAACCCCTAATGGGCAGTGGCCATCAAGATACTGCTCTCTGTGTCTGTTTGCCAGAAGGAGAGATTGCCATGCCAGACACCTCAGCATGCAGCAACAAAAAGCTTAAAAGCAGTGTGGTTCAAATGTAAACAAAACCCTGCATTTATAAAACTAAAATCTATCATCTTTAAACGGTCATTTATTACAAAAGCTAAATAACACTACAACAAAATAATTGCAAGTGCGACTGATTGAGACACAAATAAGCAGTCCTCCACTCCTGAGTCACACTCTTCGATCACTGTTCAAGCATATGGCCAAACTTAACAAAATGGGCTTTTAATGCTCAGTTTCACCATCTAGTCCAGACTGTAGCAATAACCGTAGGGTTAAGTTTGAAGGGTAAATCTATGACTGTAAGGTGAAACAAACTGAAATGCACTCCACAGCTAACATCACCGCGTACATTTTCACAGTCAACATAACACCAAGAGAGGCTTCCCGCTGCTGAAATCATCACTACAAACCTCTGTTCTCATTTACTTCCTCTCACATTGTCAATTGTGCAGCAGTTTCTTATTTTCCCTTCTTGCAGTGGGATCATTTCAGTCCTATAACATCTTTCAAGTTCTCATCCGAGGTGGCAGAAGTATTCACTTTCTGTATTTAAGTAACAGTACGGATACTTGTGTAAAATAATAGTCTGGTAAAGTAAAAGTACTGACTCAACTTCTTTACTCAAGTAAAAGTAAGAAAGTACAGGCTCTGAAATGTACTTAAGTAAAAGTAAAAATGATTTTGCCATTATTGAAACAATTCATCCGTTGATAATTTCGCAAAATGAAAAAGGTTCTAGCAGAATAATCTAGACTGAAGTAACCAGATGTCCTGCATGAGCATCTGGATAATTATTAATAATAAATTAAGGGTTATTGGGTTGTTGTAGTTTTTAAACCGAGCACTAGCTAGCGTTAGCTATAAACGATGTGCTCCTATAGCATTGCTAACGTTGTAAACTGGCTTCCAAAAAATGCTCAAAAAGCTAATGATGGCAACAGAAACCACACCATACCTGAAGAGATGGCGTTTTTACGTGTTTTTACAAAATATGACGCGACTGGTCTAATTCTAGGCTCAGTTTGTCAGTCCCCTGTGAATTTCCATCGATTGATAACAGGCACCTTCAGCATCAGCATCAGGTCAACAGGTATCACCAACAGGCCAGTCATTTTGTGAGCGCATCATCGACTTCCCCTCTCTAGTCCGATGCTCTAGTCATGTCCAATCATGTCACATCTTTTACGTCATGTCATCCGTGGACGTTAAAAAAGTGACAAGCCTGTTTTTCCAATGTAAGGAGTAGAAAGTACAGATATTTGTGTACAAATGTTGGGAGTAAAAGTAAAAAGTCGCCAGAAAAATAAATACTCAAGTAAAGTACAGACACCTGAAAAATCTACTTAACTACAGTAACGAAGTATTTGCACGTAGTTACTTCCCACCTCTGGTTATCATACACAGGAATACTTACAGTCAATACATTCAATACATACTTGCCATTTATAAACAACGCCCGGTCATAACCACTGGTCAAGTGAATAACACTGATTACCTGGTTATCATGGCACCTGTCGGTGGGTGGGATATTTTAGATGGAAAGACAATCTTTTTGTCATCAAGGTTGATGTGTTAGAAGCAGGAGAATTGGACAAGTGGAAGGATTTGAGCAAATCTGACAAGGGCCAATTTGTGATAGCTAGACAACTGGGTCAGAGCACCTTCGAAACTATTGCTGCGTGCTCGCTTTGCAACACTGTTCAGGTGGCGGTATGTATCAAAGTAAGATCCACAATAATGCAAAGACCAAGATTCAGTGTTATTCACTCCAGTGGTAGGTGGTTGTAATGTTGTGGCTGTAAATATTGTAAGAAAAATCACATACACAAATGTTCATAGTATGGTTTTCTGCTACATTCACAAAGCAAAATGATCACATATGACATATATCACAGCCTACAAAGTGTATAATCTTATTTTTGTGATCCTAATATTGTGTAGGTCTCTCTTGTGCCTCCAAAATAGTTGTGAGTCATCAAAGAATGAACATGGGGCTCCTGAGGGTGTCCTCCAGTGTCTGGCAACAGAATGTTGTTAGTGGGGGCCTTTGGGTCCTATGGGTTGGGAGGGGGGGCATCTCTGTTTTTCGTGTTTTTCTGAGTTGTTCCTAAACCGTTGTGTGCGTGTGTGTCTGGCTGCATCCTGCTGGGGACGGCTGCTACAATCAAGGAGTGTCATAGCTATGGGGTGGGGGTGCCTGGTCTGGTCTAGGTGGGTGGTACATGTCTAAGTAACATCCACGCGAATGCCAGGTCCAAACATTTCCCAGCAGAACATTGTAGATGGTCAATGTCATTTACTTCTCCTGTCAGTGGTTTTAATATTGTGGCTGATTGATGTGTAAGCTACCCCTGTTGAGAATTGAATCCTTTCTTTCCTAATCTCTTTCCATGTTCCTTTACTTTCTTTCACTTCCCTCCAGCTCTCAATTAAATTACTTTATTAAGTCTCCCCTCACTAATGTACGGTTGATTTCTTGCTATAGGTACTTAGACAAAGTTATGGCCTTGACATATTCTCACATTATTATCATCCAGCAGCCCGTCTCACTCTTCAGGAAGCACGATTTCCCTCACAGTGCAATGGAAATGTGATTTGCAACATCAGTGTGGCAGAAATGATGGAAAACTTTGCATTATTTATTCTCACAGCATCATCTGGCACACTGTTAACTCAGTCTGGAAGACGCGTCAATGCGATTGATTATGTCAGTGAGGTAAGTCCATTTGCATGTATTGCATCAGTGTGTGTTGGCCTGCTTAGTCTTCACTCTCAGTTATGGTGGATCCTGCTCCCAGGCATTCTGAAAATTAGCCAAGTACCCGAGACTGATTATAAAACAGAAATGGTCAACCACAGCAGTACAACATTAGTATTTCAAAAAAAAAGATCCTTCCACTCTCCAATCTCAAAAGACAGCAGCGTAAGTATTCAGACTATTACATCTGATTGTCAGTCACTGGTGTCAGAGGTCACTGTTGCTTCTTTATTTGTTGTGTTTCATACAAGATCTCAATGAAGAAAAAGTGCATTTCCATTTTCAATGTTACACTATAAATCAGCTGCAAGCTGTATAATACAAGTGCATTTCAGAATACAATCTGCACTAGATACTGAAGTAAATCATACTCAATACTATAAGCAGTAATTAATAATGCCTAATAAGCCTAATTATGCCTTAACTGTATAAATAGTACCATTAGGTCATTCAATTCTCTGTACATTTCTTTTTTTTATGTTGGAATCTCTTATTTTACGTAAAAGAGAAAGTATTTTATGGTAAATTATTACACCACATAACACACTATGATGAGTAGTGCTGCATTTAATTTAACTTCAGGCACAATACTGTGAATATATGATTTTATAACAGCTTTTGTTTCTCTTTATCTGCTCTGTTCAATTGATTGTGAGATTTGTGGCCACACGCCTATAAACTGTTCCATTTTTAAAGACTTAAAGATCTATAAGCGGCTTTGTAAATAACACTGAGCGAAGTCGGCTTTTAAACTATCCCTTCCATCAGATGAATCTGTGAGGTATAACAGTCATTACCGGGGCAGGCTGTAGATAGCATAATATAGTACATAGTATAATAAAGTGCAAGCAGATATGCCTCATGATGTTCCAGGCAAACGCCTCAGCAATAACTGTTGATCTTCTTTTATTTCACGCCTAGAGGGAAGAACTTGTGAAAAGAGGTGGGGAACTTTGTGTCTGTGTGCTCATTTGTGCGGTTAATGTGTCAAGCTTGTTTTACACACAAATACAATCACACACTGAAGTGGTCATTAAATTGATAAAAAGCACCACTACGGTACTTCCACTTGTGCTTTTGATACTAACTCGCAACTGTGTCTCACTTCACAAACAAAGTAGAGGTTCAGGGCCATTAGTACAAACCATGGACAGTATAAAGATGGGTGGCGGAACAGATCCTCAAAAGTGAAGCTAGAGCGAGTAGAGCTCCCCCTGGTGACTAGCTGCAGTATAGGTCATAAACTCCACCTCCTCCATGTTAGTGGATGGGGCTTGGGTCAAACTAAAACACATGTCAATTTTTATTTTTTTCCAAGGATGGTTTCTGTCATTTTAGGCATGTTCAAGTTTAATTTTAGTTAGTTACTTGACGCTATAGAAATAGGATGTGAATAATGGCAATCACCAGTTGCCATGCCAACCGCTCCATATAGTGGTCCCGTACCAGCGTAAGAGTTAGAAGGAAATTTTGAAAAATAAGAACAGTGTACAATCCAACATTTCCTTGTAACTAATTAAACGAAAACGCGAGCGAGCCTGGTGGAAGTGTGTTCGGGTCATTGATAACGTGGCTCCATGTGGCTCCACTCTCGGACCGTACTGTGCCAAGCCTGGCTCCAAACTTGCAAGTTGGCGCCGCCCGTATCCCCGGGAAAATAGCATCAGTTTGGCCAATGCAAGGAAGTGCCGATACAATGTTCATATTTATACAGTCTGCGGTACACACACGTTCAGGGCCAAACACACGGTGTAATGTGTAGCTGTCTGAGACAGCAGGCCACCAAAACTTATTTTGACAGTAACAGGCCATAATCCAGCAAAGTAAACGATGACTGTCTGAAACATCAAGGTGCTGAGCATAATGGTCAGACTTCACAAACCACCACACACGCTACCTTGATCAAAGCTTTTTAATAACGTCACAAAAATGCGCTTGTTCCGGACTGAAGGGTGACAGATGACACAAGGCGATCGTGGAGATAAAGGCTCTTCTCTTTCACACATATTCACCGTGATGTGTTGAATCATGAATTATTCTGCTTCCCCATTTTCATCATCAATCTGTTAATGTTCATTACACATTCATGATCAATGGCTTTCTGTGTCAGTACGGGGCCTATGTCAGACAAACGGCCCTGAATTATTAATTGATAATATATGAGCTGGTAATTACATTTCATCAGGGAATAGTGTGATATCATGCTCTAAAAATAAGAGTAATCAGACTATGAGGAAAGTTTTAATCTCATGTTAAAAATGGCCAACATATTTGACATTTGTATAATAAATGGACAAAGATACAGCAAAAGCATCGTACAATAGCTAACTCTCATAAAGTAAACATCAGATGCAAGAACGTCTCAATGGTAATAATTTCTGAATGGTAATATATAGAAAAGATTTGAATTTAGTACAAACCTGCACATCTGAACTGTAATTATTTAAAGGGGAACTACCGTTTTTTACAACCTGGACCTTATTTCTGGCATATAATATGATCGTTTACTCGTCCATATAACTTTGGTGTCATTTTTAGTTCGGAAGATATTCGGACGATCCAGCAGAGCGCTGCGTATATCCATATAGTGGGAGTGATCAGGGCACCGAAACGCAGCCTCTAAATAATGCATTATCTGCCACGAAACTCGTTCATTTCACCAATATTTTGTTATGATACGCTAGTGCTATTCCCCGTTGAGACTGGAGTTACCTGTTACCTATTCACAGACGTGGGGTGGTTTCTTGTTCTTTGGCCAGCTGTTCCTCTCTCTGCCTCTGCATTCCCCTTTCAACGAGCTCCTCATCAGTATACTCTGGCTCAAAACAGTAAGGACATCCATGATAGTCGTCGTCCACAACCTCAGAATTAGAAAAATATTCAGCCATGTTGCAGAAAACTAGCAGTAGCAAATTACAGGTAAACAAGCAGCGCGGGGTGCGCGCGGTGCTCAGAGATGACATCATCCAGGTCAGAGGTTAGTAGGTCAATCTACAGACCCCGGATGACGACAACAGGTAACTCCAGACTCAACGGGGAATAGCACTAGTGTATCATAACAAAATATTGGTGAAATGAACGGGTTTCGCGGCATTATTAAGAGGCACGTTCCGGTGCCCCAGTCACTCCCACTATATGAATATACGTGGCGCTCTGCTGGATCTAAATATCTTCCGAACAACTCCAAACGACACCAAAGTTATATGGGTGAGTAAACGATCGTATTATACGCCAGAAATAAGGTCCAGGTTGTAAAAACCGGTAGTTCCACTTTAAGTTTTTAAAATATTGAAATAATCTATAAAAGTTGCCAAATCACGATTCTTCTTGTTCTTTTTAAGGGGAATTTAATCTTTTCTAATTCCAGATATTTCATCACCTTCATTCTTCATTAGGTTTGTGTGTGTTGGTGTTCTCTTTCCAATTAAGGAAGATTAATCTTTGTGCCAGCTGGCTCCACTTACTGATAACATTTTGAGTATCAAAATAGAATGAATATGGATGATAAACCACCTGCTGATAGCATTAGAAAGCCATCAATAATGTATGTCAGTATGAAAGTGGTGCTGTTTTATGATAGCAACTGACTTAGTTGTTTATGTGACAGGGTTTTACACAAGTAGCCTCTCCTGAAAAAAGTCTATTGCAATAAATACATAGTATCCTGTGCTGTAACTCTTTCCAGAATCTTATTTTAAGAGGACATGCTCATAATCTCACAGGCATTCAGTAATTAAAATTAGGCTAATCTAAGAGTTTAGCCGACTCAATGTGCACAGAAAAAAAAGAGAGGACTGCATTTCATTGTGGGACTGAGATAAAATGCAGCCAGATGTTAACCACAGTGTTAACCTGTTCATTCAGCACTTTTAGTTCTTCTCCTTGGAACTCACTGCATCACTGTCAGTGGAGAATCTAATCCGAGTTGGCCAGCACATTGCCTGTCAGAACTTCTGTTATTAAGGACCACACCAAGGAAGCAGTTCACTGATGCTTATCATGAGAACAGGGGAAGAGAAAAATGTGTGAACGTACCCATAAAAACCCTCCGTCATGCTCAAGCCTCAGCCTGGAACAGGTTCACCCTGACATCGTAGAGGCTGTTTATGGCTGCAAACGTGAGTGCATATGTGTGCGTGTGTGTGAGGGAGTTCCTAGTCTATGTGCAGTGTCAGAACTGACGGATGGCTGGAGCTCTAGGATTTCCCATTACCCAGAATGCAATCGGCTAAATAGGATATATAGGGTGAGGCTGCAAAGACAAGGTACTCCATCAGGGACGGTGACATATGGATGAAAATCTACCTGAGTGCAATTAGGGACACACACACACTGCATGCCTCTGCAGCGTTCATGGGTAGTGCAGTGTTCACTTTTTTTTTAACACTGACCAGTGTGTAACATGATCCTGCTGCAATTAAAATCCAAAATGTGAGAAGGCATACGGTCTGCTGTTTAATACAGCAGAGACAGGATGATTAAAATAAAGCAGAGCATGAACAGGAGGTGGGAGAATACCATGGGAGGTGAGAAAATAATGAAGGAGAGTTGAAAATAAACAAAGGACAACATGCTGATGCCGGTCGACACCAGCATCAGCATGTTGGTAGTAGAGGCGGCGGCGGTGGTGGTGGTGGTGGTGTCAAGCTCTCTCATTGTTTTTACACCGAGAGAGCTTGACACCAGCATCAGCATGTTGGTAGTAGTGGTGGTGGTGGTAGTGGTGTCAAGCTCTCTCATTGTTCATACACTCAACTTCACAAACTGGGAACTAATCATTGTTGTAATATTTGCCCTTAATACACACATTTACTATATACTAAACAATACATCTGTCAGCACATGCAAACAGACTGCATCAAGGTATTCATAGTCTCAGAGGGATGAAACACTTCTGACTACTGCTGCAAAAACCATAAGGTTGCATAAGTTTATAGATAAATTACCATTACACCTAATTTAACATTTCACAGACTGTATTACATTTTCATTTTGCTGCAATATATCATGTGGCGCCTCACATCAATTGTCGGAAGAGTGTATCGACTCTGGGTCTAAATGACCTGGATAACACAGCCAGCGCTACTCTGTCATCTGTGTATCCCAACAACCCATTGCATGCCCAGTGGTTGTTGAGGTGAGGACTACTGGTTACAGGAGCAGCACTGGTTCAAATCCCATTCTTGGGAAAGTTGTGTGCTTATGGCTGAGGTGATTAAGCTAGCACCTAAACCCCCGCTGCTCCAAGTGTATTCTCTATGTGTACAAATTGATAGATTAAATGCAGAGAATAACACCTTTATGCACGGCCAGTAAAGCTGATTTCTTGTCTATCATTCTTGTACTGATGCACGGATCACAAATTTGAGAATTAATTTGTCACTTGTGTGGCTACATACAAAAAAAAACTATAAATGAATGGATGGTCAACATGAAAGTGACAACAGAGAACAACATGCATGCAAGGAGAGAGAGAGAGAGAGAGAGAGAGAGTAGCGTATTACGTGCATTAGCCAGGATCAAATTTCCTTTTTGATAGTAGCTGCATGTTGATGATGGATCTGTGGCAACATTTTAGTTGATGATTAATTGTAATACAAATAAGTGTGAATATCACTTAGTTGTGTTTGGCAAATCTTTGCAGTATATCATTCAACCGTACTAGACGGCTGTATTTTGTTAGCAATATACTGTCACCACATTGGCGACAGTTAAATACCTTGAAATACACAATTGTTGGCTCTAAATCTCCTCCTGGTGCCATGAAATGAAAAGTGGATGCAACAAGATGATGTCTTTAAAAGAATGTGGAAATACGGTGATGTGATATCGCATTTCTGATCGTTTCATCAGGCTGTTTACTCAGGGAAATGAAAAATGTTATGCAAAATGATTGCGGTCAGCTCAAATGACTGTTTGAGCTACGTTATACCCAAATGCAGTGTAGTGACATCTGTGCAAAACAAAATGTTCAGAACTGCAGATACTGGTAGTGAAACAATGTTGGGGCTCTGGGGACACAGCAAGATCCAGCTGATATAAGACGAGGTGAACTTCCAAGTAAGGTCACCTGACAGGCAGAATGAGCTCGGCGGCAGCGGTAAACATAAAAAGGCAAACAAGTCAATCAAAGGCTGTCTTTGGTGTTCCATAAATGGCTCTGGTTATCGTTGCCCTCCCACTCCCCCGCCTTTTCAGTCCAATAACATCAGATGCAGGTGTAAATGAACAAAGGCAGGATTAGATGGGAAAGCACATCATGAACAGAGACACTTCTGTACAAGCTGTGAACACTGATCTGGTCCTTCATTCATCCATTTTTACCGTGACAAATTGTGAAATGATTTGACTCGCTAAAGAGATTATGACAATGCTTGTTACTGTGGCTGTATCAAAAAAGCTCCTGGTGGCATTTGTACACCGGCCAGGTAATTTATTTTTTTCCTCATACCGATCAGACAGGCTTGCTCCCTTTGTGCTGTTATTTCTCAGCTTCTTTATGTAACCACCAACCTCTACGTATCGTATCGAGAGAACGTGTTGAAGAGGTGGCTGAGAAGTGCAATTTCTTCGGTTTAATTCCGCCCACATGCATATTCAGAAACAATTTCACATGTAAATGAAAAAGATCGCAGATGACAGTCAAAGTATTTAAGAGAATATAACGTTCTTACTCAATCAAAACTGTGGTCTTACAGTATGTCCCGTCAGTAACAGCCGTTAATTCCTGGTCCAAATTCAATGTCCAACCTCTGCTCTAATCTTCACAGGCTTAAACTGACAGCACCTGCATGCTCAGCAGAAATGCGTGAGTAGCTCAAAATGCTTCATGAGGAATATGACTGCTCTCAATAAATGGAAGCAAGGGCATTTCTATGGCCAGTACAGACATGCTTATATTTTGCATATAATTTAATTTCACAAGCAAAAAATGTGCCAATTTGATTAAATCATATTCCTACTGTGTCATCATGGGACAATAGTCTTTGCAGGTGAGTACTGCTGCTAGAGCAATGATGACAGAGGACTGCAAGACAATAACAGAGTTAACACAAAGTCTAACAGAAAGTTTGTAAACCAATGCGAAAGTCTGTGAGGCGATGGTCAGTGGTTATATGTGGTTCAGCGCGGCATGTTTGCCTTCAGGTGTTGTAGCCCACCAAAGCCGAGGGTGAAAGCCCCAAGAGACAGAAACACATTTCTCACTTTAATGGAACTAAAGTTTCATTTCCAGCAAAGCTATAAAATACTGTGGGGTAATCATCCCTGTGGGTAATCATCGGGTTGGACGGGCCGGTTGGAGAAGGTGCATTATGGGAAGGTGAATCTTTACTTGTCTGGTATTTCACAATACAGAATTATGAACAGAGTGTAAAAAAGGATGGTATTTTAATTATTACAATGCGAAATAAAGGAGCATCAACCCTAATTAATTAGCAATGCTTCCCTGCAAAATTAAACATCCCAGAGTAATTAGAAACAATGTTTTGCTGCCATTAGTCATTCTCCAGAGTCAGTTCCTAAAATAGCATTCAGGCCCAGAATATACTGATCTTTGGCTTATACTGTATCTCAATTTTAAATTAATTTACTGTATATACAGTAAGATTAGAGATGATTTCCCATCTTACAGATTTTAGCTGATGATTAATTGTCAGAGATCCTTACTTGTCTGGTATTTCACAATACAGCATCATGTACACAGTGTAAAAAATGATGGTATTTTAATGATTCTGATTCGAAATAAAGAAGCATCAACCCTAATTAATGAAAAATGAGCAATGCTTCAGCCCAAAATAATTAGCAACAATGTTTTGCCGTGATTAGTAATTCTTCTCTAATTGTATTCACATTTTCAGGGGTTCCATTCATCTCCTCAGATTGGAAATATTTTGTTATGGCAACACATCCTTACCCGGATGAACCTATGAGGCCTGTTTCATTTCAGCTTTATTTGATCTACCCGCACTTGTTCTCTGCCTCGCTCAGGCACAAAAAGGTTCCCTACATCAGTTGGAACTTCACTAAAGGAACATAAGGGAAGACACGTCACTAATGTGGAACCGGGCGCCCCCCTGCCACCGGCTCTCTCTCCTGCGCTCTTTTGTCTCTGGCTAGTCAACCTCATCTCTGAGTTCATACATCACTTTGATGCACGGATCAGAGCTGCGGTGTCAAACGAAATATTCCGTCTTATCTGCTAACTGTGCGCTTCTTTTGGTTTCTTTAGAGGCCGCGTGAAAGTCTCCAAAAAAGTTTCTGTTCTGTCTAGGAGTCTATATTTAGTTGTAAATGCCAGCACACCGAAATACTTCAGACTGATGCTTGAATGTAACTGAATGTTTTGTGTTTCACCTCCACAAAACCTGAATATGTGAAATGCCACGCTGAAGAGGTTTTTCTGAAAAGATGTTTGAACCGACAAAACTACTTGTATCATTTATAATTCATGCTGGGGCTTTTAGTGAATCAATAGAAAGCAGAAGTAAATTGCTTCTCCCAGCACACTGCTTTTATTTGATAATCTTTTCCGTATTCATACCTGACAGGGGAAACTACTGATACGCTGACGGAAAATCCCACCAGTGAGCCCTATATCGATCTTCTGCAATTTACCCAACGCCTGCTGTAGAATGACAGCTAAATATAATATATAATATAATATCCTGACAGCACTGCATGTCAAAACTTAGCATCAATAAATATATATTCAGAAAAAGACAAAACAACGTGTTAGGACATTCATTGTTATTAAGGCATTATTGCTCATATTGTATTTAGGTCACTATATGTCTTTGTTATCATTTGCCTGTTTCTGTCTCTCTCTAATGAGCTGTCTCAGGACAGGACAGGTGAGCTCACCACCTCACTGCTCATTATCCGGCTGGACGGGTAGTCAAAATGTACAGGAGAATGCGGGGCAGCTCCTTCCGATCGGTTGTCGTGGCGACTGCTACAGCCGCTAATGAGGCCTCGCCATCAATCACGATCCGATCCACTGTCAATGAGAGTTTGTGGGAAAATCTCTGAATGGCCTTAGCACTGTGCAACGTATCGTCTGTTTAAACCAAGTGTCAGGGCTGCGTTCACACAGCGTTCACAGCGGGCATTAGGCCATCTAAGCTGCATTCAAAATCTCAAACAGTCCAGCTCCAGAGAAGGGGAAATAATACTGTTTGTCAGGGTGGTTTAATGCAAGATAATATTTCTCATAGGGGTGCAAAGAGTAAACAAAAAAAAATCTATTTCCAATGCCAGAAAAAGTCATACGCAGTAAATTCAACAACTCAGGGTAGAACTGAATAAATTCGACAATCTCTGCTTCGGCGAGCTCAGCTCATATAAAATTAAAGTGGCACTCGACCTTCTTTAAGGTTCAGCTTTGATTTGTTAAATTAACATATTTAACACAAAATGCACAAACCTGAATGAGATTATGGTTGCAGAGTCTGTACTTACACGAGGGGTCTTGATCACACTGCCTATCGCACTGGGTAGTCAATCAAAAGAGCTACAGTATGATTTAGAGGTAATATACACAAAAGTAACCCAACTAGTAGCAAATGGCTTGGCCCCAAAGATGAAACTATTTGACCTTAAGCCAAAGCTGAATTATTTTCATCCATGTAAGCACAAGGAACGCGTTGCATCATTCCATCATGTTGCATCAGGTAATTCTTCTGACTTGACACTTCACAGAACGGACTGTGATGCAAAGATGTGCGATTTAATGAAAAAACCCTACGTTCAGATTATACTGACAAAAAGAGGTATACCCCTAACGACAGCAGAGGAAAAGAAGATAAAAGGGTTGCCATATTTTTTTTAGGAAGACCAGGACATGACAAGACTATGAAATGAGTATTGGCTGTGTGTCCAAAGCATATTCATCTGTGCCACACAGCAACTGAACTACAGAAACACATAAACATGAGCCACACTCTTGCAGCACCATTTCTTATTTGAAGTCATGACAGAGGCTCAGACATGTGGTTCTGTTTTCACAAGCTCACCGGGCTCCATATCACATCAAGTTAATTGAGTCTGATGAATAAGGGATGGAATATACTGTACGTCTAACAGTGTGTGTGGTTTTTTTAGAGAGACAGGAATGGTGCTGTGGTGCAAAGAGACAGACTCAATTAGGATGCGGACACAGACCAGGATGTGGTAGTTTTCATTTGTTGGGAAAGCTACGCGCTTGATAAATCTGTTCACCCTGTCTCTTCACATAACCCTCAATATTACTACGATAACAAGAAGAAAAAAAAAAACTATCTCCTACCTGTTCGATCCCGGATGGCGAGGTTTTTCCCTTTCTTTAGGACAATATCCAGCTGGTACATGACCGGACCTGGAGGCTGAGGTGGAGGCTCTGCATTACTGGGCCCCACTATGTTGATGCCCTGTAAAGATAAGACGTAACACAGGTTAGTTATACAGTTATTTGACTATTGTCCACAGAATTAGTATTTCATACGAATACAGAGAAATGAAAAAGAAGGAAAAGAGACAAAAATAAAAACAGACACCTTTGCATGAGGAAAGAAAATATATAAACCAGTCACATTTGTGCAGTCAAAAAAGAAATGAATACAAGCGAAACCATTTTAAAAGATAGTTGTCCTGACAATGCCCACAACGAATATGTGAAATCAGCAAACATATGAGACACTGGACTGGACTCAATCTGTTAATCTCCCATTTCAAAAGTGCCTGTATTTTAATACACTCGTAAAAAAACTAATAACTGGAACGGTCCTGCACTAAATCTGAGCTTGACGACTGTTACAATGTTCCCTTTATGTTGAAATGGCTTAAAAAAAGGTGGTAATTCAACTGGATAATTATGGAGGATGTAGTCTGCAGTGCTGTTAAATTCTAAAACACCACAGACTAAAATATGAAAATAACGAAGAATACAATCTAATAGTATAACTACCTCCAAAATGAAAGCACCGTTAATGAAACAACAGCTCTCTCGGTTATTTTAAACAAATTCGGAACACCATAACTTTCACGAAGCTAAGATTTTGTGCAGGACTGTTATATTGGAAAGCATTCGTTTCACTAGTATTCCTAATGAGGAGGAATGTAAGCAATGCGGTTTCGGTAACATAGTTAACGTTCATGATGAGACAATGCATGCTAAACATGTGTTGAAGGACTGTTCATGTCTAAATTGCATACACTGCAGACCAAAAAAACAGAAGCATTTATGGTCTGATCTAAGCACGCAACCTCCTTGGAAAGCTTCTGTGCATCCGGCTCTTGGAGAGGGTCATCCCTGTGGCTTTACATGTCATGCTGTAGACCTGATGTCAGTGCTGCAGTCGGCTTTGACAAGGGCTCCCCCCTAGCTCTAATCGAGGTTGCCCTAAGAAGCCACGTGATGACCCAGCCTGTGCTCCGAGATCCACTACAGCATACTTTCCTTCTTCATCTTTTACTCATCTTACTGTACCACCCTCATTTATAACCCCCCCCCCCCAGCGGACAACCCCTGCGTGGGCATTGCTGTCACGTCTCACCAGCGAACGTGCTTTGAGATGAGGCTAAGAATAGCTATGAAAGAGCAGAAAAATGCTAGTGGGCCACTGGGAGACTGCTAAGAGACTACCAAGGCTGTAGCATAAGAGCAACTGCGGTTTGAGAGGACCAGAGAGATTTGCAAACCACTAAAAACACGGCGAAGAGAGGAGGAAGAAGGCCTGTGAGACAAGTGCCTATTAAGAATGTCATTGAAATGCACTCTTCCAGATGAGTATTTCCTTTTTCTTCCTTTTTATTTTTAATCCAGTTCTCCAGAGTAATCTCTACCTGTCATAAAACATAAACTGGTGAGCAACTGCATTAAACCAGCCCTACTTAATGTACTCTATGAAGATCCTGAAGGTGAAAGATAGTACAAGACATGTATGTGAGACAAGCTAGGACATCAAGAATACGGTGACGGTGGTATGTACGAGTTTAACAGCAGATAATAGCTGTATATAAAAACAATTCATCAGCACTGAGAGATGAATACACATTGATCAGCCACAACATTAAAACTGCTGACTGGTGAAGTAGTTAACATAGATCATCTTGTTACAATGCCATGTTTTGCGGGAAACCTTTGGTCTTGTGCCCTTTCCACCTAAGCTAAATATTCAGTCAGACCTTGAGTGTGCATGGTGGTTCACAACGTCTCTACGCATGCTAAAATACCACAAACCATGGGGCTGCATTGTTCCTTTGTAGGTGTACAGTATAATTGCACCATGGTCACACTGCAGAACAGCAATTACTTTGTCTGTATTACAGCAATTACTATGCGCTGCTTCCAGAAACTACAACTATAACATGTACACCAATCAGGTATAACATTATGACCACCTTCCTAATATTGTGTACGTCTCCCTTGTGCCTCCAAAACAGTTGTGACTCATCAGAGAATGGACATGGTCCTTCTGAGGGTGTCCCGTGGTGTCTGGCAACAGGATGTTGTTAGTGGGGGTCTTGGGTCCTATGGGTTGAGGGGATGGGCCCCTGTGGATCATCCCACAGATACTTGATCAGTTTGGGATCTAGTTTATTTGAAGGCCAGGTCAACACCTTGTGCTGTTTATCGAGTTGTTCCTAAACCGTTTTTGTGTGTGTGTCTGTGTCAGACTGCATCCTGCTGGGGATGGCTGCTGCCATCAAGGAGTGTCATTGCTATGGGGCAGGGGTGCCTGCTCTGGTCTAGGTGGATGCACATGTCTAAGGAACATCCACACGAATGCCAGGTCCAAAGGTTTCCCAGCAGAACGTAGATTTGTCACTGCTCATTAAAGAAATGTGACTGAGCTAGCATTTGCAGCACAGACTACGGGAGGCCAAAGACTATAGTTGTTACACTTTTAAAATAACTGTGAATGTTTGGAACAGTATTTCCAGCATGGGCAGTCCATTCACACGCCCAAAGAGTGTTATTCCTACTGTCACCACATTCAAGAACAATAAATAATTCATATATCTATCATCATGGGCATCAAAACCTCCACGAGGAGACGAGAGGAGAGGAGAGTGCACACTTCACTCAGCAAAATTCAATACCACAGCAACTGGGCGAGAAATGTACTGTGAAAGTCTCAAAACTGGCAAATCTCCACAGAAAAATCAACCCGAAACAATTTCAGCTTTATAGCACCTGCTGTCACAAAACAGAGTCAAAAGGAAATAGAGACAGTGTTTGGGGGAAAATGAGACACTGAAATGTAATTTTCAAGGTAACAGGTCGACCAGCTCGGCAAATACCAACATAAATCTGATGTGAACATTCAGGGAGGCACTGGAGTTAAAGCTGCATGATTGGATTGGATAAACCTGAGGTCAACGGTGCATGTACCGTAATTGAACTGTATTTGTATAACCAATGGGATTACACAAAAGATGTGGGAGCATCGCCGTGTAACATTATGCCCTTTTGTCTATGGAGTTGAGGAACACACAGAGGAGCACAGTGTAGAGTTGGGTCACATCATAACACACAGCGATTAAGAAAGCGGGCAATCCCTAGACATGCTGTGCTCGTAGAAAATGTCAGGGCACGTGTTCTTGTCTTATCCATGTATACAATCCTAAAGGCATATACACACACACAAACGCACAAGACATAACAGGGCGTACAGGATTTGAAATGGATTTGGTGATAGCACAGGCTGCTTGAGTGAGCGCCAGTGTACATGATGGGATCAAGCAAGCAAGCAGCGGAGACTAGGATCGTCTAGGATCCTGTGCGTCTGTTGCACACGGCCACTGAAAATTTGCCTTGGGATACATAATGCGCTCAGCTAAGCACACTTCTTTTTTTTTTTTTTTTTTTTTTAATATAAACAGAATAGTTTCTGTCCTAAAAATGGGGGTCAAACACACAAATGCTTCTGAATTATAAATGAACAGAGTAAACCAACAGTGCAGGTGTCAAAGGAAGCATTTAATTTTGGATTTCCAGAATTGTCAGAGTAAAACCAAGCTGATATTTTGGTGCATATTACAATACACTGAATCATGTGTCACATCTGTTTAACAGAACTGATGTGTGCCTACTTTAAACAATGCTACTGCCAACACAAGCCGCTTTACAGCCTGTGTTTTATACACATGTGTAAATGCAACACACAGATAATTTTGTTCCTTTAGCTACAGAGACAGAGCACCGCTCTTGCTACTGCTGCTCTGTTAACATGCTGCTCACGTCAGATGGCCCGTGGAAAAGCAAGTTCTGCTTTATAATAGTGTACACCTATTTTGGGCAAAAGGTACAAACTAAATCTGAAATGCCAAACTAGGTAAAACTGAGGTAGATTAACACAGTGTCAGATCTACATGTTGAGAGCACCGACAAGATAAAAACTGTAAAATCTCCAGACTAGTATTTATTGTGGCCACAATCTCCTCCCAAAAAAACCCCTATGGATCCACACTAATCAGCCAAAACATAATGACTGTCATAAGGGTTAAGCAAGTTAAGGACTGGCCATAATCCCTGGCCATGTGAATTCACACTGATTAAGAAGAGATTAAGAAAAGAATAAGAAGTTTTATTGGCATTGTCCGGTGAAAAACTATGAAGCACAGTTTGGCAGCTCTTTGGTTCGAGAGTAATTAAAATAGAAACTATAGCAGCACAATGTACGTAATTGGTACAGTTAGGAATAGGAGAATATATAAACATTAAACAATAGTGCAAATGGTATCCATGGTAGTGCAACTGTGCCTACTGAGTGTAGGTGGACTGGGGAATAAATATGGGGGTTACTGCACAATAGTCTATGAAGGAGAGGTTGAAGTTGTGAGGGATTTGACGGTTTGAGGGAGAAGCTGCTTTTTAATCTATTGGTTCTGGATTTGATAACTCTGTATCTCTTCCCAGAAGGCAGTGTGGTGAACGGTCTATGTGCATGATGGGTGTGATCGGTGGAAATGCGACTGGCTTTCCTTTGGAGCCGGCCAGTGCAGATGTCTCTCCGGGGGGGTAGTGGTGAGCCGATGGTCCGGTATCTCTATATCGTGGCACCTGTCAGAGGTTGGTATATATTAGGCAGCAAGTGAATATTTCGTCCTCAGAAGTAGAAAAAAGGGAAAGTGAAAGGATTTGAGCGGCTTTGAAAAAGGCCAGAATGTGGTGGCTAAATGACTGTGTCAGAGCACCTACAAAATTGCAGCTCTTGTGGGGTGGTCCCAGGTTTGCAGTAGTCTGGTGTCATGTAACACGTTTTTTATACATCACGTGGATGGCCGGGTGAGTATGAGTTGCTTAGCTGGGAAATATACGGCACCAGGATGCAAGGAACATCGTCTCGCCGTTGCCAAGGGGCTGTGCTTGGTCTGCAACAACTGTCAGGTGGTGGTATGTCAACGTAACAGGACCCAGGTTTCCCAGGAGAACATTGCTTTGTAATGAGAGTGTTGTTCACTTCACTGGTCGGTGGTTTCAGTGTTGTGGCTGATTGGAGTACACAAACTCACAGACAAACTGACAAAAACACAAACACACACACACAGTCTCTACACACAGACAAAGATTCTGGGTCTGAACCAGACATTTTGTCCAATGACCCTGGTTGTCCTTTGGGACAGATTCATCTCTATCCTGTCCCCCGAGTCCAGCAGACCACAACCTTTACCTCTGAACACTGACACCTAAGTTCAGACACACACAAACACCAAAGAGTCATACTACACACACATTCACAGGGAAGGGAAAGGCAGCCAAGGTCCATCCCACTCCATCTGCTCTGTGTTTCATGATTCCCTGAGACTGACAGAGAACTAAACAATATGTACCTAACTCTATTTTCAGTCTCTCTCCAGTGCTAGAGGACAATTTAACTAATTTGGCCTGCAGTTGAGATACAAGTATTCTGCTGTAACACATTATATACTTAAAAATGCAAGATTTAAATAAGGGTTTCTGTACATAAACAAAATTGTGTAGCCCTTTTAATCAGACCTTATTTAAGTGGTGCATACTGTACATGAAACTTCAAGAGATGATAGCCTGTATGTGTGTGACCGATCCAGAGAGGTTCAACAAGCTGAGTACTTTACATTTTCGTTAAATGATCCCTGGAGGACTACACTGGAGAGTGCTTTTTGTGTTTGGAAACTAGCCTTCGGATCTTTGCAGAAAACCCTTTAGACTGAATCCCAAATGACTGTGTTGAAATATCAATCAATACTAGTTTCCTTTTCCATTAGCAAAATACTTCTGTGCTCTGATTAATGGGGTTCTTCAGCTTTGCTTTGCATGCCCTGATGGCAGCACTGTATCCTTAATCTCCAGAGGGATGTTTGAATGCTCTTATTGCACGTATAAACATTGCATGCATGTGTGTTTGGGCTCCTGGATTCTTCATGTGGGTGAGTGTAAATATGTAATGGTATAATATTAGATCACAGAGAGGAAAGCTGCTTCTCCAGCTATGCACATTGTCTGCTGCTTGCAGTGCAAGCAGGAGGGCACAAAAGGGTTAAGAGTGGATTATGTGGATATACTGCAATGAGCTTCAGCTGAGCTCTAAAACATGTTATAAATCCATACAAAACATTTAGAAAAACATCCTCACTCATTGATTTTTTTTTTTACATTACAGTTAAGTATTATTGTACAAGAAAACTGCCTCAGATTCACCCACACACAATATCATAGTTTGATGAGAGTGACAGGTTTAGAAAGTGAAATTTAGTATGAAGAGGCAGCTGGTGCCGTCTCCAATTCCTTAGCCACAAGGCAACACACTTCAAGCTCAGATGGCAATGTGGCAAACATCAAAAGACTAACTTTACAATGTCACATTTCTTTGCAGCAGTGAGTGTGAACAGGCACTGGAGGCTCTTCACCGGGGGACGCACTCACGTCCCACACATGACTGATAACTTTCCACTCCCCTGACAAGGCTGCTTCCCAGACTTTTAGTGACAATGGCCAGGCCGGTGAGCCCACTCATGAGGAACAGATTATGATGTAAATATGGAAAAATGTTTGGCATAGATGCCCTGATCACAGCACTCAGTCAATATAGTTTTGTATTTTTTTCCATTTAGTTTTTAATGTCCCAGTAAATTCTATAAAAAGTGTTAACGTTTTGATTGCTATTTTTTTAAATCACGATGGTGGAAGAAGGAGAGGTCTTATAGCAGATCTTCTTAGAAAGACATTTTCAGGGTGGACTTTGAAGGAAAAGCTGGATATTGTGAGGCTAGCCCAATCCTGGAGCTAGCTAGCCTGACCCAGCCAAGAAAACTTTCAGGACAGCGACTATGAGCTCTACTCTTGGCTGACAGGCTCAGAGGAGAACTCTAAATTGTTTCTTAAGTTCTGGTGAATAAAATTAATTATATTTACATCATTTATGTATACTCCAGACTCAACGGGGAATAGCACTAGCGCATCATAACAAAATATTGGTGAAATGAACGAGTTTCGTAGCAGATTATGCGTTATTTAGAGGCTGCGTTTCGGTGCCCCATTCGCTCCCACTATATGGATATACACGGCGCTCCACTGGATCTAAATATCTTCCGAACGACTCCAAATGACACCAAAGTTATATTGGTGAGTAAACGATTGTATTTTATGCCAGAAATAAGGTCCAGGTTGTAAAAAATGGTAATTCCCCCTTTAAGAGGTGTTTTGAATAAGGTTGGAGTTCACTGAAGGCCTAGGTGGAAAATGCACGGCGCGCCACTGGATTTTGCCACTTCCATTTTTCAACTTGTGCACAGGTTCCCTAAGCTGAACAGCCAATTGGAGAGACTTTTTCTGTCACCGATTCAGCACGCTGACTTGGCTGAAAAGTTCCAACTAGTGCCAAGAGTCCCAGGCGCATTAGAAAAACTAAAACCAAGACAGTCAGAGGTGGCTCAACACAGGAAAATGGCCGACTATTGGCCTGGTGTGCCACAGCCCTTACAGGATTTGTTGCCCTGCTACTTTAGCATGACTGCTAAAGGGCAAACTGATGCTTAACAAAAACGCTTAGAAAACTTCCCTCTTGGGATAGCAACCAAAGTCATATATTTCTTATACTGGATTATATGTCATGACAGTGGTGTCTTTATGGAGGAGGAAGCCTGTATTTAGCCCTGGGCCGTGTGTGGAGCCAGACTCTCGTTTCTCACAGTGATGACAGGTAATTTCCAGTCTCTGCACCCCCTTTCCTGCATAACAATAACCTACTCCTGCTTTGTTCATTAAGAAGAACGTTAAGGCAGCTATTCTTGTGTTATATTTCTGGTGCTATGCCACTGCTTGCTACCCAACAAAAAAAACTATTTCCAACTTTTTATTACACCAAATCATCTCTGACCATTTATTTTTCTGACAATGTATTAGAAATCAAACACCCAGGTTCTATGACCCAACACGTTAGTAGGAATTAGCAAGGATCTCAAATAAAAAAAAAACTCTGTTACTGCACATTAATCAAACCCTATTATGAAATCAAACTAAACACGCCTCTTTAATATAACTAATATTGATCTCATAATGCGGGCTGTGTAATTTAACAGTTTAAGTGATTCAACAATCAGCTAAAGTGATTATTCTAATTAGAAAACATCAAACAAGCACACACAAAGAACGTATTTTGTTAAAACAGGTTCTGGGTGATTTGTGGTCAGCAAAACACAAATATAATTTGTTCTGAAACAGATCACTGCTTTGTCTATTTGAGTGATGTAGAAAAAGATCTGATTTTGGAGTATAGACTGCAGTACTGCCATGAATCTTGTAATAACTGACAACAATAACAATAAATCTAATCTATTCATTCAGTACAGACAAGGTTAACTGCACAGTCCTCTGTTATTAATTTGTGTCTTTTATCATCAGCTAACAGTCTCACAGCAGTTGAGTAACCGGATCCCATCTTCAAGGGTACTATACTTCACATGTGGCTGATGATAGATGCACTTTAACTGTTTGCTGACAGCTGAGGGATGATGTTGCCAACCGCTGCATCACGCTTCTAAGTCACAAAGAGAGGATGTGGTCTTGTGTTTAAAAGAATAAATGGTCAGAAATCATCCATTTCAGTGTCTCACGCATGTAGTTAATGCACAAAGCCTTGATAAAAGCATGCATAAAAATATACACCGATCAGGCACTACATTATGACCACCTGGCTAATATTGTGTTGGTCTCCCTTGTGCCTCCAAAACAGTTGTAACTCATCAGAGATTGGACATGGGCCTTCTGAGGGTGTCCTGTGGTGTCTGGGAACAGAATGTTGTTAGTGGGGGCCTTTGGGTCCTATGGGTTGAGGGGATGGGCCTCTGTGGATCAGGCTTGTTCCAGTGCATCCCACAGATTCTTGACAAGTTGGATCTAGGGAATTGGAGGCCAGGTCAACACCTTGTGCAGGTTTTCATGTTTTTTTGAGTTGTTCCTAAAGCGTTTTTGTGTGCGTGCCATCAAGGGGTGTCATAGGTGGGTGGTACATGTAAAATTCACATGAATGCCAGGTCCAAAAGTTTCCCAGCAAAACAATGTATTGTCACAAGATGGTCAATGTTATTTACTTCTCCTGTCAGTGGCTGATTGCTGTATGTGTGTTTTAATTAATTCAGCTGAGCATACAAACAGGAAACCTACAAGTATGAAAGGAAAACTCAAAACAGAATGTATTTTATAGAGAACATGTCTGTCAGAAAAAAATGGCTGATGCTACTAAAGTCTGCAACCCTTGTCTATTTTTAGAGTTTGTTTCCTTGGGGTGCCTCCTTGGGAAACTGGGTTTTGTGTAAGTGAACACATACGACGCTAGCTGAATGTTGCCATGCAACCACCTAATCACGAAGCCTAAACACTAGAAGTCACCTTTGTGTTTTGAGATAAAGACATATGCCCTTGTTTCAACACTAAACCCAAAAATAGCATGAGAATGGGATGAGCAGGAAAATGAGTATAACATAAAGGTAAGCTGAACCTAACCTGTCTTTCAGTGCTGTGATATTTTACAGGATTACCCAGCGATCCCATTCTTTCTCTTTATGAATTCATTTTCAAACACGGGGGGTTCTTAACAAGCTTTTCCCGCACACGAAATGTAGTCATCCATCAAACAGATTCAGTTCAATTTCTCAAGACGAAAGCATCTCACTATCGTACACACATTAAACACACATGCTGAAAACGCTAACACATGCCATTACAGTGAGAAACAAAACACAACACAATCTGTAATGAACAACAAGCTCAACACTGACCTCAGCTACTCCGTGGGATTTCACAATTCTTACCACATACGCGTATAACCACACAGATAACACACAGAAACCTGTGAATACAGATACATAAGGATGTGAAGGCTCTTGAGGTCTGCCAGTGAGGAATATTGAATTGCTAGAAATGTATCTTTTATGCACTTGATCTAATTATAGAACATACGGGGGAGGGAAATAGTGTAGAAGGAGACTGAGGTTGTTTCCAGCTGTATGCTTCACAATACAGAACAAATCTTCAAACTCTCCCATTGCTTTTGTGCAACCAGACACAAAAGTCTAATGATCAGGAATCACAGTTATACTAGCACTATGACTAATATGAATATTGCACAGTCACTGCTAGATTGTTCAGCCTCTCTTCCTTTTGTATTTCAAATGTAACACATAGCTTGTAAAAACCCGCACAAAAGAAAACCTTTAATAAAACAGAGTTCAACTACAGTGATGTTAAATGGCTAGGATCCCCCCAAGGCACTGAAAACTGGCATTAGTTACCCTTTAAATAAAAAAGAAATTACATGTTCCATCAGTCACCTGCCAAGTGAAAATGAAAGAACTAATCTAAAAATAATAATGTTACTTGTAAGAATCCCCGCATTTCTGACTGAAGCCATATTTCCATTCAGTCAGCCTTAGTCACAGATGATGAAGGTAAAAGCAATTCAATAAATTCATCACAGTGACAGGAGAATCATTGCCATCCTCCTCTGCCTCCTTCCACCCCCTTTCCTGCTCGCTTTTACTCCACTTTCTTTTCTTCCCTCCCTTAGTAAATCCACAGGATAGCATTAGAACTCACATTTCCTCTTGAATGCCTGGGACTCTTTATTAAGTAAATTTACAGTGGAAGCATAAATACTTTAATACTAATCACAACATGCCAGTCACAAAACCTTGAAATACGTTCTCCATCTCCAAGAATTCCCTGACAAATAAGCTACTCCATTAAATGCCACCATCTCTGGGTCATTACTGAGCCTCTCCTCTCCTGAGTGTGCGCAGCCAGGTAATGCATATTATGACAGAACTCAGGGCCAGTGCAGGCTAGCGGGCAGACAGTCAACAGCTACTCGACTAGATAATGAGGTCTCTTTGGTGTATTTTTCTTCTCTTAATAACAGCCTAGTAGTCCGCTGCACAAAGAGCAAGCTTCTTCACGCTCTGGTCTGGGGTAGTGAATCTCTCGATGCAGCACATATAATATCCTGTTGACGAGCTCAAGCACTAACTGATTGTTTGAACTGGTGTCCATTAAACTACTGGTAGGTAGCTGATTCAACTATGACTCAAGTACTTGAGAAAACCCATAATTTAGTCATATGCATGCATTCCAGATAATCTTGGTTACTATTAAAAGTGTGCTCAGCTCTCTGCTGTACTCGCTGTACACACGACTGTGAGGCCAAGTCAGACTCCAACATCATCATCAAGTTTGCTGACGACACCGCTGTTGTAGGACTAATCTCCCACGACGACGAGACAGCCGACAGGAGGGAGGTGTCCCACATGGAGGACTGGTGCCGGGAGAACCACCTCCTGCCGAACGTCAGCAAAACAAACGAACCGATTGTGGACTTCAGCAGGAAACAGCAGAGGGACTTCCATCCACTCATTATCTGTGGCTCTGAGGTGGAAAGAGTGGACACCTTCAGATACCTGGGAGTGACCATCTCACAGAGCCTGTCATGGACTCACCACCTGAACACCATCGTGAAGAAGGCCAGACAGCGTCTCTACCTCCTCAGACGCCTCAGAGACTTTAAGCTCCATCTCAAGGTGCTCAGGAACTTTTACACTTGCACCATCGAGAGCATCTTGTGTGGGAGCATCACCACCTGGATGGAAAACTGTACCAGGCAGGACTTCCTGGCCCTCAAAAGGGTGGTCCGTTCAGCGGAGCGGACCATCAGAACCCTGCAGGACCCTGCAGGACATTTATACCTAACGTTGCAGGTTAAGGGCCAAGAAGATCCTCAAACAGCCCAGTCCAGTCACACCGGACACTCTCTCTTCTCTCTACTGCCATCAGGTCGGCGTTTCCGATGCCTGAGGACAAAGACTGAGAGGCTGAAGAAGAGCCTGCTCAACTCTGAGCCTTAACCAGACTTAAATACCACTGCACCACTGCACTTTACTCACACAGCTGCTTTCAATACTGTAAAGGTGTGTATATATACGAACTACCCCCCTCGAAGTTTACACTTGAGGTTACCCTAAATATTTTATTTTATTTTTCTCGGTTTACATTTACACTTATATTGTTTACCTTGTGTGTTATGTGCAATTACTACTGCTTTACTGTAGTGCCTTTTTTTTTTTTACTACTGGCTGCAGGTACAAAAATACATTTTACTGTGCATTGTACTATGTATAACTGTACATGTGAAAAATCTTATCTTACTTAAGTTGCATGTAATATGCTAAAATGAATTCATCCTCTTTTATTCCGTTGTACTGATGATGAAGATGACGTAAATGCCCAGATGGTGATATTTCAGTGAATAAAAAAAAGTGTTTGAAAAGAGTTCATAGATGTTCTACAAATAAAGGTCACAGAAACTATCTGCTTAATTTTTCAAAGCTGAAATTCATCATATTGCTGGGAGGACTAAAAACCAATAAACCCACGCAGGGGGAAGAAACAAGAGCAAAATCCAACAATGGTACCTGTATCGGTCTCAAGCCCAGTACGGATGATCAAAATTTTTGTTACCAACATAATCCAAACCTTTTTTTGGATATTTCCTAGATTCTATTTTATTTTTCCTCATCACCACCAAGTAAATTCTTACAACCTTCACACTCATAACTCTTATTTACACACCTGACTTTTCTTTGATTCTTCCTAAGATCTATTTCATTCTTCCTCTACTCTACTTCTAGTTGTTGTAGCCTGCCGTAGCAGCTCCCTTCTTAGGTTGTGGCAAATAGTCACTGCTGGTTGACACAAAATGCATAACCATCAGTGCCCAAGCGCAGAAGTTTTCCAACAGACACCAGATTTAAAACTCTGATAATATGTAAAATACAGAGAGGTTTACCGATAGCACTGATGTGCTTAATCAGCACTGTGTGAAGCCACCATGGGCTTGAATGTAACAGACGTTCATTAATATGTTAAAGTCCTGCAATGTGGCTTTACTCTTAAGAAATCCCCTTCCAAGATCAGATTAATATAACATTAACTGTGGCTTCAATGAACTCTGAGTTTTATAATTCAACACAATACCCTTGAACTGGGTATACGGTCATCAGTGCCAGGTTTTGATAAAAGTAGCATGGACCTGTGCCAGAAAGACTTTTTGCGAATTCTCAAATCAGCAGAAACTATAGACTGTAATCAATAGCTCATTATACATCAAAATAACTACTTCCAATGAAGAAGAAGAAGATTAATGAAAACCCAAAGGCCTTTTAATAAAATAATGTGTTTCCTGGAACTGTCATTAAACTACCAAACATTAATATTTTATAATCCTGCAGATATTCTTACAGGAACAAGCAGCTGGCATTCGTCTTGAATAAATAAGCTTATGTAGAGCAAAGAGAATAACAGAGTAACTATGTAGATGGCTCTGAATAACTAAGCAAAGCCAAAACATACTTTATAAGGTCAATGCTAAATCCTAATTACACAGAATTTACCAGGTGATTGTCAAGGACAAGACTTTATTTTTTTCTCCTGCCTAAATTAACCTTGAGTATATAATGAGGCTACGGACAATTGGAGAAGAGAATGATCATAATTAATTCCTGGTTAATGTCCAATAAACATCAAAAACAGGACAACATAATATCTTTCACTGAGGCCCTCTAGATCACGTCACCAGACACAAAAAAGCAGCACTCTATGGCGATTGTAAGACGGCATCATCCTTCTTATTATAATCACTATGAATGTCACACCAGTTGCCCTCGCAGTGTGACTCCACATCTCTGATCTCCATACAAAGAACAGTAACCCAGTTTTTGTTCTTCCCGCCAGCTGTGTCAAGACCCTCTGTTCCAGTTGTACCAGATGTCCGGGCTGAGTTGTGCGGCTTGGCCCACTTTGGTTTGACAACGGAACAGGCATTGGGTGACACAGAGGACGAGAACAGACATGGAGAGAGCTTCTTTGCTAGCAAATCCCATGATGAGCAAGATTAAGTTGTAGTCTGTGATTATGTGTGCATCTATGTGTGTGTGTGTATGTACACTACGGTCATGTCTTTACCACTGCACACAATGCACGATAAGCTCTTAGCTTACTTCTGCTCAGGGACTGCATTATGTTTTAGTTCAGATGGTTAAAGTTGTATGTTTTTAGTGTTCCTGATGCTTCATGCCTTCATACATCCAGCATGTTATTCATAAATCAGCAGTGCAGTGATACTAAATTTGTAACACTTAAATTACATTGCACTGTTACTGTTTCTTACAATATTTTTTTTTTTATACCATGATTACTATACTTTGCAATACTCTCCTATAACTTCCCCACATCAGGCTGCTTTTAATAACCAGTACTGTTTGTATATTTGTGTCTTATTCCTTTGTTGATTGTTGAATTTTTCCTTGTTATTGTGTTTCTGCCATTCCATTTTTCAAATTCCGTGGTGTATATTACACTTTCTGCTGCTGTAATGGGTGAATTTCCCCGATGTGGGATAAATACAGTATAATCTCATCTAATCTAATCTAAAGTCAAGTATTTAAAGCTATTGTGCATGACTTCGAAATTTAGCCGAGCATCCATAACTTTCTCAGAAGACTTGAGTTTTCAGTGATGTGATTCTCGTGCTGGTCCACCGGTATCATTTTACGTCTACCAGCAACGGCCAGGACAACAACAAGTAATTGGAGTGCAGACAAGTGAACTGTGTTCAGAGAAAATAAAACTGAATGTAGGAAGAGCCCAACAAGAAGTTCTGATGCTCCAGATAAAAAAAAAATAAACTTGGATAAAGGATGAACACAGGTTACCATTGATGAAGCTTTTCCTCATTGGAGAGAGCTTAAAGAAAATAAGAGACTCTACACCGATCAGGCATAACATTATGACCACCTTCCTCCAAAACAGTTGTGACTCATCAGTGATTGGACATTCTGAGGGTGTCCTGTGGTGTCTGGCAACAGGATGTTGTTAGTGGAGGCTTTTGGGTCCTATGGGTTGAGAGGAGGGGCCTCTGTGCATCAGGATTGTCCCCGTGCATCCCACTGATACTTGATCAGTTTGGGATCTAATGGATTTGGAGGCCAGGTCAACACCTTGTGCTGTTCTTCAGGTTTTTTTAGTTGTTCCTAAAGCGTTTCTGTGTGTGTGTGTCAGGCTGCATCCTACTGGGGATGGCTGCTGCCATCACGGAGTGTCATTGCTATGGGGTGGGAGTGCCTGGTTTGGTCTAGGTGGGTGTCTAAGTAACATCCACATGAATGCCAGGTCCAAATGTTTCCCAGCAGAACACTGTATTGTCATAGATGCTCAATGTCCTGTCAGTGGTTTTAATGTTGTGGCTGATCAGTATAGACATACTGTCTAGAGTTTTAGTAATTACTCTCACTGCCAGAGGGGAAGACAAAAGTAATTCAAAGAAAATTCTGAGGCTTAGTTACTGCTTATATGTGTTAGACGCACATGGTTTTCTTGTGCGGTAAAAAAAAAAAAAGTTCTGTAAGCCAATTAGGCATCGCTTATTTAAAAAAAAAAAAAAAAAAGGGAAGTGAATCTCTTGTGTGGTGGTGAGGCACCTGAATTTGAGTACAGATAGGACACCATGTTTAGAGCATCTCTAAAAATAATAAAAAAAAAACAAGTTAATCACCACCACCACTCTTTGCTAGTGTCACTGTAGAGTAGAAGTCTCCCTACGCATCTCAAGGGAAACCCGCCAACAGAAAATGACATTTTCAACACATCCACATAAATTGTGTCTGGTGTGAATTAAAAGTGCTAAATGTGTTAATACCACATCCGGAAGCAACTACTCTTGCAACACATTCTTCCCACACATTGACACGTTGTCATCGGTGCGAAAAATTACATTCACAGGCACGTTGACAGGACATACCAGACGCTAACTTATTCATCATTCAATGTAGCTTAAGGTTAGAGAAACAACTCTCGTGTCTGCTGCACCTGACAGCTACACAAGGCACCCGATCTCCATAAATAATGAAGAGGAAATATCTTCCACTGAGAGCGGTAGACAGAAGGAGAAGGTGAAACAAGAGCAAGGGAGTGACCGGGTTGAGTAAAGGTGGAGAGTATTCAAGAAGGAGGAAGCTTGACAGCATGAAAGATGAAAACAAGAACATGCAGATAGACCTATGGAAATGATTTTGGGAGACAGCCAGACTCAAACCGACAAGACTGAATAACCTGAACCAATTTTTCATACAAAAAAGGAAAAAACCATCAGAAAGCAAAACATTAACAGGATTCCCCGTGTGTTTGTCACCACTGAACGCGCTGCAGAGCCGGCAGCGTCAAGTGTTGCTGACATTGCAGACAGACAAGCTGCTCGCCCTGCTGCCAACCCAACCTGTCAAGCAACCAGAAACGAGTCAGTGCCAGTCTGAGAGCACGCTGACACGACTCCCCAAACAGAGCACGATGCAGCATCCCTCAAGAACACGTTGATCCATGGTTGTGTTTGCTAGCTCAGCAACTTCACAGCAAACTGTACCAGCCTCAAAAGACTGCTAATGTGTATTTTTTTTTTTAAATACACAATAGTGTACTACTTGCTACATAATGTATATTTTGGCCTCCAATATCAAAACATAGAAGCATTTCTTGTTGGATTTTGGATCTATACTTACTGTTATAAATGTTAATGTGTTAATGTGAGTCTACCAGAATGACAACCACTAAGACCAATGAGAATTTATTTGACAGGCCTGGCTCCAATCTAATGGATTCGTGCTTTTAAGACCAATAATGACAAATAATCATGTCATGCATAATTGAAGAGAATATCAATGATTCATATTTAAAGAGGACATGTCTTTCTTTTATAGTGTAAATTAAAATAAGATGCGTTTGTTCTGATTACGTGATTGCACTGGTAAATCAACTTGTTGACTCTAGTTTGCCATATGTATGTCTAAAGGCACCTTAAATACCACGACTTGCACAATGATTAATAACTTCATAATGCTGAGCTTAACTCCAATATGCACCAGCAGCAGCGTGCCCAACTTCAAAGAGTTTTTTTGTTAAACTCATGGGAACTCTGATTTAATATTCTTCTAAGATATTTAGGGCTGCAACAACGAATCGATAAAATCGATAGAATTCGATTATTAAAATAGTTGGCAACGAATTTCATTATCGATTCGTTGTGTCGCACGATTATTATGCCACGGAGATGTTTGTTGTATAAAAAAAAAAGTTGTGTTGAGCGCGGAGCGGACGTAGAGGAAAGACCATCGGAGAGACCGTTGTTTTTAAACATGGCGGAGGCGGAGAAATCAGTACAACCTAAGTCATCCAAGGTGCAGTACGCCGAAATTAAACTACAAATGAGACCTGGAAGTGGAATCCAGTGTTCAGCCTGGTTTGTAATGTGTTGCTGCACCGGGTATGGTACGGTCGTATGGCGAAGGCGAAGCGGGGAGATTTTATCGTCACGTAGCGTTTGTTAGCGATATGTATTTATGCCTTTTGGATTCGAGACTTCTCCTGTCACATGAACCTCGTTGTCAACTTGGGAAATGGGCAGGATGTAAGTTTAATGATTGCTGGCTTTGTAACGTGAAGTTGGAGAGAAGCTTAGCCACGTTTGCTATTAGTATGCTTCAACTGAAGTAGCAAGCGTCTCACGGCATATTACAAAATATAATAACAGATAATAAAACGTTCGTGGCTTGTAGCCTTCACCAGCGTCCACATAACGGAGATGGAGGAAGTAAAAAAAAACAGACAGATGCAACAAGAGTGACACCTGCTGAACTAAGCGATGAAAACAAAGGAGGCGCCGCCGTGTGGCGTAAACTGGTACTGCTCCATGTAAAACACTGGCTGTTACAGCTTGAATGAAGTGATTTCGTTGATTAGCTGAAACATGCTGAACAATCCTTATGAGGCGAACTGCAGACTCTACCGATTTTTTTAAAATGATTGAATGAATAATTTTTTAAATGATTACTTTAACAGCTCAGAGATGTTCAAGGAGCAACCTGTTTATGCACTTTCTGCTCTGTCAGCTCTGTTTTTGAATAAAGGGTTGGAAATTGATTCTTTTTTTTCCCGATTCATCGATTAATCGAAAAAATAATCGACAGATTAATCGATTATTGAAATAATCGTTAGTTGCAGCCCTAAAGATATTTGCTATATTTGGTAAAACACTTCAGACCAATATCAACCTGCCGTCCTTACAGCTCATTTGCATCCAAGGGAAGGTCAGTACCGCTATTCTTCACCCCACAACAATACTGTCCGTGAACCTACAAAGACCAATTTGCTGGAGGTTTGCTATCTAAAATGTGTTTTGTTTCAAATTTAAACATAACAGTTATGCAATATGGCTATTTTCACACTGAGCCGACAATGGCAGCTTTACAATCGCACCTGCAAAAAGCAAGTGGCTCCTCCTCTCCATGTCTGCCCAGCTGGGATATTTACACCAGCCAAATGCTGGTGATGGTGCTGCTGAACTCTGCTTTACAAGCTGACAGGTAATCAGTCATAGTTTGGAAGTCAGAAACTCAATTTGGGAGCCAATGTTGCATGTGTAGCTAATGAATGTTGGAATACAGCAGTGTAAACTTAAATGAATAAAAGACTTCAATACTGTGGGGACCATCCCCATGCAATAACATCTAACACACACAAAGATGTACAACTGTGTAATATTGTGCAGAATGAACTTAATCAACTCCATTTTTTGGCTTTCATAGTTCATATCGGATTTTATGGGTGCAGTATATTATGCATATACACAGATCAGCCACAACATTAAGACCACTGACTAGAGACATAAATAACACTTATCATCTTGTGACAATGCAATGTTCTGCTGGGAAACTTTTGGACCTGGCATTCATGTGGAACTTACTTAGACATGTACCACCCACCTAGACCAGACCAGACACACCCACCCCATAACAATGACACGGTTTGGGAACAGCTCAAAAAACATGAAGAACAGCACAAGTTGTTGAGCTGGCCTCCAAATTCCCTAGATCCCAAACTGATCATGTATCTGTGGGATGCACTGGAACCAGTCTGATCCACAGAGGCCCCTCCCCTCAACCCATAGGACCCAAAGGCCCCCACTAACAACATTCTGTTGTCAGACACCTCAGGACACCCTCAGAAGGCCCATGTCCATTCTCTGATGAGTCACAACTGTTTTGGAGGCACAAGGGAGACCTACACAATATTAGGAAGATGGCCATAATGTTATGCCTAATTGATGTACATGCAATTTTTATGGCAAAATGAATGATTCAGTCACACGTCAGAAACAACATTTCACATCAAACGCTGCTGTAGATTCTGCACTTAGCGTCTAAAACACATTAGTCTCTCCCTGGAGAACTCTACCATCTATGCATTATGCATGTTCTATCCACTACTGTGTCTGCAAGCTTTATAACCACACATACTATTCATTTATATAGACACTTCGTTACTCGTCTCAACAGTCTTTGGACTAAAGCAAACATATTCAACGTTTTCTTGCCATTAAGCGGAATTGAAAATTGATGAAACCTCTGTTTTTAGTCCAATGGGTCCTCAAGAAAACCCGCAATTTATCCGTTGCTTGTCTAATGAGAGGAACATCAGTAGGGAGGGCTTCGTACATCTTCTCATCAGATCATTTGTGTTAACCCTCCTTGTGTAACCCCCTTTGTTTCCCCTCTAGTTTTCTCTGTTGCCTTGGATCAATTCTCCAACCTCACATCTCCATCTCTTTCTCTCCTGTCTCCCCACCCCATCTTCACCAGCTTTTCTTGCATTCTGATCACGTTCGGCACCAAACCCTTGACAGAGGAATTAAGGAAACAAGACTATTTCTTGACAGCAGGCAGAGGGGTGTGGACCAGGGACACCACTTGAGGGTGGGGAGCACAAAATCTTATTTTTAGTACCTGGTTAAGATGAAAGCACAAGCAGGAAGATGCCTGTTCTCAACTGCATCAATCAGACACATTTGTGAATTCCATGCACTCCATAATTTTTATCTCTATCTCCCACATTTACATTTTACAACCCTGCTTTTTTTATGGCCATCCTCTCCTTTCACATTTGTCTCACTATCTTCCTTGGGTCTAACAATCCAAAGTCAAGTCACACTAGCAGCCAGCTCAGGTTCCACACTATTGGAAACTGGACACGATACATCCACTGCACCTCCACCCTGTCATCCTGTACCACAAACACACACACGCACACACACACACACACACGCACACACACACACACACAGAGTAAGACCAGCACATAGTTCAATGATTCACGTAAACAAAGCTGGCAGGTTTATGGAAATTCTGTATGAAAATCTCCTCGGCATGCAAACGTGTGAACGTGCTGAAGTGACGGAAACATTTAGCTGATGAACGGCACATTTTAATCCCTTCACCACCTCACTCAAATCCTCTGGATGGAAATGGTCTTGGAATACAAGAATGGAAAACACTGCTTCCCTTCACACTCAATACACCGGGAAGCAAGAAACATCAGTTTACAGAATGATTAGTAGCCTATAAGGAATTAAAAAAAACAGCAGACACAAAGTCAAAGCATCATCATGTCCGTGTGTATTTTTGCATCTGTGTGCAGGAATACCTACAGTAAGGCTTCGTCCCACAGCTGAGAGAGGCAGCGCTAACATCCAGACACTGAACACGCTCCACTGTACTACTGCTGCTGCTGCTGCTGCTGCTGGCTCACTCTCCTATATGAGAGACACACACACACAAGCTCGCTCCGTACCTTTTGCATACACATACATAGCAAAGGATTCCCAGCTGTGAGGTTCTTGCATGCCCCATAGACAGTCACTCAGCCTCACAACTTGGCAGATTGCTCGCTCTCTCTCTCTTTCTCTCTCTCTCTCTCTCGCTCTCCCTTTCCCTCTCTTGCTTTCCCTCTCTCTCTCTCTCTTGATAACACACACACACACACAACTGTATGGAGATACTCACTGACTAATTCAATGGGATGGGAGTGAAAATAAAAAAGTTAACAGGGGCACATCTAGGAAATCTGCACCAGCTGCCGTCTGTGTCTGCAGATTTTATATTCACCAACAATCTCAGATGGATGTTTGAGCAACATTACATATCAGCTTTACTTAACAATACAGCATAGAGACAGTGGTGGAGAGTACTATGAGATAAAATATTAATGAGTGTGGAGATGACTGCAGTTATATACTGCCCTGGGAGAAAGATCTCATTTTCCTTCTCTCTTTCCGGATCATTTAAGCTTTGACTGACGATCTTTCAACGCATCCTCTTCCTCTGCCGTGGTTTAATGTCAATGAGGGGAGAATTAGTGCCACCAACTGTTTATCTTGGAGGGCTTAACTGAACTACATTTGAATAACAGCATTTCGATGCACATTTCTTCACATTTAAGTGAAGATTTAGTTGCAAAGTCTAACATCACAATATCGCCGTTGGCACATTTTGCTTTTAAGACAAATGAAAAAGAAAACTCAATAAGGCACAAATGTCAATTATTTATACAAATGTGGCAGTCTCATATTGAATACACCGATCAGCTACAACATTAAAACCACTGACAGGAGAAGTAAATAACAACTTGTAAATAACTTGTAAATAACTTGTAAATAACTTGTGACAATACAATGTTCAGCTGGGGAAGGTCTGGACCTGGCATTTGTGTGGATGTTACTTAGGGCGTATTCACACCAGGAAGGTCCGTTAGTTCACTTGCTTTGGTCCGGACCAATTTTTTTTTTCATTTTTTTTTTTTAGTGCGGTTCGCTTTCACACTGTGATTAATTGCAACCGGACCAGAATTTATAAACAAAAACACATGTGCTAAGGTCGTTCAGCCATTGGCTGGTAAACGTATAGACGGGGTAAAGAAGGAAGCCAAATGTCCCACTTAAATAGGCTACAATGGAGACTTTGCGTACTGTAGGTCTACTTGTTATTATGCTAGCAATATGGTTTATAAACTGAGCGCTGGAATCCCCTCTCTCTCATTTGTTTACTAAAAATCTTATATACTTCTGCATTTTTATGTGTTTTCTCCAGCATTTGAGATATCTGGACATCTGCCCAGATATCTAGGAGGCAGCGTGTCTCCTCAGAGCTCCAGGTTAAGCCACGGCTCATCTCTACCTAACCTACCTGCGTTTGTTTGCTTCACGTGTCTCTCTCTGTTGTGTGTGTCACTGGGCTATCCTACATTTCCCATAACTAGTGCAGTGCCCGTCGGAAGTATGTATTCCTATAGTGGGAGCTGAAGAAGATTTTTCAGTTGTGACCATTGTCGTGACCCATGTCTCCTCCCCACAAAGACACCTGCCCAGTTTCAAATCAGCGTGCCACAGACAGACAGACAGACACAAACTCACCAAATAAGTTAAAAGAAATTCTTGATTTATAGATAGATGATCAAATCACTCATGTTTTGTCTGTAAACTGTAAAATAATGTTGAGTCTCCGTTGCCATGGTTACCATGTAGCGTTTGAGCCAGCGCAATAATTTAGAACTGTCATCAGGCAACTGGAAATATTAGAGCGGAGAAAATCTATTTTACCGATATATTTTACATTTCTTATCCAAACAACGTCAAACTTAGCAGTGCACATCTTCGTGCCCGTAGCAAGACACCTGCCCAGTTTCAAATCAATCGGGCCAACGGTTCGCGACATATGCGTGCCACAGACAGACAGACACACAGACGCTTCTTGATAGATGCGCGAAAACTACGGGAGCTCGTCAAATCCAAAAAGGTAGATTTTTGCAACTTGGGTCGGATCGAGGTCGGGCTGCTTTCACACCATAAAGGAACCGCACCAGGGTTCGGTAGGAACCGCTCCGAGACCACCTCCTCAGCTGGGTCTCGGTCCGCTTGTTTGGTCCGCACCAGAGTTCGAGTGATTGTATTCACACCAGTCAAAAAGGTCCGAACCAAGCAAGGAAACGAACTTGAGTTCGTTTTAATCGAACTAAACAAGGCAGGTGTGAATACACCCTTAGACATGTAGCACCCACCTGACCAGACCAGGCAGCCCCATCCCATAGCAATAACACTCTTTGATGGCAGCAGTCATCCCCAGCAGGATGCAGCCTGACACAGGCACACACACACAAAAACGGCTTAGGAACAACTCAGAAAACATGAAAAACAGCACAAGGTGTTGACCTGGCCTCCAAATTCCCTAGATCCTAAACTGATCTTATATCTGTGGGATGGTCCCCAGAGGCCTCTCCTCTCAACCCATAGGACTCAAAGGCCCCCACTAACAACATTCTGTTGCCAGACACCACAGGACACCCTCAGAAGGCCCACGTCCATTCTCTGATGAGTCACAACTGTTTTGGAGGCACAAGGAGGACCTACATGATATTAGGAAGGTGGTCATAATGTTATGCCTGCTCTGTGTATATCACAGTGCACAGTATTTAAAAAGTAGAGCTGTTCTAATTTAAATAAATCCTACAAAAGTGGGTCAGACGTCTAAATCTTTACTCGCAATTATTTGTATGACAGGTAACTATAAACTAAAATTATATGATCATGACCGTCCTAGCTTCTTCTGCTCCGTTAACAACTGTTGTATTTGGACCAGTTTGTTAATAAGTGATACAAACAAAGCCTATTTATAATAGCAGAAACGATCACTTAGTTTTAATACTGAATTTAGACGCAACTGCTGACATTCTGGCACCACATTCTTAAAGCTCATTGTCCTTAATTAATGCTCATTAATGTAGTTCAGCACGTTGTAACAATGACAGGCAAAAAACATTGGCAATGCAAACCGGGTGGGTATCAAGTTGAACTAATCTGAACTTTGAGGCGACGCCATTGAGGTTACAAGTCAATGGAAGTGACTAAATCCCCCAAATATTTAACAAACACCATCCACAACTTTGGTCCCTACCACCAAATTCACAATGCATCAAGTGAACTCAGATGGAGCTGCAGTGTTGTTGATTAATAGTTCACATAAAGTGGTTACAGCATGAACAGCTAGCTCCATCCATACACTAGCAATTCTGTTATGTTCTGTCTGTTTCGCTCAGAAACATTTGGGGTAGGAAATATACAACAGGGTTACCTGGTCAACCAGAGCCTGAAACATCCACTAGAGACCACCCGTCAGCAACAACATGATGGCCGATGAGTTAACTGCTGTATGTGAACAGAGCAGAACACTTTATCCGGATGCTCGTAACTACAGCCTGAATGATGTGAATACCGCAGTAGAACACAAAGATTCCTCAAATTTACAGTTTAGCACAACATCAAGTCAATTTGACTTCAGGCTTGATCACATAGAATAATTTAGCACATGGGTGTGGGTGCGCTGGGATGGATCAGCCATAAACCCTAGAGCCATTAAAAGGTTTCTACTGTATAAAATTCTGTCGTGATAAAATGTTCCAGTTATTTACTTCTGTTGCCGTTGACCTACGTGTCAATCTTGCCCAATTTGTTCTCCCTTGCTGTGGCTGTTGGTGTAAACATTTTGTTATTTCGCTGTGCTACTGGTGAAATCTCTTTATACACTATAAGAAGTCTGTCATTGATTTTTGGACAACAGGAGGGCTAAAACCTTCCCTCAGTGGGTACTTCTCCCGAGGACATCATGCTGCGATAGTTCAAGTTTCTTCACTTGGGCGGCCAATCAAAGTTTAAGAAACAATGAATTGTACCGTGTGTGGGAAGGAAAGACAAGTAAAGTTAATGTGTGGTTCAGCAAAACCGAACAAGCCCAAGATTATTGTCATACAACATAAATGTGTATGATATGTGTGTGCATACCCAGCACATGTTTGCCCATAACAATATCATGTATTCTCCTCCCGAGTAAGTGAGCTGTAAATTATGCAAAGGCTTATATCTCCACCCTCTCTCCTTCTGTTTTTGTCAGAACCATCCACCATGCTCTCCTGCCTGCTATCTATTCATGTCACACAACAGCTCCTCAACAGGAGCTATCTGTCCAGAGAGAGAGAAATAGAGTCTGATCCTGGGAGACACTTTGGAAAGGTTAACGTCACGAGTCCAAATGAAAGAAAGAAATGCGCTTCGGTAACGCGACGTATAAAAGAGCTGCCATAAAAATGGTGAGAAATGTACATCAGCACAGATGACTGAAAGGTGGAGCAGTAGCAGGAAGAAGAGAAGAAGGAATATTGGATTGTAGATATATAAGAACGTAAGAAAAGTTGATAGTAGTGTGAGTGTTGGAGCGGATAGGAAAAGAAGGAGAGATTTAAATGATACCGCAGAGGAGGAGAAAGCAGCGGAAATATATAACATAGAACAAAAATAGGATTGAAAACTGGGAGGGGTTCACAACAGGGAGAGAACATATCTCTCACTCCTTTTGGATCTCTTTGCATTTGGGAAGCTGAACAGGCTGACTTGGGGGATAAGAGCAGAGAGGTGCCACTCTGCTTCCTGGCACAGACAGCTCAAAACAAAAACTCTGTCGAGGCACTGGAGGGGACCACTCTGTGTGAGTGTGTGCCGAGTGTGTCTGTGTGTTAAGTGCATGATCTTATATTACAACAGAGTCAGATCCCAGGACACGACAGCTGCCCCTTTCATGTGTACTGTTGTATTAGCCTTGTTCAGCAGGCAGTGTATCTGTCAGCAGGTCTTATGACTTTAGTTGCTGAGTTCAATTTGACACAACACACCTCGTCCTCGAAACTAACAACATGACAGCAAAACGGATCAAAACAAAATGGGAAAAAAAGAAGTGGAAGCCTTAATCCATTGTGATAAGGCGCATTTTCCTTAAACCAAAGCAGTTCTGATGGGTTTAGAAATAACAACAACCAGACCAGGGAGAGATTAATATAACAGCTTGTACAATACAATATGTGGAAGTTTGCACTTGTAATGGTGCATATTAATTTATATATTTAGCACAACACGTGGGGACTGAGGCTATAGTAATCCTGCTTGTGTAAACACTGTAACCTGCCAGCGCTATTCTTGAGCTAACAACAATTTTTACACACACACACGCGCCCATATACGATGTGTGAGGCTGTTTCTTTCCAACGCACACTCAAGCTTGTGCAATTATACACACGTATGCACCAAACAAACACAACCATTCTGTCTATCCACCCTTGCCTGACTTTCCTGTGTTGGCATGTCTGCACCAAGGAACCCTGGAGTGTGCACCATCTGTCTCCTCATTATTAACTACACATTACAGAGCAAACACACGCACGCACATTTTATATATATATATATATATATATATATATATATATATATATATATCACACACACCTAGCATTTCAAGCGTAAACACTGCATGACATAACTAAAAAAAAGCTCTTCAAACCCTCCTCTAAGTCTCTGGTGCTGCAGCGTTATCAGTGGAAGAAATGGAAAGAGGTGCCAGCTTTATCACAAGTAGTGACACGGTGGCCTCGACTTGCAGGAAGACAGATGGTCAAGGAGGGAGGATAGAGACGGGCATGCAGACAAGCTCATGAGACACAGGTGCATTTATTTCCCATACTCCATACCTTGTAGCAAGCTTGTGACATTTACTCCAGAATTTAAATCAATAATCAACTGAAGAAATGTAAAGTGGACGTAGGCTCTGCATACAACTACAGGGATCAACCAATCTCTTAGGAGCTCAATGCATGACGCATGGTATACTATAAGATACAGTACACAATATGTGTTTGAAATCGCAATGAGTGTAAACATCCTGCTGGACATTGGTGTACATTTGCAAACTGATTTGACTTCAGCAACTGTTTAATGTGATGCTGGGAAACCTATGGCAATATTCACCTGTTTCCAGATATAAACTAAACTATTTATCAAAAAAAGGTCATCACAGATTAACTGAAATGTTTTGTTAATCTCTTACAGATGTTTATACTTAGTTTGCGATATCTAGGAGGACATGGAGGACTGAATTAGTGACAAACACATACTGTATAGTAGCAGTACTCATACAGAGAAAATTACAAAAAAAAACAAAGCAGTCAAAATGAAAATCTAAATTAATGAATTTAATAAAATAGGGACAAAGGACAAAAGTTCAGACCAAAATCAAATCCAGGGGAGATGAAAATGAAAAGATGAGAGATTTAAGTCGCGACAGGGGAAAGATTAGAGATGCATTAATGTAAAAAATGAATCGTCTAGCTCGCTAAAAGTGGAGTAGCCCCTGTGGCTGCCAACAGACGAGGTTAACACACACTGGGAGACAGGCCAGACACAGTATACCCCCACCAGGGAGAATCACTGCTTCCCCTGGATCCATAGATGGATTTATCCTAACTTTTGTCCCCGTCCCTGTCCTCTGTCTTTCTCTCTCCTCCTTCTCCTCCTCTATCCATTCTTGACATTGCTTGGCCGGCTGTTTGTACTATAGCAACCCTCCTGACTATGTTGATTAGGAGCCCATCCTTCTGCCCCCTCTTTGTCTCCTTTCTCATTTGAGATGGCAGTACCCTAGGGCAGCTTCTGTCTCAGTCAGACATCCAATTTGCAGTCAACATCTCAAAGACAAATGTGAAGTAACAGTAATCAGTCACTAAAATTAGGGGACCCGAGAGGAGGAAAATCCTGACCTTTAGATAATTGGTGGTATTGAACCTCTATTCCACTGTCTAAATCATTCATTTATAATCATTTAAAACTGCATACACAGTACACATAATATACATAATTACACAGTATTATGCAAAAGTCCTAAAAGTGAGAATGCTTTAAAAATAGGTGTGATGAATAGTTGCCATTTGAACAGACAATTCCTTTTCATTTTTATTATTGGTGAATGTCATAAAAATTAACTTAATTAATTCACAGATAAACTTCAAACTATCTTAAATTAAATTCTGGAGAGTACTCCTTTAAAACAGCACCAGTTCTCTGAACATTTGCACACATTTCTTTCAAGGTTCTTGTAAAGTATGTTGTTCCAAGGATTTGTGCCTCCCTGATGGCATTGCGTGATGAATCATAATCTGGGAATATTAAATACCCACAGCTTTTGAGTATTTTGTGGACAATAAAATTCCACATCTGAGCAGTATCTTTTCACTCCAAAATATTCAGATAGGTCTCTAGAATAAATTTGGCTTAAATAATTGTATCTAGCGCCAGGAGATTTACAACAGATTCTTCAAGTTCTGAATTTCAGGTGTGAGCTTTGTAGGTGCTTTTGGCATTGGACATGGGTCAGCATGGGCGGCTACGTAGCCCCATACGCGACAAACTGTGATGCACTATGTGTTCTGACACATTTCTATCACAACCAGCAGTAGTTCGTTGGATCAGACAGTAGGGCCAGCCTTCGCTCCATATCCTTCCTTGGACCCCCTTTGATAGGTGCGGACCACTGCAGACTGGGAACAACTAACAACATGTGGAGTTTTGAAGATGCTCTCACCCGAAAATCTAACCATCACAACTTGTCACTTGTCAAAGTCGCTTAAATCCTTCTAAATGTCCGTTTTTCCTGCTTCTAACAAGAATCCACTTTGAGGACAAAATGTTCACTTGCTGCCTAATTTCTCCAACCCACCGAGAGGTGCCATGATAATAAGATAATCAATGTTATTCACTTTATCTGTCATTAATCGGTGTCCATTGACCTTTTTATTCTTCACTATGGTCCCTCAGGTAATACATTTGTTTTGTATTAGAAAGGTCTTACCCAATCATCATGGGGTGATGAAAGGTGAAGTTGAAATTGTATCTTTCCTCTTTATGTGAATCCTTGTAACTGAAGCTACGGTACAAGCAACAGAGGTCATTACCTCATTAAAACAAATATAACTTTAACAGCTCATATGCAGCTGTCTTGTCTCTGGTTGTGAATGTGGTCTTTTGAAACAATTTACATGTGTGTATTTATGAATGTACTTCTTATAATTTCCTATTAGTATTTGTGAAAACCATGAGGGAAGTCTAAGTAAACTGCCTCTTTCTTTGTTCTTGCTGGACTCTGAATCACAGTTTGTACCCTTCCACTAATTTAGTTACTGCAGATGCATCATGACTGAACTTTATACTCAATCTCCGCTCATTTGGCTAAAATTGTACTCTCCATACTTTTGTAATGCAGCCAATACTGCAATATTTAGCAGCACCAGAAACTCTGATGTGCGGATCAAATGCCTTTTCCTAATTTTCACTATATGTGAGTCATCTGAAGCCTATCTGGAACTATGTTGGGAGTTAAGGCTCAAGGACACTGTATCAAGGTACAGACACACCAAACCAACATCAAGTAACTACTGAGCACAAAGGCCAAGTGTGACATCACGTCACGTTGCCTGTGTCTGGGTCAACAAGTTGCACTTGAACACACCACAAACACTGCAGCCAATGGGAAACCAGATGAGCAACAAATTAGCAGGGAGGCTGTGAACCATGCAGTATGATGTTAAAGCATAAATACAGTTAAATGCTGCTAACAGGAATATAAAAATAAAGCCTATTGTGAATCATTTCTACCTCAAAACAATTATCCTGTTGTCTTGTGATAACAAATACTCTATTTGTGTCTAAAAACAAATACATAAAAAGGAAACAATATACCTAAAAAATTAATAACAATTGGGAAAGGATATGTCATGCTCAGATCTGTGAGAAGTTTGGGTAAACAACAAAAAGGCTGAATAATCCATCTTAATTAAATCACTAAGGATAAAAGCAGTCGAAAGCTAATAAATCATCCTTTGGTTTATTAAATATAACAGTCAATCTAGCAGACCTATTCCAGCAATTTTCTTTTTAATTTACCACGACAACAACTTTGTCTGGCTTTGTTTGTGAACACTGTGAGTTGACAGTGTTCCCTCCTGTGATGAATATGTGCACATAGCTTCCTCCACGTTGGCTGCATCACCTGTACCATGGAATCTGAGGCCAGAATATTTCCAGGCTTGCCAAATATCTCATCTCTGTGAATTCATATTTTTGGTATTTCTAAATCTGTACTAAATATTCTGAAACAACTGAAGCCTACACAAAAACAAAAATACACACGATCAAACAAATTCATGGCCAGGAATGCAGGATATATCATAAGAGGTGGTATACGTTTTAGGATTGGACAGACTCTTCCTTGAACAACCTGGGATTGTTCCCCCACACAATGTGTCATCGCAGCAGCCTACACTCCAGACCTGGAGAGAATCCCACACTCCAGACGTTATTGTAGTAGCAGTACCTTACAAGTTTCCCCCAATGATTCATCCCTTTTCATCGTAATAACACCCACACGCGCACTCGTATCGTCAACCAGCTTATTATAACTACACCGGTCCCTTAAATTGCATCCTTGAATGATTTGCAGAGAATTGTGGTTCAACGTGAGCCTTGATTTTGAAAACTGTCCTTGCCGCATGTTCCTGCAGTTCGATAGTTAGGACATTCATTATCGTCTCATCCAAAACACATTTTACATCAGCTCCGCAGTGGCCAGTAGGGTCTTGGCAATCTGGAAGCAATATTAGGTAATGCATTGGTTTTTAAAAAAAGTATGCATTATTGAAGCAAATAAAAGGGCACAAAGACAGAAAAATTATCACAGAGTTCTCTCAAAGAAATATCTGAGTATGTTGAACTACTATATGCTTAGATAAAGGTACTCAGATCAGACCAAGTCTATAGTACAACTGTAGTATGTCCTACACGCAAAGCATGTTATCTCTTAAATAAACACAAGGACAAATAGCTATATTTGTCCTGGATGGCCTATTGACACTATTTTCATGTGTGTATTTCTGATATATGCAGCTGTAAACAGACATTACTTTGATGAAACAGATCAATACTCAGCGGGAGAATGGGAGGAAACATTCAAAGAAGGACTTAACTAACTAACAGCCCAGCATGGAGGGAAATCGATTAGAAGGTGAAAATACGTTATTTTAACACTCCATGTAAAAGCTGCCTTTCACAACAGGAAATAAAAGACCACTGAGCTGAGAAGGGGTCCGATTCTTTCGTGGTGAGTACAAATAAAGTAAAGCCAATTAAAAATAAGCATCACGGGAAAATTCTCAAGTGTGTCATTTGAAACCATTGGCTATGTTTAGACGGGCAATACTTCTTCAACCCAATTAAAATCACTGGGATCAGAAATCCCAGCTGTTTACATGGACACTAAATGAAAAGATCCAATAAGATATGTGTTCGTCTGTCTTTGCAAACACTCATCTGAAAAATTTGCTTTGCCATCGCCTTGTTTCTGTCCATCCTGGAAACTCATCATGCCACAAAATGTTAACCCCACGTGGAGAAAGCATCTGGATGTATTCATTCCTCCCACAGAGAAACAATTGGTTCAAGCGTTTACACAGTTAGTAGGTGCCAAAATATTTTCCTATTCAACAAATTATCAATGGGTTACACCACCACTCTGCATCCAATAGAAAAATCCTTTTATCCTGTTTGGATTGAGAAGGTTACATGAGGCATTTTTGTGCTGAGTGGTATATTATCCTAATTATTAGCAGAATAATGATATAGTACCTGTTGTAGTCAAACAGATTTCAGTGGAATATACTGGAAACGTAATATAAAATACCAGTCAAATGACGCACTGGAAAAAGATAAATGCTAGTATTGCGTAAACAATGATTATAAATTTGTTACAACACTGTGATATGAGACTTACCCCTGATTCTGTGGAACTCATGGATGAAAAAGTCTGCCGTCAATAAGAAAACTGCATGTGTGTGCACTAAAATCAATTCAAGAGTCTACGCTTGTCCCACAGCGTCTAGTATCTCAGCCAGTGTGTCAACAGCAGATGCGCACACCGATGGGAAAATCCTCGTCTAAGATCACAGCTTCAGAGGTCACCAGAGAGAGTGCAGCCACTAATGTGAGACCGATAACATGTCCCTGCAGAGTGAAAAATACATACAAAGATTTGAAGATAAAGCTGACTGACAAATGAGCCAAGCAAATACAACTGAAAGAAAGTGACGGGCAGCAAAGAAAAAAAGGAATTGAAAAGAAAAGTAAGACTGTAGCGTGGCAAGTCTTTTTATAGAGACTTGTGACCATTGGTCATAATCACAACTTAGAAATAGTTGCCACCTGTTGAGGCTGGAGATTCCAGCACAGCACAGAATGGCTGTGTTGTACTGTGCTTCAACTATGTGTCACATAGAAAAACAAGGCCAACAATTAAAGATATCTCTAGTAACAGAGTTGCATATTGTTAGTCATGGGGCAGAAAATGCATCTTTCAATACAAAACTAGGAGCAAGTGGGCGCAACTAAACTAAAATGATACCTGTAAACTTAAATTTAGATTTTTTTTTTAATTCTTTGTTAATTAGATTGTAGACCAGACTTAAGAAATTTGCTCCCACATCAAAAGAGTGACGATTTAAAATTCAAAACACAACACTGCGATGTTGCACGGCAACAAACCACTACATTTCAAATGTTAGCTGAAGAAAAAGAATCTAGTTTGTGCAGCTACAAGACAGAAGATATACCGGTTGCTTCTTGACTGAGGTAAGTCTTTATCGTTTTCCTTCACCGAATTGTTGAATGATAATATTAGACAAAGTTAAGTTACATCCTATAAGGGCACTTTCTGACATAATATTTGAATCTCACCCTACTCTCTCATTAAAATCAACAGAGGTAGCAAAAGTATTCACTTTCTGTACTTAAGTAAAGGTACGGATACTTGTGTAAAATAATACTATGGTAAAAGTAAAAGTACTGATTCAACTCCTTTACTCAAGTAAAAGTAAGAAAGTACAGGCTCTGAAATGTACTTAAGTAAAAGTAAAAACGATTTTGCCATTATTGAAACAATTCATCCGTTGATAATTTTGCAAAATGAAAAAGGTTCTAGCAGAATAATCTAGACTGAAGTGACCAGATGTCCTGAATGAGCATCTGGATAATTTTTAATAATAAATTAAGGGTTATTGGATTGTTGTTAGCGCTAGCTAGCATTAGTTATAAATGATGTGTTCCTGTAGCATTGCTAACGTTATAAACTGGCTTCCAAAAAAATGCTCATGAAGCTAATGATAGCAACAGAAACCACGCCATACCTGAATTTGTTTTTTTTCAAAAAGTTACCGATAGCAACAGAAACCACGGCATACCTGAATTTGTTTGTTTTTTTTTTTCAAAAAGGTAATGATAGCAACAGAAACCACGCCATACCTGAATCTGTTTTGTTTTTTTCAGATTAGACCAGTACTTCTCAAATAGTGAGGTCTGGGGGGCGTGAGTGGCAGCGGCATGTGCATAGATCGCGTTTTTGCGCGTTTTTAATAAATATGACGCGACTGGTCTAATTCTAGGCTCAGTTTGTCAGTCCCCTGTGAATTTCCATCGATTGATAACAGGCCCCGTCAGCATCAGCATCAGATCAACAGGTATCACCAACAGGCCGGTCATTTTGTGAGCGCATCATCGACTTTCCCTCTCTAGTCCGATGCTCTAGTCATGTCCAATCATGTCACGTCTTTTACATCATGTCATCCGTGGAGGTTAAAAAAGTAACAAGCCTGTTTTTCCAATGTAAGGAGTAGGAAGTACAGATATTTGTGTACAAATGTTGGGAGTAAAAGTAAAAAGTTGCCAGAAAAATAAATACTCAAGTAAAGTACAGATACCTGAAAAATCTACTTAAGTACAGTAACTAAGTATTTGTTCTTCGTTACTTCCCACCTCTGAAAATAAACATTTAAAACCATTCAAATTCAACAGAAATGAATTTCTGAAACTTTGGCAAGAGTTTGGTGTATTAATTTAGAGTGGCAAAAAAATAAAAAATACTGTTTTGTGGCACAGGTGGGTAATCTTGGTATAAAGCAAAAAGAGGACCTAATAGTCTTTGTTTTCTATGCAGAGCTTGACACATCAAAGACATCCTGATGGCAAAATCCATAACAACGTCACGTTTCAGATTCTGTCCTGTCAGGTAGTGTTACACATATATTTTTGTCGGGGCATGCTGTCATGTTGTGACGTTTTACTGCTTACTTCACAATTCATTTAACTTTAATACAAATCATGCACGTAATATGAGCCACTGCAACTCATATGTATTCATAAATAATTCAAAAATGTAACATGATATTTCTGCTAAATTTAAACCTTCAGTGTTTTTATATTGAGTGACTTTCATGTTCCTTTTTTGCATGACAAATGACAGGAGGTTCCCCATCATGTGGATGAAAAAGATGGTTAATAAAGAGGTAGAGAAGCAAATTGCAGAGCTACGTTCAGTAGTTCTTATGCAGCTCTACCACAGAAACGAGATCATAGATAAGTTTCAGGAGCAGCTGAGAGAACTTGTGATAGATGATACAATTCAGAGGACCCCAAATTACACCCAGTTGGACAATGATTCGGATACACGGTCAAAATCAACTGAGGAAGAATATGCAGAGGACACTGATGAGGATGAAGAAGATGAAGAGAAATCAGTGAGGCCAAAGAGGCCCAAGAAATTAGGCATTTCTATCGCGCTCTCTGACCCTGATAGTATTGGCATAGTCCTACTCTACAGTGACTCCAGTGACTCCAGTGACGATTGCATCAATGATGGTGAAACCAGGGATGTCTGCAATGATGCTCCCACCAGCTCACAATCAAACCACAGGTTTTCATCAGCTGTCACCACCGACACCAGCCAAGTGATAAAGGAACTGGAGGAGGAAATATCAAGCAATCTCTTTCATTCAAACCCCAGCTTCAGGGCCAGTAATATAAGACATGAGGAGGAAAGGGTCCAGGCGGATAAAATCAACGAGGAAGATGCTTTTCTGATGGAGAGTCAGTGGAAGGAATGGATGGACAGGCAGGAAATGAGAAGAAATCATAAAGCGAAGCCATCTGAACAACAGGGAGAGGCAGCACCTCAAGTAACAGAGACACAAATAAGGAAACCTTTGAAAGCAGTGGACACCATAAATAAAGTGAAGACTCGTCTCTGTCACTTTTTTAATCCTTATCCGTCTCATAGGTGGGAGAGATTTGAAGATGAAGACTGACATTTTGTCATTTGTTATTTTTGGCATGTTTAATAAGACACAGAATGTACGTTTTCAATAAAAAACATTGAACATAAGTACAATCTCCAGCTTTAATTGATTTAGCTGCATACCTGCAAGTTGTCAGTACTGCAGTGCACATCTGTTGTTACTCATGGTTTGGGTAAGAGGTTAAAAAAAGAGAAGAGAGAGAGAGAGAGAGATGTGGTAACCTTCCAGGCACCACAGAAATGTAGTTTTCCCCGAATTACCTCCTATTCACATCCTACTGCCTCCTCGTTTGGTACATGAAGTTTTTTATGTTCTTCAAAAACGCATCTTAAGTTGTGAGATAATAGTTCACAAAGAAGAACGGCTCTGCCGCCAAAAAATAAGCAGATTAAATGTTTCCAGACGCCTACGCCGACTTTTATCTATCAGGGAAAAACATCTTAATGCATCCATCTGAAAGCATTCCAGGTTCTTTAAAACTTTAGAGGATGTCAATCACCGAGCTCTCTACTAGAGTTATTATTATAATATTAGTCTTGAAGCACGCAAAGAGTCCCGCCATACATTTCAGACTTTTGGTTTAATTAATCTAAAATATGTGTATTTCAGATTCCTTTAACCAGAAACTATTGATTCAGTAATATTTAGTGATAAACTCATGTGCAGTGAATCACAACCAAGAAGCATTGTACAGTGTGAACCATATTACAATAGAAGCCCATGTTAGACATACCGTAAGCTAAGAATAAACCTTAAACTTAATTACCACAACTGGTCATTGCCAATCTGAAGTTTTTATGCAAGGAGTGAGTGGAAAAGTTGTTGCAGATGTGATTACAGGCAATACTATGACCATTATTTTGACCATTTAAGTGAATGAGGAGGAAACAATAGCAACAGGAGAGTGAGATTTGCAGTCTTGCATGAGTCAAGGACAGTGAAGGCATGACACACTCAAACCACATGGGAATATTTAAAAGAGGACATGCTGTAACTCTTTTAAAGGCTATTGCTTTTATCATCTTTTAATCTCAAAAAGAGAGCGAAGAATGTGAAGAAACTAATGCCGAGTATAGAACACGGCTTTGTTTTTATATTAATGGATAATTAAGAGTCAAATTCAATATCGTCTTTTTTATATAACACCAAAAGAAAGCTCTCAAATGTTCACAGCTCCCAGAGCCTGAAGCCCCGGAGCAAACAACAAGGTGATGATAACAAGGGAAACGTTTTAAAAGAAAGAACCCAGCTCATTTAGGGGCAACCATCTGTTTGAGGCCCAATGGTCGAGAGAAAGAAAACTGGAGATGGAACAGAAGAGGAGGGAGGAGAGGAGAGGAAGAGAAAGTCAGAACCAAGCAAACTCATACATGCATCTGAATGAAGCATGAATTATATATATATAGAATACACACCGATCAGGCATAACATTATGACCACTGACAGGTGAAGTAAATAACACTGACCATCTTTTGTCAGTTCAATGTTCTGCTGGGAAAGTTTTGGACCTGGCATTTGTGTGGATGTTACTTAGACATGTAGCACCCACCTAGACCAGACCAGGCACCCCCACCCTTTAGCAATGACACTCCTTGATGGCAACAGCCATCCCCACCCAGCAGGATGCAGCCTGACATGGGCACACACAGCACAAGGTGATAACCTGGCCTCCAAATTCACTAGATCCCAAACTGATCAAGTATCTGTGGGATGCACTGGAACAAGCCTGATCCACAAAGACCACTCCCCTCAACCCATAGGACCCAAAGGCCCCCACTAACAACATCCTGTTCCCGGACACCACAGGACACCCTCAGAAGGCCCATGTCCATTCTCTGATGAGTCACAACTGTTTTGGAGGCACAAGGGAGACCTACACAATATTAGGAAGGTGCATAATGTTATGCCTGATGAGTGTATAAGATTACATGATACTCATGGGCGACACATGATACATGCAGAATTGATAGTGGAGTCAAAGAATAGATGCAGCCTGCAATGAAAGTATTAATTATGGAACAGCCTAGTAGGTACACAGTCAGCTCATAGAGTTAGTGTTATAAGAATAAACAGGAGCACAGAACCAGAATACTATCAATGATAACAGTTTATATTATGAGTAGGCCGGCATAATGTGTGAATATTAGAAGTATCATAAGCAAATTGATAAATGATGTGTGACAGTTTGTTAAGAACAACCATAAGCAATGGACACAAATGCATCCAGTAAGCCAAAAGCTTTGCCAATCAAATGCTGCCAGCTTCCTCTCTTCTATCCAGAGACGGAAACATCAGCTTTGTACCAGTAGGTGGCACTAAGTCCCTTCCAAGCTACAGCAAGATTCAGGAGCATGATCAGCTGTTCCACAATCATGCAAGCCATAATTTCCTCCTCTGAAGTATGACAGACACTGACAGGCCGATCTGACCATCGGCAGATGCACAGTCTGCGGGCAGATGCAGCAGGCACAGAAATACTGGAGTGACGTTGCTGTCAGTTGTGTTCCCTGCTGTGAATAACACTTTCCTAAAATGACGATCGTGAGCCAAATTTTTTCAGTCAGAGCCCAGAATAAAAGCCTATCTCCAGAATGATGTCAGCTTCACAGAGACACTCACTACTGAAGCATTAATGTGAGCTTTCAGGTTTCAATTCATTTAACGCAGTCAATTAAGCAACATTGTCTTCAGTGTGTACAAATGATGTAGAGGTGTTCCATTTATGGTGGGAAGAGATGATTGCAAGACAGAAACTTGGTGGAGTATGGCTTTAAAACTTTATGATATTGTCACTTGGCAAAAAAAAAAAAAAACAGCTGTGCCATCAGAATACAAGTTTACATTTAGGAACTAAACATATTCTAGGCTTTATTAATCAAGGATTAATTATAGAAATCCTAAAAATATTTGCCGTAGTTATTTTCAGCAGCAGAAAAGCAACAAATGATGTGACCCTGTCTGTACAAAGGTGCTCTCTCTCTCTCTCATATTATATCATGCTGTGGCACATCACCATAAACATCTGACCTGTGGGATGCTTTAAATAAACAAAACTGTGCTTCATGTGAAAAATACATGTCGCTCTGCTGAGCCACGACGAGGTGCATCCTTCCACACCAATGTTCCAGGACAGCAGCTCTCATTCTGCAGGCTGACGGTCTGCTCCACGTTGGTATGTCAACAGGCTCGAGCTAAGTTAACCTGAATCGCTTTCCTCACCTCTGTGAGGACACCGAATTTGTCACATTGTCTTATCTGCATTGACCTGTACTGTATGTGTCACACTGGTGATAACAGAACAAACGAGATGGGTTAGAGGTCTGCCAACCCTCACAGATAATCACATCATGACACAGACATTGTGCTCTCCTGGTTTACTTTATGTTCTGGTACTTTTCCTGAGATAAAGACTAAAACGTAAATATATTCTACCTCATATTTATTCTGGTAGCGCTGGAATATTTTTATTCAAATCTTTGACCTCCATACTATTACCTGCTCAACTAGCTCCCCTGAGTTCACTGTTTATCATAACAGGGATCAGCTAGTGGATGATAAGGTAATATATTGGAACATAGGCATAGCATTTTCTACATAACTTTATAATTTGTCTGAGGAAAATGGTGATATTCCCAACGGCTTCATCCTGTCATTATGCCTTTGCATTTTACTCATTAAATTACTCCATTGTTCACGCTTTACCCTCAGTGGCTTCGAGGTGCTGATAGTTGCTTAGCAGTGATGTTCTCACGACTTTTGGCTGATGTTGCCACCTTGCACTCACGAGTTCCAATTGAAAGCAGCATTAGAAAGGCTTTCACATTTGCCTGTGGCAAAACCAATCCCACTGTGGATTCAGACATGCTTCATCAATCCGGTGGTGCACACTAATCATGGATATTCAAAACTAAACTAAATACAGACACACTTGCACATGCACAGCTCACACAAACTTGACCTTCATCACTTGGGTCCCTCATGTAACCTCTGACTCACAGCCTGCCACCATGCATATTCAGAGAAATTGTAATCTGAACATTTAAAACACATATAAAGATGGTAATAGTCTTGAGTTTGGTACCAGACATCTTACATAAATACATTTTGTTTTATGTTAAAGCTCCAGTAAAAACAGAAACTGTTACAGCTAACTCAGTGTTGTGCACTATAGTGGCCATTAGTTTTTAAAAATCCGACAGACTATTTAATCTCTGCATCAGTCCTAAAACAGCTCAGCTTGTACTATTACTGCCAGATTCACCAAATACTGTCTGGTCCTAAAAGGGTCTAATGGAAAGTGTGGGGGATGCTGAAATGAATGACCCATCCTTGGAAGTATTTCCTACCCCAGTATCAACAGCTCTCTTCCAGTCTCTGCTGCGCTCTTTCTTTCCCCTCTCTGGATCAATACAGTGGCTTTTCAGATGATTACAACGACTACCAAGAAAACCCAAGAGACACATAAAGACTTTCAAAAGCTGCAGATCCACTCAATTCTGGTTCAAATGGAAGATTCAGATCGGCCAACACACTGCCTTGGCCCTATTAGCTGTTTTTAAGGCCTCGTTAAAGGCAACATTAACATGAGAAATGGTGAAAGCAGGCCATATATTATACTATTTTTAACTTTCGCGTGATGCTATTTATCAGCCAGAGTCTCAGCTCTAGGGGACACGAAAAAATTAATAGATCATTTACCGAAACAACATTATCATTTCAAATTAAGTGGCTTTGGGAACAACATCTAAACATATATTCAGGCATCTGGACACACACCCCACATGTCCTCTTAACATGCAGTAAATCCAGCTCCTAGCCAAGACACCATGTTGATCTTGATGGGCTGCAGGAATACATATGATTCAGTGACTATCGGGACAGCTTCATCTATGCTACAGGGAAACTCATTTGCAAATGCTCAATATCCGCTCCACACCGAGGACATGGGGCTTACATTGAGTTGCAAATGACCTATGCTTGATTAGCATGAGGAGTAGGGAAATCATCCCACAGCCTTTGGTCACTATGTGTTGTTTTGTCCGGAAAGAACGACCACAGCCCACCTGTGCCATGTTATTGTTGTCTGTCTGTCTCTTCTTGCCTGAGTGTGTCCTTGCTTTCATCTTTTGCATTCAACCTACTTATAAAAAGCTGACATAGATCAGTTGCCAGGCTGTTAAAGAAACAGATGTGTCATTAGGGCTGTTAAACAAGAAAATTATATTGTAGCTTAACTTTTTATCCCGGTCAATTAACATCAAAATCTCTCTCAAGAATCAACGAATATCAGATAGCAGGCTATTGTGACATGTCATGTAATTTGACCGCCCTCCCTACATGTCCCCTTCCTACGCTGAGCCACTGTTTTGGTCTGACTCGGCTCGGCTGTGATTAATCTATGTGGGAGGGCCGCGTTAAGAGTAAGACAGCAAGTCCCTGGCTCCACGTATTGATTTAAATGCTGACCCATCTCTACCTGCTCTCTCATTAGTCTGCAAATCACATCTGTGATTGTGGCCTTTGTTGATGTACGGTGTGCATGCTTGATCACTGTGTTATTATTTTATTCTAGTGAGAGTTTATTTTGAGAGCAATACCACATGCATCACTTTTTCTTTATATAGCATTGTGCAGCCATTCAGGGAGGCACATCAGCGTTCCTGATTCATTCAGCAGCCTACACTATTATGTCTAACCTTGCTTACAACAATGCTCAGACTTCAATAGGTGTATACACCTCAGTTGTAGGCGTGTGTGCCCGAGAGCGCGTGTACGAGACTGATGGAAGTGACTGGGACTGCAGAGGAACAACGCTGGAGGGCAACACAATGTCACAGTGCAGATGTCTCTCATCTTGCAGCACAGAGACAGTTCTTCCGACAGACAAGAGATATATTTTGGATTTGTCCTCCGAAAACTCTTGTAAGGGAAGAGACGTTATCAGAGAGGGTAACTCGGGGATCAGAGTGAGGTTATGCCACAAGGACATGCCATGGAGGGATAGAAGTAAGGAAGAGGAGAACTCCTCTTTTTGGATCACTGAGGGCAAGAAGTGACAAAAACACCTTGTCATACTTCTGCAGGACCGCTCAGACAGGGTGTACTGAATAGCTGAATTCATGCAAGTTGAACTTTCAAATAAGCTGAGCAACAAATTAACTGAAATGTTCCCATATATATATATATATATATATATATATATATGAGAACATATATATAAAACCAGAAAGCAAGAGCTGTCAGTTCACTAGTTCATAACACAACGAATACTCATATATACACTATATTACCAAAAGTATTCGCTCACCCATTCAAATGATCAGAATCAGGTGTTCTAATCACTTGGCCTGGCCCCAGGTGTATAAATTCAAGCACTCAGGCATGCAGACTGTGAAACAAGACATTTGTGAAAGAATGGGCCGCTCTCAGGAGCTCAGTGAATTCCAGCGTGGAACTGTCATAGGATGCCACTTGTGCAACAAATCCAGTCGTGAAATTTCCTCGCTCCTAAATATTCCACAGTCAACTGTCAGCGCTATTATAACAAAATGGAAGCGTTTGGGAAAAACAGCAACTCAGCCACGAAGTGGTAGGCCACGTAAAGTGACGGAGAGGGGTCAGCGGATGCTGAAGCGCATAGTGCAAAGAGGTCGCCGACTTTCTGCACAGTCAATTGCTACAGAGCTACAAACTTCATGTGACCTTCAGATTAGCCCAAGTACAGTACGCAGAGAGCTTCATGGAATGGGTTTCCATGGCCGAGCAGCTGCAGCCAAGCCACACATCACCAAGTGCAATGCAAGGCGTCGGATGCAATGGTGTAAAGCACGCCGCCACTGGCCTCTAGAGCAGTGGAGACGCGTTCTCTGGAGTGATGAATCACGCTTTTCCATCTGGCAATCTGATGGACGAGTCTGGGTTTGGAGGTTGCCAGGAGAACGGTACATTTCAGATTGCATTGTGCCAACTGTGAAATTTGGTGGAGGAGGAATTATGGTATGGGGTTGTTTTTCAGGAGCTGGGCTTGGCCCCTTAGTTCCAGTGAAAGGAACATTGAATGCTTCAGGATACCAAAACATTTTGGACAATTCCATGCTCCCAACCTTGTGGGAACAGTTTGGAGCGGGCCCCTTCCTCTTCCAACATGACTGTGCACCAGTGCACAAAGCAAGGTCCATAAAGACGTGGATGACAGAGTCTGGTGTGGATGAACTTGACTGGCCTGCACAGAGTCCTGACCTGAACCCGATAGAACACCTTTGGGATGAATTAGAGCGGAGACTGAGAGCCAGGCCTTCTCGACCAACATCAGTGTGTGACCTCACCAATGCGCTTTTGGAAGAATGGTCAAAAATTCCTATAAACACTCTCCTCAACCTTGTGGACAGTCTTCCCAGAAGAGTTGAAGCTGTAATAGCTGCAAAAGGTGGACCGACATCATATTGAATTCTATGAGTTAGGAATGGGATGGCACTTCAGTTCATAGAATGAGTAAAGGCAGGTGAGCGAATACTTTTGGTAATATAGTGTATATGTGTGTGTATGTGCGGGGGGGGCACACTGCAAATATCTCAGCCAACACTTCCCAGTCTTAAACTACAATTAAATGTTAATTTGCTGCCTGCAATTGCACTTGTCTACCGGTAAAACCACTCAAATCCTCCGCCACAGGTTATTCACAGATTTCCATGGTAGAGAAACCGACACACTCCAGGCACTACAAGGCACTTAATCACAAAGTGGAGAGCTAAAACCCATCAACATCCAAATCATGTCAGTCATACTTTTGTCAATGAGAAAATGTTAGTTTTTTTCTTAGTCCTCCTTGTCAAAACATCTTTAAGGTCAGCATCAATCAAGTGTCCGTCACCGTCTGTTACAAGCGATGTTTCCCCAGGGCCAGAATGAATCCTAATTCAAACTGCCATCAAGACACTACCAGAACGAGGCCTCAGGCTGTTTCCAAGTGCCCATGATGGTTTTCTCACAAGACTGCTCAGAAAACAGCCAAGAGCAAGACATTTATTCCTACAGGACCTCCAAAAGTAGCTCATTTCACAGTCGCTGCATTAGCAAATGAGGACAACAAATTAAATCATCTGAAAGTTACAGGATCAGATATGCAGCAAGTTTAGTTTCCAAGTTTTTCATATTAGTCAGCAAACCGCCGCAGAAGCAGACGAAGCCAATCAGCAAAATGAGGAATGTTTATTAAGGTTGCATAAATCACTTCTCAAATCCATAAGCCTTCTTAAGGAACACACACACAAGTTATTAATTATTCTATTTTTCTCATTAACGCAATATTTATCCAGACACTGCAGTATTTAATTACATTTAGGCTCCATAAACATTAACTTTAAATGGTAAAACACCAGGGTATCCTCATCCAAAAACTGGCATATTCCCTCCGAGACCACAACAATAGAAATACTCACAGTTTTACATGGGATAAATGTAGTGTTAGGCTGGGAGTTTATAGTGTCTGTGACACCAAAACCTACTTATCCGGTTAGGAGGAGATAAATATTTTAAAGTACTCCATATGAGCTGAGCAAAAGGAAGGAGGAGGAGAGCATGACTGTACAGAGCCTGTAAGACAAGCTAAGACTTGGTATAGTGTTACATTTGAATGCATTCATTTTCACAAGTGTACCTAATGAATTGACAAGTAAAGAAAATTCACTAAACCGAAAATCATGACTTTTCTTCCCCTCTGCAGTCAAATAGGCACACACAACTAAAATGACAGGTAATGACATAGAGGGGTGGTCTGTGGTTGGCTTTGTTATTACCCACAATGCAATTCCACGGACAGGCACGCTTTACACTTTACAGTAGCAAAAGGTTAAAACAATACATTGGAAAGTTGACCCCGCTAAATGCAGGGCAGAAAGTATTGTAAAAGTACAACAGAAAATGATGCTATCCTTAATTATAGCACTGAGACTTGGCTCACCTGTGTTGAACAATCACTGGTGGGGTATGTGCAGGTTAGCTCAGGTTAGCTGTGCCAGTCGGGCCTTTCGTTATGGTCATAACGCCATTTTTGGAGCAGCGCGTGCACGCGTGCTTCGGTTATGCTAACAGCTAAGGTGTTAGCTGCTTCACCGCTAAAATCCGCTCACTTGTTCTGACCCGGACACTTAAGCATGTGCGACCGTTTCTATTTTTTCCAGTGATGTAACCTGAAATGTAATGAAATCGATATTTGTTTAGTTTACTTGCTGTAATCAAACTAAATCACTGATTAAGCTACCGGCTATATGTGTACTTACTTCCTGGGGGGGAAAAAAAAAAAAAAAAAAAAACGGAATGGACAAAATAGTCCACAATCAAACGTTCCGCATTATGTCATTACATTGCATTTTATTTTTTATTTTATCAGTATTTTCATTCATATTAAGAACTAATATGAAGAAATCAGTTTGATTTTATTAACTTTATTTGGGACAGTTTATTTATTTCAAACCCCGCCGCTTGCCTGGTGACAGCTATATATATATAAACACACACACACACACACATACACACTGCCTGGCCAAAAAAAAGTCGCCACCAAAAAAAAAGATCATTGGACCGCTTTTAGCTTTGATTAAGGCACACATTCGCTGTGGCATTGTTTTGATAAGCTTCTGCAATGTCACAAGATTTATTTCCATCCAGTGTTGCATTAATTTTTTTACCAAGATCTTGTATTTATGATGGGAGAGTAGGCTATGACCACTGCGCAAAGCCTTCTCCAGCACATCCCAAAGATTCTCAATGGGTTAAGGTCTGGACTCTGTGGTGGCCAATCCATCCTCATGCTCCCTGAACCACTCTTTCACAATTTGAGCCCGACGAATCCTGTATTGTCATCTTGGAATATGCCCGTGCCATCAGGGAAGAAAAATCCATTGATGGAATAACCTGGTCATTCAGTATATTCAGGTAGTCAGCTGACCTCATTCTTTGGACACATAACGTTGCTGAACCTAGACCTGACCAACTGCAGCAACCCCAGATCATAGCACTGCCCCCACAGGCTTGTACATAGGCACTAGGCATGGGGTGCATCACTTCATCTGCCTCTCTTCTTACCCTGATACCCCATCACTCTGGAGCTGGGTAAATCTGGACTCATCAGACCATATGACCTTCTTCCATTGCTCCACAGTCCAATCTTTATTATCCCTAGCAAATTGAAGCCTTTTTTCCCAGTTAGCCTCACTGATTAGCGGTTTTCTTAAGGCTACACAGTTGTTCAGTCCCAGTCCCTTGAGTTCCCTTGATATTGTACGTGTGGAAATGCTCTTACTTTCACTATTAAACATAGCCCCGAGTTCGACTGTTGTTTTTCTTCCATTTGATTTCACCAAACATTTAAGAGATCACAGATCACGATCAATCAAGATTTTTTTCCGACCACATTTCTTCCTCGAAGACAATGGTCCCCCACTATGCTTCCAGTTTTTAATAATGAGTTGGACAGTTCTTAACCAAATTTTAGTAGTTTCTACAATCTCCTTAGATGTTTTCTCTGCTTGATGCATGCCAGTGATTTGACCCTTCTCAAACAGACTAACATCTTTCCCACGACGACAGGATGTGTCCTTCGACATGGTTGTTTATGAAATAGGAAGCTACTCAGCTGAAAGATAATCACCCATGCAGTAATTATCCAATAGGAGGCTCGTACCTATTTGGTTAGTTAAATCCAGGTGGCGACTTTTTTTGGCCAGGCAGTGTATATATATGCTTTTGCCAGTTAATTAGATACACTTGTGCAAAGGACCGCACAAGTGTATCTAATGTAACAGTGCATGCAGTCCTGTGTTGGCTTCATAAAGATAATGCTTCAGATAAAGCATTTTGATTGAACCAAGTAAGAGAGCTGTTGATTTAACTATGTTTGTATTTTGGAAGCTGAGATCTGTAGTAATATTGAATGGTACTGTGTTGGACTAACACTTGTTTGTATTATTTTGACAACCCCACTTTAGTCACAGGGCTTGTATAAACATACACTGTACAGTAGCTTAAGTCAAGCCAAGCCAAGCGACTACTTTCAAACAACATTGTCCAGTCTACAGGTCTGGCTATGGGTTGCATAAATTTCCTGCACTAAATAGGAAAAAAACTGATCAGCTAAAGTCTTATCAGTTATCATGGTTAAAAGAATGTCACCTTTAATACATACCTTCCATTGGACTAATTTGTTCCCACTGGACAAACTGCATCAAAATTGAGCGCCTGACTGTCACCTATGTTGGGCGGCCAGTACATGGACCACATGCCATAGTGTCCTTGAACAAGATACTGAACGCCGAATTGCTCCCAGTGCTTGGCATTTGTGTATAAAATAGTATTGTGTTTAATTCAGTACAGTTTCTTACAGCACCACAAACTACATCCTCCGAAATGAACATTATGACAGGCATGAAAGGGTGGTGTAGTCCAAGACTGTTGTATTAGAATGCATTTGTTTTCACTACTGTACCTGATGTTTTGGCAAATGAGTGTATTTTATGTGTCCTTATGCTTGCAAAGTGATTGAGCCAGAGCGCAACAGTGAATAGCTACTTTTCATACAGATTAAGTTTAGTTAGTTCATGAGGATAAGCTCACTGGAAACATTATAGCCTTGAGGAAGAAAAGGCCAGAGGAAAAACTTGAGGAACACATACCTGAATGTCTAATTTGAATGTCTTCTCCATTGTGGTAACATGAGTGTAAACGGTAGATAGATATAGAATAGGTGCATTATTTGTATAAGCTAGCAGGAATTCACAAATTTTGCAATTATTCTCCAAAATAGAGCCTTGAGTGGATATTATTATTTAATTACTGACATGTGGTTTCTAGCACGTCTATCTGTTATGATCAAAAGGTACTGAAGGTTAGAGACCTAACCGCACCAGTAACGAGGATCTCTATGAAGAAGAAAGAAATCAGAAAGAAAGTGATGCAAGCAGAAACAAGGTGTTTCATTCCAAACATGCATATATGAAAAATTGAATGGACACTTTTGTAGACCCAGTGAAACCAATTACTCTAGAAACACAAGAAGAGAATAAGAAGGGACCAGTCTTGATGTTAAAACAGTACTCATGTTAACTCTTATTCATTTTAGTCCACTTAAATAGGGCAAGTGCAAAGTAAACTTTGTCGTAATACCAGAAATATGCTCCCTTCACCTTCACACACACATACTGTACAGAAATACACACATACTGAAATCTACTCTGCACTGAAGTGTGCATATAATTTCCTGTATTGAGACAATAATGAAATTACTAACAGCGTTTAGCATTAATCTCTCCCAAAGCTGACTTTCCACATCAGACTGTGAAAGGACTTTTTGGATGTTATGTTCCATATTCTCTTATTTAATTTCTGAAATTATAGCTGGAAGCTTTATATGCTCTCATTTCAGTATTGAGAAATTATACACAAACGTCTAATGCTGGCTATAAAAGTGCCTGGTTTATAGTTATAAATTGTAGTGGTTTAGGGCAGCGTTTCGGCAGAACACGAGTGCTTCATTAATATGCACATGCAAATACAGTAGATGCAATCAGTGTTAGCTACATTGTGCGCCTGTGTTTTGTGATGTTGAACATTATTTAATTTACTTATTTTAAAAATTAGACTTAGGCATGTCTAATGTAATCTGTTCTTGTCTCTTCTTTGCCTCACCCTTTCTCGTATTAATCCTCTCTTTCCACTCCATCTCTCACCTTATCTCTTACTGCCTTTAATCCTGTCTGATCTATCTTCACCCTATAGTTTCCTCTCATCCCCAATCGTTTTATGCCTTTCTTTGTGATTTCTTCTTCCTCCAACCCGATTAAGTATTAGCTAACCTGTACTATTCCAAGTACTAACCTGAGATGATTGTACTACATTGTAGGGTTTACCACCACTCTCTTCTTTCCAGGCATGTGAAAAGTCCAACAAATGACCAACAGAAGCCTGGATAAGCATGGCAACAGCCGAAGGTAACTAAAGGCCAAATGCTTTGACGTTATTTGGCAAAGTGAGATCCCTGCACCTTATACAACTCTAGTTGTGCTGTGATGCAGCTGCAAGGCCAGTTCCAATGAAGCCACGCCGATTCTTATACCACTTCAGCTGAGTATGCTGTACTTTTCTTTTTATAAAGATTTAATGGATACGCGACCGTTTGCCAACTTCAGCCTGGGAGAAGCGTACTTATAAGCTAAATCACGTTTTGACAGCAATCTGGATGATGCTCAGAGGCAGATCTGAAACACCTCAAAAGTGGTGAGATGAAAAGCTTTGCAATAATTCAATGCACTTATGGGCTTTTATGCCAATTGGACTTTCAGTATTATTCCTATACCATTAAATTTCAGAACAATGCTCCAAATGGCACATTGTAGGTGGTGAACTGGCCTTAAAACAGGCGATATGGGTCCAGGCATGACATTATCGATTTTTTTTTCTTAGTTTAATTTTTACTCTTGTCAGTAGCCTTCACAGCTAACCTGCACAGTGTGACATATCCCTTTATTACTGATTCTCCCCGGGCTCACTGACTCAGCAGGTTGAGTGGTGTGGGATATACCTGCCATCAATCTCCAATACTGCTGCTGGCTTTGTGGTGACTGCCAAGCAGCCACTTTCCTTGAAAAGAAAAGACATGATGAAGCCTTGTGTATGCCTTGGTCTGTTACACCATCAGTCTACAGGCAAGGACACGGTGACAGATGGACTGTGAAGCTAGGGGACAGACCATATACTGGAAGGAAATGATGTGAGCAGGCAAGAGGGGAATAGTTACATCATAGCATAGCCTCTATACACATCTATTCAAGTTGAAGCAGCCAGAATATGTGACATGGGATGGCAGTGATGGTGACATAGTACTAAACCTTCCTGTTGCTGCTAAGGGTCTACTCTGCTAGGTCATACCATGCTAGGTCTACACTGGTTGCACTCGTGTGCTCAATACAGTGCTACACGCTACAGGATAAAGTAAAGAAATCAGCGGACTGGAAAATGAGCGCATCACATGATCGGAGCAGTGAGCACGTCGCTGCTGCTGCTGCTGCTGCTGCTGCACCACCATCATTAAACTTGTCTCCTTAATTTAATTCCCAAAGCAATAAAGTCCAACCCTAGTCCATGTGGATTTTAATATATGCATTAATCGTATAGACCGTGGTAGCTACTCTGCAGAGCGTTTCGTTCTGCATGAGCCCTTACTCACAGAATCGCTTGCGTTTTTACGCAGCTGTTCCTCCTCTCCCATCACCGCGGCCGGGTCCACCACCAGCTTCTCGAAGCACGCCGAGCCGAGAGAGGAGCTCTTCTGCTGGTGCAAGATCAGCTGGGACACGGGGAGTTTGGGGCTCCCGTGCGCCGCGAGCTCCGGCTTGCTCCCCGTGGCTCCAGAAGCAGTGCCAAGGGGCTGTAGCAGAGGCTGTCCGTCGCTGCTGGTGCCTGGGACGGCATCGCTTCCAAGAGACTTGTCTCCCCCAAAAGGCGCCGGCGTAGAGCACAGGTTCGGCTGAGACGACGAAAACACTCGGTCCAGTTGTTTCTTTTTCCTCTTAAACATCCACAACCCCGATTCCTTCCTGCTGCCCTCCGCGCCCCCGGCCCCACGGCGCTCCGATCCCAGCTTAGGACTGAGCCATGGCTTGGTTTTCACCTGGAAATTCTTCCACATCCTCCGCTGGTAGGACAGAGACTCCTGTCCCTTGGCGGTGCCCTCGTCCTTGGGTGATTTTTGCTCCATGGTGCCTGTGCAGCAGCCAGCCAGCCTGAGCACACTCTGAGTAGTGGAAGGATGTCACAGTTGGGCTGCTGCAGCTCGGGGGCACTTCCACTGATGATCAGTTCAGAGCGCCAAGAAAGAAACGCGCTGTGATGATGGGGGTGTGTAGATGCCTTTCCAGACAGCACGGTAAATTTTTATGTCACACTGTGCTCTACTCTAGTTAGACGGCACGAAGTATCCGATCGAATGAAGATGTGTTTCACCTCAGCAAAGTTGGAGCAAACTGAAACTTCTGCTAAATGATCAGAAAACTGTTAGATCCTCCGCTTGGTTGTCTCCGAGCGCTGCTCTGTCCACTGTGCTTAAACAGGTTTTAGAGGGGAAAAAAAAGAAAAAAAAAAACTTGCCCATTAATTGTTGTATTCAAATGAAGGACGAAGCTTGCACCGCGCCTCCCTCTGGCCAACACTGTCACTAGACTGGATCATCTGTGTGCTGGCGATTGCATAACACAACCACACAATGCCTCATGGAGAAGTTTAAAATTCACTTGCAGATCACTTGTTATCACCATTCAAGTTCAAATCTCTTTATAGCTCTTATAAGCACCTGACCCTCGTGGATCTGGAGTTGGAGCCTGATACCTTAGAGGTTTTAAAGACTTGTTCTCTGTTGTGTTGTGTCATGCACATTCTCCTACGGCGTAGCCATGTCTGGATATGTTCTTCCTGCCAAATAGGTCAAGCTTCATGTGAATGTTATCACCCACGTGCAGCAGCGCGCAAGCCGCACTGAGCAGCCTCTCCTCTGTTTAGCTGCTGCACTGCTGCGATGTGTATAATAGCTCATTATGTCTTCCCCTCTGGCCCTTGTTCCGTTGCCGGCCTGTTCTGCCCCCTTGGTTAACGCCGTTCTGATTTTCACATTAACAAAAACCCAGACAGCGAGGAAGGAATACCTCTTTCCACGTAGCACACTCACGCACACAGAGGAGGTCACAGAATGACCTTTTAGCTGCAAACAGGGTGGACCCATTTTTAATTTGCACGAGTAAAACACAAAGGAGAGAATGAATGGTATAAGTGGGCTGCATATCAATGTCCTCGTGTGCTGCATGGTAGGGCATTTATCCGTGTGATACGACCTTTACTTGTGTGAGTGACGATGAAGGTATGAGTGGTGGTGATGAGGCCGTCCGTTGGAGGTCTTTGCCTTGACCCACTAATAATGGGATAATCAGCCCTCAGTGATGTGTGATGATTTAAAGCAACACCGACTTTCTGAACGAGACGCCATAAAACTTCTGTTTTTTTCATGAGTAATCTGGATGCGCGACAAACACGGGATGAGCAGCCAATGACGAGTTTATTTGTAGCTTCTGATCTCTCTGCTTGATAGCTCATCCATCCTACATGCTGAAATACTTTCATTAGATATGATAGGACGGAGGAGTGCACTGAACTCCTCTTTCAGTTTAAGTGGATGGAGATTTGAGCATGGGAGCCAAACAATTCCTTTCAGTTGCTTTTCTGTCGGACTAGTGGGGAAAACTGATAAGTCTGCACCGAGCAGGCCTTTCCTCTTAATGATCCTGGTCCTGTTGATACGAGGCTAATCCACAGTGTCTGTGTGGCTGTGGATGCCAACATTTGAAGACACGCAACAGATTAACATACGTGTGTTGTTTCACTGAATGCACCTGCATGTAACTCAGTACCACATACTAGACTTGACTCGCACTGCATGGTCATGTATATACAGTTTGCTGGTTGGTTAAATGAAACAAAACGAGTCCATTGTCACTTCGGGGATTGCTCTTCATGACAAAAGGAGACTGTTCATTTGATGCTAATGTGCCACATAATAAAAATATGGTGGGTGGTATACCAAGCTGTTGCCTTTAATTATTTGGCCAATATTTCTCAGTGCCTAGCTAAAATAATCACTTGTTACAGTCTCAGCCTGATTCAGCAGCAAAAATGAGAAGTGTTAATGTTTCACTCACAGAGTACAGAAAAACCTTGATATTTCCTTTGTACTGTCTCCAATGACTGACAGACTTGAACCAATGGCCTATACCTTGACCTGACATAAAAGTATGGCTTCTTTCATTCTTGTGCGACAGCAAAGAGCAGATTTAACAGCTATTTTGCTTTTTTCTTCTCATTGATGTTAATAGGAATTCACTCACTAAATGTGGGCATTCATTATCTGTACATTCACTGGACACATTCAGCTGCATTTAAAGCGTTTAGTCAAATATTTTCTGTACATACATGTATGCTTGCTAATATCGAGGGACTAATCCACTTTATAACTAGATCAGGCTATCTCCATGGGGGAAAGATTATCAGACGGAATATTTCATGAAATCTAATGAAATCCAAGTTGGTAGGAAAAAGATTAACATAAACATACTTGTGAAGAACATTTATTATTATTATACCTCGAAGAGTTCAATTAAAGACAGCTGGTGATTTAACAAAAGTGTGTCTGAGGTCTGTTGAAACTTGCTAAGTGCTAAGTAGACTGTTTGTACCTCTTCCGTCACGGAAAAGGTACAGAAATATCAAAACCACAACCAACAGACTGAAAAACGGCTTCTTCCCCAGAGCTGTGAAGTCAATCAAACACCCTCCCACCCTGCACACACGCACACCCAACCCTCCCCCCTTGATTCTTGATTCTCGATTCTTGAAGTGGACTGACCAGTTCCTTGGCTACGTTTCACAGAGTTGCTACCAAATTCACACTCTCAGGTCAGCAAATATTCTACTGAGTTAGGCTGCCTCACCGCACAGACAATGCATCATTCTCACATTGCTGTTCACGCTGGCAGGCACCAGTCACACCCCACTCAAGGAGACCACAGTTACCAAGTGACAACGCAAACACATGAACCCATGAGCTGGCTGAAGAAAAAGCACAGGCCTGTGAGTACGCTTCTGAAATTAGAAAAATTTAAATCACAGCTTAACAGACTGTTGTTGAGTACAAGGGAATGCAGTTGATTGCAAAGTATGAGTCTTGTTATAACAAAGCAATATTAAATCTTAAATGTTCATTTGATTTGTTTTAACAGTAAAAAATTAGCATTGATTAAACAGTGGAGTATGGCTTACCGAGGGATTAGACACATTTGAGTGAAAGCACACTAATATGCTGTATGTGTTTCCTTGTAGATAAGTAAGATGTCACATGACTCAAAGTTGCAGACCAGGTAACTTTTCTTATTGACTGTATTTTTATTTATTCAAACTTATGACGGTGTATATACCCCCATTAGTAATAATCTTTTGCCCTCTTTCACCTGTGCCCATAGGTGACTTTGAGAGTAGATAAATTCTATTTCCTGCCACTGATGGGATAGAAATGAGGTTGGGGACCTTTCTAGCACTGCTGTGAATCACATTGATAAAATTAATCCTTAATCCACAGCAGCATCAGGCAGGGTGACACGGCACGCACAGAGGGCACGGAACCCAACGCACATATTCTCATTCCATGCTTATTATTCTTCTGAGCAGATGTCCACTTAGTTGAATTACAGTGTAAAAGGATTTTATATTCATCTTGAATGTGTGCCTCCAGTGCTAGAAAATGTCAGCATGACTTTGCAACATGTGGTTTTGCATCCCTCACTTATCGCTCATAAAGAGCTTTTAAACGTTCTGACTCAAAGCTTGGCCGTTTGTTTACTCCCTGATTAAGGCCCGACGTCCTGGAAGGTCGTCTGAGCAGTCAGGATAGGACACTGGCTGTGCTGCTGGAGCAGGCCTTCAGGATCAAAGAGGAGGTGGCAGCAGGTCTCCAGGCCAAACATGGCTCTGTCCAAGTCGAGGCACTGTCCCGCAAGCTGCTGGAGAATCACATACTCACCATCACACGCATTGTCAAACGGCTCAGCGTGGACATACAGGTAAACCAGCAGGAAGACGGTGGAACAGTTGTTGAGATTTACTCATGCACAGTGAAATCCTGCGATCTCCGTGCTTGTTTTCTGTTGAAAATGTGAAGTCTTCTATCTGAGTTGATAGTCTCCTATTTTATGTGAACTCTTTCTCTGCTCTCTGCTCCTCATCTCGTTTGATGTGCAGCACTCCCACACCAACACAGGCTCCTACCCACAAACTCCCAGATGATTTGATTGCACCTGATAGAATGGTGCAGGCTGCTCGAGTCCTCATGCATATTTTGCCTCTATAAGCAAACAGCAAATTATACGAAAATGATATGATAAAAAGTGTGCGGGTGTTTGGAAACATCTTGAACAGATCATCGATCCACTCTCTGATAAGTGACTTGCAGAAACAGGGCACCAAAATGAAACACGCGGCTTCATTAGTGAATACCAAATGGCCCGTTAACATGATTAGAGGCTATCATTATCTGAAGCATTGCATGAATGCCTACAAGCTAATTAATCATGCACTTTCAGAAGTAATAAGCTAAATCATTAAGCGATTACTGTTTTGAATCAAATGAAAGCCACATCACACAGTCACAGTTTGCCCTCTAGATTGCACAGTCATCATTAACAGAAACGTGGACATAAAGCTGTTTATTCTTAATGTTTATCTTGGCGCAAAATGGGGAACACAAAGCAAATTGCACTTTCAGTTATGAGTAAAATCTGTAATATGTCACACATTCATTTGCTCATCAAATATATTCTTTAAAAATGGACATTTTGGACTGTTTTTTTTTTTTTTTGGAGTAGGCACTGGAGAGAGAAATTGCACTGCGGGACTCTGTTACCTCGGGAACCACGCTAGCTCTTCAAAACCTGGACCAGAAAAACACGGCAAGCACCGGAGACTTGCGAGGAAGAGTAGCCAGGTATGCGCAGGACTGTGGGTCAGACACCGTCTTAAAATACAGAGTGTCATTTAAATATTAATCAGATTCATTGTAATTAAAGTCACGTGACAGGGATCTGACTTACCTCCTGATACCCTGCTTGCTTTCTCTCTCCCCTTAATGAAGCGAAATTGTATAGCTTGCATCCTGTCTAGCAACTCTGCACAGTCTCGCAACTTCCAATCAGTTGTGGACACACGCGTGCATATAGGCAATTATTTTGTCTGCCCCTGAGTGAAGTTTCTGGGTTTGAACACACGTTACATGCTGATTAGCACTTGCTGATTATTCTGTGTCTGTGCCGATCACACTTATTAGATCTGATGTGTAAGTGTCTGTCGTCTCACACGCATGGGGATTGGTGTTTTGCTGCGTAGCTGACTGTGCTGAGTTACTTTTAATGTCAGTGGCAACCACTTGTCAATACATATTAATGCAATATCTGTCTTCAGAGAGTAGACCTAACATGGAGTGTTATGAGAGGTTGCGTATCACGCAACAAAATCCACTGATTGGTGGTGCAATAAAAGCAGTCAGAAAAAGCTCAGCTGCTCAGTTTAATAACCTCTTGCATTTTAATCAGAGATAATCAAGTAAGTTAATGGCCAGTGGTTTTTGATAAACTCGCCAGTGCAGCCACTTATGGAAGCATTGCAGCGATCTACAAAGAAAATTCAAGATTCAAGCTGCTGGATTATATTTGATCACAAATATTTTATTGACACGCAGACACACACAAAGATAGGCCAGATAAAGACAGGGAGTCAAGAGTCTTTGGAGGTTGAGTTATGGCTTCTCAAACCCTTCAGAGGAAGGAAATGCAGTTCTGATAAGTGTCAGTGTGGTTAATGCTTGTCACACAAACTGAACAGAGGATATGTCAGAAGAAACCAGTGAGAGGCTTTGACTGTGTTTTCCACTGTTGTATTTAGTGATAAATCTATTAAACAGAGCCTCTTATTTGACTGCTTGCCATGTTTTGCATGTACCCTCATCAGCAATTCATCAACAGATGCCAACACGTACGTAAGCACTGAGTACTCCGAATAAAACTTCTCACTGCTCAGGATTCAGCAGAGCCTTCTTTTGGCTTCTTTTATGTGGCCTGACAGCTGTCAGACTCTTTTCCGTCTTGCTGCCTGTTTGTGTACTATCTTAGTCATGTGGTATCGAGCGTCATCCCTGTTTTCTCCCAGTTTTTGCTGATTTCCCCCGTCGTCACACCTTTCCTCAACTCCCACTATTCTCATTCCGTGGTCTCTCACCAGCACTCAATGCTTCCCCGTCTATTATCTGCAGGTGCGATGCCAGCATTGCCAAGCTGAGCGCTCATGTGAGCTCCGGGGAGCAGCAGGTGATTAGACTGCAGCAGGAGGTAGCAGGGCTCAGGACAGCTATGGATGTACGACTCAAAGAGCTGGAAGGCAAGGTGGGAGAAAATCCAGTCTTCAAAAGTTAATGATGCATATTTTTAGACTCATCTTTAGATGGCAGCGCACTGTATGTCAGTCAGTCCCTCACTTTGGTCCAGATGTAGAGCATCTCAATACATTTTATAATAATAAGATTGGTATGAAACTATGTTCTGACATTTAGGGTCCTCAGAAGATGAACGTCATAACTTCATCAGCAAGTTCACAGTGTTTTTATTAGTGGCCTGTCTTCCCAACTATTGAATGAATTGCCCTGAAATTGCCCTGCATGTCTATTATATGTAGACGATAAATGCTTCATACTTTGACGATTCTCCTTTCCTCCAATATCAGGTCACAATTTCCAGATATCTCGTGAAATATGTCAACATCTACAGGATGTATTGGCCCAAACATTTGTGCGCATGTTTGCATTATCATAATGAGTTGTTAACATGCTAGCATTAGCGTTTAGCTCACTGCGAGCTAGCACAGATCCAAAAGCGCCCTATCAAGGTTATAGTGTATTAACCTTGCTTCAAGATTTGCTTAAATTAGAATGCAGTACAATAAAATAAATAGCTAAATCTGAAACCCGAACCTAGAAGTTTGCCTTCATCTTTCCTAGTACCCTACACACATTGTATATTGCTGAGCAGGTGATTGATTTAAATATTGCTGCTTCAGTTTAAGGAATGTTGTTTTGTTTAGTTAATGTACTAGATATTAAATAGGATTCAAAGGCTGCATGTAAGTGGCCAATGCATGAAAGACATTGGACAATACACTGTGCAGGGTTTGTGTGCAGTTTCCCCAGAGGGGTTGGGTGAATGTTTGGCAGGTGATTTGTAGCGTACTGCTGCCGAGTGAGAGTGGCCTTATCAAGCAAACACAGAGGTTCAGCCATAACCACAGCCCACAGACATAAAGAAATGAGATGTGAAATTCATTCAAATTTGGATGGCGAGGTCTTTGTAAACAGCTTTTGCTGCCCTGTGTGTCCAGCTTTTTTAAAAGATCAGTTTTATTTAAAACGAAAAGATAAAACACTGGATTAAGACTTGCATGTCACATGTTATAAAGCTCTGCATCTCTTTACTAACTCTAAAGCCAACCACAGCTGCCCTCGACACACTCACGCTGATTCAGCCTGCACTCCGCCCTGTTGGCGACACAGGGCGGTAAATCACTGTGATGGCAGCACATTAGCTGTGGACCAGTGGTCAAGCATTCGCCATAAAAATAATTGAAAATGCAGAGAAAGTGGGTTACCACTGTTTCCCCAAGTCATGACAGGCCACGGGACTGGTGCAGTGGCGCAATCAGCTCGGCCTCAGCAGAAACCTCAAAGATCAAAAATGAAGCAGGTGATGTAACCGCGTGCGTTTGTGTGCTCTCCAATCAACAGCTGCATCGTGATCTTGAGAGACTGGAGGCCTCATTGACAAAGCATTCCCAAGGCCAAAGGAGCTCATTGTCTGATCTGCACGGACAAGTTAAACTGCTAGAGGACAGGTAAGGCCGTTAATTAAAGAGTAAACACAAACAAACCTGGATCACGTCTTATGAAGCAGGTTCTGTTTTTCCCTAACTCTGCATTCAGTCTACTGCATGTGAGTCACGGCTATTGTTTTGCTGGTCAGACTGTTAACATGGCTTTTCAGTTTCAGCTAAGTGCTTCCATTATTCATTCTGTCCAGATGCACATAATAAAGTTACTGATTTGCTTATCAGATATTATCCCCAGTTAGTCCCGACTCTTTTTACAGCTGCTCCAAGCTGGCCACTTCAGAGTCATTACCATCTCAAAACATTAACACAGGCACTCTGTTGGTTTAGTTGATTTAGTAACCGAGCTGACCAATAATCTCAATTGGCAGCAATAAGCAGAATGAATTGTACAGGGAGGCAGAAAGAGAGAGACATGAATGATGAATATGCTCTATTTAATGATGTTGGAACTCTGTACTGGAAATGAGGTCACTGATCACGTTAGAAACAAAAGAACAATAGATAAAAATAGATGAAACAGCAACTCTCTCTGAGTTTTTCAAACAGGTAAAATAAGTGACAACACAAAAATAAAACATAATTTGTACCTCTTTTACATTTGTATATCTGACATCCTCCGTATCAGTACAACCAAGTATGGTATGACCATCAGTGTGTCATACTGAAATGGCTCAAACATTGCCACTGATTGTTGTTGCCCCCCTATTTGCCGATCAGCCACAATATTAAAACCACTGACAGGAGAAGTGAATAACATTGACCATCTTGTGACAATACAATGTTCTGCTGGGAAACTTCTGGACCTGGCATTCGTGTGGATGTTACTTAGACGTGTACCACCCACCTAGACCAGACAAGGCACCCCCACCCCATAGCAATGATAGCAGCAGCCATCCCCAGCAGGATGCAGCCTGACACAGGCACACACACAAAAATGGTTTAGGAACAACTCAGAAAAACATGAAGAACAGCACAAGGTGTTGACCTTGCCTCCAAATCCACTAGATCCCAAACTGATCTGTGGGATGCACTGGAACAAGCCTGATCCGCCAATGCCCCAATACCCAAAGGCCCCCACTAACAACATTCTGTTGCCAGACACCACAGGACACCCTCAGAAGGCCCATGTCCATTCTCTGATGAGTCCCAAGTGTTTTGGAGGCACAAGGAAGACCTACACAATATTAGGTTATAGTGTTATGCCTGATCTGTGTATATCACAGCTTGTTCCACTTTCTCACACTAATCTGTGTTGTCTCTTCTATGTGACCCATTTTCATGAAGTAGCATTACAGCTGATTTCAGAAAGCGTCTCATAGATGTTCAGTCTACGGAGGGACCATGATATCAGTGGCTAAAGATTTAAACCCACTTTCAGTTTTGAGCGTTTCATTCATGGCTAAGATACCCTGAGAGACACCTGTCAGGTTTCATAACTTGGTACAAGACAGCCCATCAAGGTGCCCTCTGTTTGTTACTGAAATCCATTAGACAAGGCCTTCACCATGTAACTTCCTGTATGTGCATTTATGAGTGTCTTTCTTGTCTTTTTAAGTTGGTGCCAGGTCATTGACAGTTTGGCATTAAAAACACAACTTTAGTCACAGAATAGAAGGGTTAGCTGACCCCCAAAACACAGCCATATCAGCTGCTGTTTAGTGCACACACGACACACAGATCATCAGATCAACAGATTAACGCATTTGCAGCAGGGATCAAATATAGACACCCAGATGAAGCAACTGCTTCATTGATTGCCTCAAGAACAATTTACATAAGTGTGTCCTAGTGTGTCCTATAGTATAATACAACCCACACAATATTTCACTCAGTTGCATGCTGCTTCCATCTGACAGGTTTTAACATTGTTTACCCTGCAGATTGCATGATTAATGTCATCCACACACAGCTATATAAATGGCGTCATGTTCCAATATTACAGAGAGAGAGAGAGAGAGAGAGGTTTGTTCTGCTCTGCCAAGCAAAAATGCAACGTTCAGAGCTGCAAAAACGCCTCACAATGAACATCGAGCATTTTTCAACAGCTCATGCAGAATCATGCAGAACCATTCTACCACATTCTTCTCCTTTTTTTCCCATCAATGCTGAGGCTGGCGTCGAGTCAAACGACAAAAGTGGTAATATTGCTGAGGAAGTCTCACCTCGAGTGACCAGATGGCGCTGAAAGTGACATTTAAGCAGCTTAAAGCAACTGAACGTAAAGCATGTTTCTTTGAAACTACACAGACTGTACTTTGTGCACATTTTGCCAATAAATTATCATTATGGAAATAAAATCAAACGTCTTTTCTGATGCCAGCAACCAAGTGAAGCCAAGTAGAGGCTCTTTAAAAGGGGGCCCTAATTTACAGCAAGCACAGCAAACTCCCACATCTTCAGATATTTACAATCTAATTTACTAAATGTGCTTTTAGTTTCAAAGTAAAGCCTAACACTTTTCTTCCTTTTCCTGGGGTCTTTGCAGGATGTCAAGCGAGCTGAAGGAAGCCAAGGAGCGAGCAGACATGCTGAGGAAATGGACAGAACAGCAGCTCGACAGCTCCATCCAGACACATGCACAGAGCAGCCAGCAGCTACGCTCACTATTGGAAGACAAAATGGTACAGCTAATTTCAGGCTGAGTCACAGTTTATGCAATGATGTCAACAATACCAAAATGCATTTTAGGCACTTGTACATCATTATCACTTTAACTATGAGAGCTGTGATACAGTTATACATAAATTAGTAAGGCTAACGCTTCCTGCCGTTTCCTTAATTCAGGAAAACGGTAATATTGTCCTTTTTTTCCAGATAATTCAACCAACCAGAATTAAAAAAAAAAAAACTGTGGTGCAGTAGTGTGCAACTGAAATTTTTATCTTTATGTGTGTGCATTGTGTTCAGTCCCATGCAGAGTCTACGTTAGCTGACCGTCTGCTTTCTCTGGAAGCGCGTGTGGAGCAGATTGAGACGCAGCGGACCCAGGCCGACAGCAGTCAGTCTGTTCAGCTGAAGCGCTACGAAGCCAGACTCAGTAGACAAGTGACCTCAGCGCAGAGCAGCTTTCATCAGGAGCTGCAGCTGCTCAAACAGGAATACCACAAAGGTGATAGCTGTTAGTAACTTGCTGTCACCAGGGGGCAAACATACATGTATTACATGTACTTTACCGTATACGTCAAGGAAAAACTGAACATGGAAGATTGCTTCTCCAGATTTAGGAACATAATGAGAGAAGGAGTGACCTCACTCATGACTAAGATCATTTCTTTTGCCCACAAATTTTTAACATCTCAGTTAGCGACAGTGGTCAATGACTTGGTGATGACGTCTTAAATTAAGCATGAGAACTGAGCTATATTTGAATTATGCTGATGGCAAAGAGCAGCAGAGCTCGACTGATTCAGAATCTTTCCAACTCACAAGTCATGTGTGGTTTTTTTTTCAAATGGTTACATTATTAAAAAAGAAATGTTAACTATTATAGTGTGAAGTGGGTTTGGTACCTACTGCCAGGATAGTAAGTCACGAGGCAAGCCAGAGGGATACAGAGGCAGTTAGTCCAGTCCAGTACAGCAGCTCGACATTCATCTCCATCATTTTTCCCAAGAGCCCTGGCACTAGATCTCAGACCCACCCCACTTTCTTTTGGTCTAGCCGAGTCTCCGGCTCTTATTACAGTGTAGTCATGCTGTGTAGAATAGAGGCACAACCATCCTCTGTAAATAAGACCAGGGGTAAAGTGATCTATGAATCACCCGATCTATGAAGCCACCAATCTCAGTGCTAGAGAGCTGTTCATCCATCACTTTATTTTAAATGTGGAATGAAAAGATGGAAGCAGCTCGTATGAGAGGGGAGAAAATCAATGCATAACTGGTAAGTGTTGTAAATATTCGTGGCAAGACGGGCATGGAGTCAGAAAGAGAAGGCTAAATATTTTTAAAATCCCAAGGAAACTCTGACCTTCCACACAGAGCTAACTGAGTTTGTGCAGTATTAAAAATATATATAATTTTAATGCAGTATGTTGTTAACTCCCCAGAGAAATCATAATGTATGACTATAATCACAACGAGCCCCAACCATAGGTACTCTAGCGCTTTATGAGAGAGAGAGCAAAATATGGCGTCGTTACATCACAATGAAGAGAAATGCAGTGTAACGTCAGCATTTTTGCAAGGTCAGAGCAAACTGACCTAATTTTGAGCACTGAACAAGCAGGGCAAAACCCTTCTTGGTATCAATATAGCCCTTCGGTCCACAGCAGCAATTCACCAGAATAATTTTCACCTCAAATGCATTATGTGTGGTAATGACCTGTACTCCTTGTCTCTCTTTCGGACAGGGTTCCTGTCTGTGCATGATGCAATTGAGTCCCTGAGGCAGATATGTGACATCAAATCCCGCCTCGACAAGGAGAAGGTTGAGAAGGACATCAGGCACATCTGCAGCAAGGTGACAGAGCTCAGTGACTAGGGACACCAGCTGAAGAGGAGCTCCTTTATATTGTCACACCTATCCTGAAGGAATACCTTGAAACAAGCAGTTTGAAGCCCTGCGGGTGACAGTGTGGACTGTCTTGTCGCTACCTTTATTCTCATCTTTAGCTGTGTTTAACCCCTTGATCATCTGATGAATTGCCTTATAACCTGAAGTAGACAGCAAAGTATTTAGAAACCTAACTTACAATCACAGATTTTAATAATATATAATGTATATATGGCTAATTTTAAGCAATTAAAAAACAAAAATGTAACACTGTCCCCATTTTGCCCCCAAAACAGTTCTGACCCCTCAAGTCATGGATGCCACACAGCAGCTTAAGATAAGGTATTTAGCAAGAGATTGATGGGGAGCTTCGTGCTGGTGATGCTGTCCTCCTCAGTGTGGGAGGCGTTGTCCTGCTGCTCTTAAGTGTCTGCTAAATGTGGTCTGTTATTCCTATCTCATTCTATGACTATAGCTGTATTTAATCACTCTTTCTTTCAAAAACTGATAAATTGACTTACAAGTTTAAGTAGACAACCTTATAGAATTACTATTATTAAACCTAATAATCATGTATTATATTTCACATATCTTCAACTTATAAAAGACAAATTTTGTATCTGATTATTTTTTATCATCGTGAGAAATTTCATTTTACAGTTATTCTCACTTTTGTCTGCTATATTCAGCATAATTACACTCTGCCGAAACCCGGGATCGAACCAGGGACCTTTAGATCTTCAGTCTAACGCTCTCCCAACTGAGCTATTTCGGCTTCGTTCACGGACCCCCGTATATATCAGACACTACACGGAACTAACTATATCAATTTTGATGCGTAAGTGCATTTCCTACTCATCAATAAATGTCTCCAGAACGACCTACTTTGAAAAACATCGGGGAAGATTGTATTAAGGTGCTATGAAGATAACCTTACCTTATCTAACCTCCAGGGAAAACATGACTTTTTATTACCCTTAGTGGAAGGTTGCAGTTTCTGGAAAGTATGGTTATATTCAGCCATTTCCCAGGAAGGTTAATTTCTGTGAATATAATTGACTACACAGTCAAAAATGTATTTAAGTAACCTATCATTAAGTGTGTTATTACATTTAACAGGTGCGGGAACTGTTTTCATAATGTCTGGATCAAGCGTTTACTGTTGAACTACAGTACATGAGTCTGTGAAGGTTCTCAGTCATCCAGGTCATGGTATATCCAAAAAAAAAAAAAAAAAGGTTTAAAAAAAGGCAACTGGACGCTTCACCACTCATCAGAGTAGCTTCTCCAGTTCTAAGGGACTGGTGGGAAGACACACTTAAAAAAAAATAACCTCTACAAGTACAGTTGTAGAGTTCTTTAAACCTTTTTTTGATACAGTACATGAGCATAATAAATATCCGCTGCCGAAACCCGGGATCGAACCAGGGACCTTTAGATCTTCAGTCTAACGCTCTCCCAACTCCGCGAAGGCTGGGGAACAATAGTCTGTATAAGATGGGGAAGAAGAGAGAAGAGGGGGGAAGAAGGGAGGGAAGGAGGGAAGGAGGGGAAGGGAGGACACACGTGGCGCGAGTTCAAATCCCGCCCGAAGCCATAAAATGTTGAAGGCTTTTCTTGTGGCAAATGTTTCTAAATTGCGTTTGTTTTAAAATCTACAGTCAATTCAATAATACACTGTTACTCACAACTAAAATAAACACAAGGAGATTGTTTTTATGACTTTAAAGTACTTTTCTTGTGGCAAATGTTTATATATTTTTGTGTTAAAATCCACTTACACAATTTTGTATCTATGAAATTAAGGTCGATTGTTACCTGATATCTAACAATATACGATCACACACTTGCAAGAAATTATTCATGAACAGATTCAGCTTTAATGGCCAAATATATTTACATACAGGAAATAAACATAAAGAAGACACAATATTAGCAGCAACTACTCAATAGCAAGGACAATCAGAAACATTAAAAACAAGCAGGGGAAACAACTGCAAACTGGGGGAACTGCAGACAATGAAATATGTACATCTTCTTCTTCTATGCCCGTTTAGTCCTGTTAAGGGTCACGGGGGTCTGCTGGAGCCTATCCCAGCTGTCATCGGGCGAGAGGCAGGGGTACACCCTTTAGAGCGAAACTGTCCACACCTCCTGCAGACATTTGATGAGGCTGACCTATTATATCTGCGTTTGGTGGGCGCAGCTTGGTCACTGGTGTGTTCATTGGTGGCAGTGGTGGTACAGGGTGGTACAGGTACAGGGCAAGGGAGCAACAGCTGCATCCCTGGCATGACAGGTGCAGGTGGTGCTGCAGGAAACAGTTGCCTTTGTGCAGCTATGGGCCTGGGCCCTGCTCTAACCCCTGGATGACTCTGAACTCAGAGCGGTGGGCTAGGTCCAGCTGCTGGTGCTCATCAGGGTCTCAGTCACCAGGTTGTAGAACTGGTCTATGTCAAGAACCAAGAGAGGGTGGGAGCCAACTCGAAAAAGAGCTGCAGCCGCCCACTTCTGGTCCTGTTTAGGCAGCGTCTGTGGCCACAAGAATGGGAGCTGTGCAGGATCCTCTGGCTGAAAGGGCTGAGAAAAAATATGAACATATGAAAAGAAGCAGTATAGAAGCATAACAGTACAAATATGACAAGCAGGAAGAGGAGTGCTTCTTTTGAAGGGTAAGTAAAACAAATCAAACAAAACAAAACATCAAGGTGCTCTTTGGTACAGTGGTAACTTAGTGCAAACAAAAGGAAAGTGACCAAGGCACTTTTGAGTTACAAAAGTTAAAAAGCATCTATTAGAAGCAGTTAATACATAGAGTAAAGAGTTAAAAACACACCTGCCTTGCACTCACACAAATCAACAATGAGACACAATGACACACACCAAAGCTGGTGTAGACATTAACTGTGTATTTGTAACTTACATGTGGCTGAGATTTTGACTGTTCAACTCTTTACTATGTGTTAACTGCTTCTAATAAAGGGGTACGAGGACGAGGAGATGGAGAACGGTGTGGAGGTGAAGAGGGTGATAGACCTGGGGCAACAGCTGAACCAGGGTCATTTTTTGCCCTTTGCAGACAGTTAAGATTAACAATACAAAACAAGACAACAGGTTTTTGTGAACCTTAAATCACTACCTTTTAAACTTACTTGAGAAACTTTTCTCTGGACATTGATGTTTGGTTTGGCTGCTGCCACATGGGATCCACCAAACCTGGATTTTTCAAACTGAAAAAAACAAACAAACAAACAGAACAACAACAAAGTCATATCAGTAAACACAGTGTTTATTTCTTCCTATATCACTATTACCATATTTTAAAGGCTTATATCACAACAGGGTGTTTACAGGAATCAGACACTTAAATGTAATGCTCTTTTTAAAATAATTTTAACCAAATTAAATAATAATTTTCTTTTTTAAAGACTACAGTAAGTATGAGGGTAAGAAAAATATATATGGTCCCCTGCAGAGGTAGGTTTTATGTAGGAATATGGTGGGTCATTAACTAGATGATTCTAATAGTCTGCTGTATGTTAGATAGAAAACTATCACTGTAATGAATCTAACCAGGACTTTAACAAATGTAGTGCTTTGGTCTAAGTGCAGTGTGAGTTAAGTTAATCTACATTTTTCCAACAGGTGAGTGCAAATATGAAGTATAAACACACTTTTAGGTTCAGTGGTGGATTTAAAAAGACTTGTAACATCAGACACACACACATTATTGCTAAACTTCTAGATAGGTTGAACTGATGATTTACTGCTACAGAACTACACTGCATGACAGACACTGTGGAGTCGCCTTAGCAAATTCCTAGATGAAATTGTGCATTGTAGTTATTGTTTTTCTCTAGAAAATGACATCAAGTGCAGGCAACAGGCCTGCTCCCAGGCAAAAATGGTGGCACGGGTGCCTGAAAACATGGGAGAAATATACTGAGTTGCTAACATTCTTTTAATACAAGCAGCCAACTTCATATTGGTAACACATTCATTTATGTTTGCATCTTGCAGACTTAAATGTAGTTACCTTTTGAGTGTGAAAACCACACATACACCTTGGCAGCTCTCTCATTAAGGTCCTCTGACACTTCAGCTGCAGGGGGCACCTTTCAATCTGCAACCATAAAGAAAATCTCTCATTGACTACTAGTGTTCTTGTCAGTGATAAGAATTTGCGTTTCTTTTTTTTTTCCTTCTCTTATTTGTCCTTTTTATTGTATTATCTTACTGTCATGCATGGCTTTGTGGGACTTGGTCGTCATTTTCTAGGGAAAAACAATAACTACAATGCACAACTTCATCTAGGAAACATTTGTGATATGAAGCAATGACAAAACATCAGGCTAACTTGCAGCAACTAGCTACTTTGCGGCTTCTACTACGTCTACTACAGCCTAAAAACGGTGTAAGAAAATAACATGTGTAATACCATAGCAACCAACCAAACTTACTATCGCAAATCCTCCCATAGCAATGCGCACCAGCAGAGGTTGTTAACATTAACGCTGATGGCGGAATACTTTAAATAACATTTAATTCAGTTCAACCCAGACAAGAAAATAGATATTTTACCTGCTCGCTGCTTCCGGAACTGGCGAAGATTTGAAAAGAGCGGGGGTGGGATGCGCTATACGTCACTGGTAGCGTAAACATAGGAGTCGGGATCTGATTGGCTGTTCAAACGCAAAGATGGTCTATGCAGTGTGATTGGTTTTCAAATGATTGACGTTGACATTTGATTGGCTTCCGACAAATGGATCGCGCCACATGATTGGTTTCCAACAGATGAGATTCGTGATGTGATTGGCTGTGTCTATACGGACGAGCGGCATCGCGGTAGAGCTATTTCGGCGCCTGTGTCTACGTCACGATCATGCCGAGTCTGTAAAATCGGTGTAATCACTACATATTATCATTTATACATTCAAAAACATACAGATATTTAGATATATACTATACCTTAATACTAGATATACTGTTTCGTTTTTTTTTTAACGTTTAACGTTTTCTTTAACGTTTTTTTGGATATACCATGACCTGGATGACTGAGAACCTTCACAGACATAACAGAAGAAAAAGCTGATTTTTACATACACTCATTAAACAAGCTTTCGGATATTTGAAGAAACTTGAATTGAGCCTTCAGTTTAGTTAGTGAGCCACCAGTTTTGGGCTAATAAGCTAAGAGCGCCACCACCTGGCCAAGCGGTGTAATTTAAATGGATAATTGCATAAAACATTTATGTCTGATCTAAGTTGATGTCCACTTGCTGAAATGTTATGGAATGAATTTACTATCATAATGCAAGAGCATTTTAAATTGATTCGAGGGCAGAATTTATCGATTTCATTCTCAGATTTTGTGATATTATCTCTCAAAACTCTGCTCTCGCTCTCAAATTTGCTCTGCGCTCTCAAATTTGCTCTGCGCGTGCTCAAACTGTGTCCACGCACTCGGTTACGATGCTGCTCGCGCAGATTTCCTGCGCTCAATCTCCAGCTCTCTCTCTTGCTCTCACGGAACATGTGCGCTCACGAAACTCTGCTCTGCTCGCGGATCTTTGCTGTATCAACGCTGTCAACCAATAGAAGGCCGGCTGGTAGTGACCAATCAGATGATCCCTGTTTGTATACGGTGCGTTGGCTGTTTTTCGAGGAGCGTCGCATACAGGCGGGCACTCTTTCAACAGGTTTCATTCACTCCCTACCCCCGGGGCAGTAATAAATGTGATTTCTTGTATTTGTTGGACCACTGTTCGAATAAAATATCATTCAACACATACAAGAGCGTCCGAGCTTCTCATTAAAATGGCTATATTGTATAATAACAGCCGCATCGAACACTGTTCTTTGCGGTGTGCTGGTGCAGAAAACAATATTCACCATCCTGAAGCTAGCGGGACGGGCGAAATGGAGCGGCAACGCCAAAGTGCTCAGGCAAGTTATTTTTAGACTCATTTTAATGTCACGCGCTCGTGGTAACTTTCGTGAACGCTTTAAAATCAAGGTAAAATGTTTACGATGAGGCAGTGAGCTGCTGAGGCTCTTGGTCTCTGTTCCAGACCTAGCTAATGAGCTATATTCTAGATGTGCAACAAATATTTACATGGGACATTGGTGGTTATTATTTTTCTTCCTAATGTTAGCAGGCCATAAAAATGCCTCATCGTAAACATTTTACCTTGATTTTAAAGCGTTCACGAAAGTTACCACGAGCGCGTGACATTAAAATGAGTCTAAAAAATAACTTGCCTGAGCACTTTGGCGTTGCCGCTCCATTTCGCCCGTCCCGCTAGCTTCAGGATGGTGATATTGTTTTCTGCACCAGCACACCGCAAAGAACAGTGTTCGATGCGGCTGTTATTATACAATATAGCCATTTTAATGAGAAGCTCGGACGCTCTTGTATGTGTTGCATGATATTTTATTCGAACAGTGGTCCAACAAATACAAGAAATCACATTTATTACTGCCCCGGGGGTAGGGAGTGGATAAAACCTGTTGAAAGAGTGCCCGCCCGTATGCGACGCTCCTCGAAAAACAGCCAACGCACCGTATACAAACAGGGATCATCTGATTGGTCACTACCAGCCGGCCTTCTATTGGTTGACAGCGTTGATACAGCAAAGATCCGCGAGCAGAGCAGAGTTTCGTGAGCGCACATGTTCCGTGAGAGCAAGAGAGAGAGCTGGAGATTGAGCGCAGGAAATCTGCGCGAGCAGCATCGTAACCGAGTGCGTGGACACAGTTTGAGCACGCGCAGAGCAAATTTGAGAGCGCAGAGCAAATTTGAGAGCGAGAGCAGAGTTTTGAGAGATAATATCACAAAATCTGAGAATGAAATCGATAAATTCTGCCCTCGAATCAATTTAAAATGCTCTTGCATTATGATAGTAAATTCATTCCATAAAATGTCGCCTGTGGGTACAGGAACGTGACCGCAGTGGTTGGCCTAGGCTAGTATATGAGGGTATTTGCTGACGTGATGTGACTGCCCGCTCTGATTCGTTTTTATTCTTAAACGCAGCTTGAGATTCTCACATGTTTTCAGAAATAGACAGTCCAAAAGAGTTGTGATGTTGCGTCGTGAATGCTCATGTAACATTCTGCTACGCTATGCCATCTTTTTCATATGTGAAAAACATGGCCCGTACGGGGATCGAACCCGCGACCTTGGCGTTATTAGCACCACGCTCTAACCAACTGAGCTAACCGGCCACGCAAGCCACGTGCCAGTGACGTCAACACGGCTGTAATAAACTCAGTAAAACGAAAGTTCAGCGAGAAGCAACAAAACTTCACTCACGGTAAGGTTGATTTTAAAGACCGTTTGGTTTTCTAAGTCATAAAGCCCTATACTATGATAATATAGAGGTATATAAGGCTACAAATGTTGTATATATTGTGTTATTTAAAAAAATATTTGACTTCACTCAGATTTGAGTTCTCATCCAGGTCAGTGATTCACAAACTGGGAGCGAGACAGCATAAAAAAGTGTGTAGCGTTTAAATGAACAACTTGAAAACAAACTTGATTTGCTTAAGCTGCTCCTCGATCAAAAATCACGACAGAATTCTGTCGTGATTTTTGTCAGCAATACCCTGTTGAGACAGCAAAACTTGCTCAAAACAGCTTGAGCAATATGGGCAAATAAGGAAGCAATTAAATAAACAGGCAGGGCGAGCTCAGTAGTATAGTGCCACACAATATACACAATACACTTAAATGGGATTTCAAAAGAGTAAAATAATATTGCACTGCTATAATCCAATGTTGCATTCCTTTTGTCCACAGAGGTGCTCACCTTTACAACATCCTCTGTCAGCTGCATGTTTTAAATCAGGATGTCAGTGCAGTTCTCTGGCTGGGAGGTGGTCGACGATGGCGCCTCTTTTCCTGGTGTAATGCTAGGCCCGTCACAGAAACCCCAAAACCGGGGCGTCTACACCATGTACCACGGGACCAGCATTGTCAGTGCACGGCTCATCATTGCTAATGGTTTTAAACAGTCATCCGGTGGCCTGCTGGGAAAGGGTGTGTATGTTAGTCGTGATACGAATAAGGCATCTAGTTATCCATATTTCTGTAGCCCCTCAGACCGTGTGGTCCTTGAGGTACGTGTGCGCGTTGGTCGTGTCAAACGTATTGACTCGGCCAACCATCCTATGAAACTCAACTGGCACGAAAAAGGTTATGACACAGCCTGGGTGCCTGCTGGCAGTCCCCAGTGGCACAGTGGTCTACAGGAAGACTGTGTGTTTGATCCCAAAAGAGTGAAGGTGGTCGGCATTTCAAAAGCAGCAAACACCGCCATACAGACAGAGCTTCAGCAGCTTATCGCTAAACAATCCCAAAAAGATGACAGAGGATCTGCTAGTGCAGCAGCAGCAGCTGTGTGTTCCCTGTGTAAGAGAAAGACCCAGCAGGGCTCTGAGCACATCAAGCAAAAGTGTTGGAAATGTGGAGAAAACATCTGTATTCTCATGTCTAAGCATTTCTGTACTGGCTGACTCTGACAGGGGTAAAAGAGAGGAATAATAAGCAAGGAATATACATGTTTTTGTTTGTTTTTTTGGGGGGGGGGTTTTGCATCATGTTCAGATATATTGCTATTCATATTGTCATCATGTTAAAACAGAAAGGCAAATTAGTTCTGTAGAAAACAATTATGTGATTTATGTTTATCGAACATAAAATCATGCAATGGCACTAAATCCAATAAATGTCACTTTTGTATTAGCAAAGCTATGGTTTCTTGCTTGTTAAGAATTAATAGTTACCTTCATATTTAGCTTCAGTGTGTCAGAAAAACTGTTAATGATAACAATAATGACACACAAAATGATCACTTGAGGGCAAATAAAAACAAAATATTTTTCATTCAGTGTTCAGAAACTACAATTATAAAAACTAACGGTCTCCCTTCATTGCACTTCTTTCTAGATATTTTTTCTTAAATAAAGTTTACCAAACAAAAATGATCACTCTACAACAAATATTATAAATGTAAGGAAGTGTTTAGGAAGTACAATAAAATACAAAAATAAGACAATATCTCTCCCCTTTAGTGCACTTTTTTTCTTCTTTTCAGGGGTCTGTCGGCAGGGGGGCGGGGGATTTTAAAAATGTCCATATGCTTATACAAGTTTGTTGCGTTACCACTATATCAAAAAAAAAAAAAAAAAAAAAAAAATGTTCAAAAAAAGGCAACTGGGCTTGGAGGGTTTTTTGAGAAGCTGTTTCACCACTCATCCGAGTAGCTTCTTCAGTTCGAGGGGACCGGTGGGAAGTCTGAGGTTTAAATAGGAACTCCTCCTGAAACTTGCTTGTTATGTTAACAACCAGAAGCCGGTGCATCTAATTTCCATTAACGATTGGGTACTTACCTGTCGTTGAGGGGGGACTGTTTTCGTCCCCGTCCTCTTCCGTATGAATGGTGCTCTAACGACTCTTGTCCGTCAGAGGCTCCAGTGTCAAGGTGTGAATGAGGTTGAAACTTCTTGGGGACAGAAGTTAAAACTGTATTGTAAAATTTCAAATTTTGGATATCCTACCATGACCTGGATGTCTGACAACCTTCGCAGACATACTGTGTTACCATTGTATCTTAAAGCAAGTTATAGGCCTACTATTTTTACAAACAGTACAACTTGCTATTGTTCTATTTTCGGCCAGAAATATAACCAAACAGCCCTACTCTTTCTCTCGTTGTGTGTAATGGTCTGCTGCTGGCCGGGCCTGGCTGGCAGAGGTGGGCAGTGTTCGGTCACCTGTTCGGTCACCGTGACGGTACAACAAACACACGAGAGGGGGAGGAGGAGCAAAATGAGCCTGCTCTGTTATGTGACAGCTGCAGCATTTAGACAAACACAGTCAGGTCGCGTCTTTAATGAAACGAGAGAACCTGAAACTTAGGTATCGGTCTCATTATCGATCAACCTCGATACCAACGTTGGTATCGATATTTGGATCGATCCGCCCACCACTACCTACCAGTCATTTAGAAACGAAGTCACTTGGATGTTTGTAGTGAAACGTCTTCAGGAAAACAAAACCGAGTCCCGTCGCCTTTGTTTTAGTTTCGTTTTTGGATATTCGTCTTCATACAACGTATGTCTTAGTCGAGTCAGGTTCAAACATTTAAATATTTAAAGTAGTTTAAATGAACATATTGTGTTAAATATACATAACCAGCAAAATGTTGAGCAAAATCACAGACGTTTGAGTCTGTGAATATTGGGTTACTGGATTAACTACTCTGTAACAAGAAGAGAGGTTTGCCAGATTAAACTTTTATGTAAGAAGGTTGAAATACAATTTACTGGTCTTGGAATCTGTAACGTGTTGTTCGATATTATGATGAGAAGCGCCTCGCTTCATATGTAAATAGTTGGGTTCTTTATGAAGAAAAGGATGATGGCCCGTACGGGGATCGAACCCGCGACCTTGGCGTTATTAGCACCACGCTCTAACCAACTGAGCTAACCGGCCACAGGCAAACGTGACAAAAGAAGTCCATATAAAGGCGCGACGATAAAGTTGCGTGTTAGACGTACTTGACATCTTTAAATGTTACTGAATAGAAAGTGAAAGCTATTACGCTTACGGAGAACAGATAGACGAACGTACACGGTAAGTTAAAGTTCGTTAATATTAAATAATAAAAGACCTTAAAGGACATGAAGTACGTAGGTACTACACTCTAGGTTTAAATACAGTGACCCTCACAGCAGGTGAGGAGATGGGTTTATCTTAAAGTTCGTCGCTTATTTACTCGGCTAGAGGAATAAAATTGACTGTAAAATAGCTAAGAAAAAAAAATTGTTTTGCTTTTTGCTAACTAAACTGTGGATTTGCCTTTAAATAATCATCGAATATGTTATCTTGGTCGACTTTGAGCACAAGGCTAAATGATTTCAACTTATAAGTTCAGTTTTCCACTGACATTTTTCCCAAGTGTATTTTATAACACGAATAGGCAGTTCTGTTTTAACTACATGTGGTCCTTTTAGAGATAAAGTCACAGTTCAGCTGTGATTTCGTCTACTGAAAATCTATGCTTCTTACTGGTGTACTATATAGGACAGATCAGCTATCAGCTATCATAAATTTGTGACCCAATCCGCTGCATATCACTGAGGTCAAAATACTGTTCTCCTCCGTCTTCTTTGTATAAATCTTATATAACGTTTAAGTCTTTAGAAATGCTTTAAATCCCCTTTTGCTTGTGCCAGCTTTTAACCACAGACACAAAATGCAGTCATATAACATTTCTGTGTTGCTGCTGTCTCAGGTCTGAACACTGTCCTCATTGAAGCACCATGTCAGTGCAGTTCTTTGGCTGGGAGGTGACCTACGATGACGCTTCTAAGCTGGGGGCCGACCAGGTGCCCAAAGATCTGGGTGTCTACACCATGTACCACGGAACCACCGTTGCCAGTGCACGTCAGATCATTGCCAATGGCTTTCGGCAGTCATCAGGCGGCATGCTGGGAAAGGGCGTATACGTCAGTCGTGATAAGAGAAAGGCGCAGTGCTATCCGAAGAAAAGTAACCAGTCAGACCGTGTGGTACTAGAGTTGCGTGTGCGCGTTGGCCGCGTCAAACGCATCGACACTGACAACCACCCTATGCAGAAAACATGGAGCGCGCAGGGCTACGACACTGCCTGGGTGCCCCCTAACTGTGGCATGACAGCTGTGCCAAGTGGCAGGGAAGAGGATTGTGTGTTTGACCCCAACAATGTGAAAGTTGTGGGCATTGCAAGTGCACCAAACGCCGCCATACAGACAGAGCTTCAACAACTTGTGGCTAATAGCGCCAGCCAAGGAGACGGGGGAGCAGGTTCATACGGTGGTGCTGCTGCGCAAGTGTGTTCACTGTGCAAGCGAACGGAGAACCAAGGTTCTCCACACATCAAGCAACAATGCTGGGGCTGTGGGCAAAACATCTGCACTCTAATGACCAAGCACTTCTGTAGGGTTAACGCTTAAGTAGTTGTAGTTGGAAAAGTTAACTTAAGTGTATATAAAAAATGTAACTTTTCTCTTCTTTCCTCCACAAAACACAACAAAAAAACAAAAATGAAATGGTTCATTAACGAATTGTTGCTGGCACTTTGACAATGATGTTATGATGTATACTACATTTGTGTAATGTTTCCACATCATCATGTGTTAAGTTTGTGTGCAATCAAGAGTTAAAATACATTTTGATATCTGTTATGACTTTAAGCTGCTGTTTTCTTGAATACTGTAAAAACCAAACAATCATGTGAAGCCAATACAGCTATGATATCAGACCCAGAATGTCCAGGGTGATAAGAATTAATACTGAGTCACAAGAACCAGAAAAGCTGAATTAGCGGTGGTGTGGTGGCCCGTGGATAAACCTGCTAAGCTACATGATTTCATAATTCAGTTGCATTAGATAATTCATGACGAAGTAGATGCAAGCAGGGAATGAAACTCTGGCAGTCTTCGATCTTCATTCACTTTGGCTTGTTGCAAAAAGATGAGAAGCTGTGTTTACAATCAAAGCTGTGGTGGAGTCAGATAAGCAATGGGGAAGTAAGAACACAACAGTTAAATGTTCCAATTTTGTGCCAGTGTAGTTACGAGGCAGCTGTGTGCTCACATTCATGAGTTCCTAGTTGTTTTTGGCATGCAAGTGTCTGAGGAGGTACCAGCTGGCCACCTGCACCACTGTCACTGGGAAGTCTCGAGAAGGAACGTATACCAACTTCTCCAGCAAACGTCTGGTTTCCCTGCAGAACACATAAGACAGACATATAGTAGGTATAACATGACTGTACACATTGCTCTTAAAAAATATTGGATGCCTGCTGACCTGCTTTGTCATCTAGATGCAAGTATCTGGTACCAGTGTTCAACCTGAAATTACATTGTGTTTCTATTGTTTCTGTGATTAAACCCTATCAGTGTCCATGGCTGTCCTGTTTTTCATCAGTATTTACTGATTTATTGCACCAAAAGAAAAAAAGTAAAACTTGTCTCAAGTATGAAAATGGTCTATGATAATGGGGAATCGCTTAACAGAGAGGAGTTTCTGCAGCAGTTTTCAAAGAATTTGGCCAGATTGGCACATTTGTTCTCTAGTGCTCTCTGATGAATGTACTATAGCACTCTAATTAAGTGTCCTGGCAGGCTGGTGAGGTAGTGACACAACAGTGTTTTAACAAGACAGGGTAACTTCGCTTTGCACTTCCAACAGTACCAACATTTTCTGAAGACGATGGAAGTATGAATCAGGAGTTTTACTGGAGCTGCAACACAAGCCCTGTCTGGTATTATTATGCATCCTGAGAGATCCTATCACAAGTATCAAGCTTTATTTATTTGTGTTCACACCTAAGATGTGTCACTACTTGTGTCTGGACCAGCTACAGCTGTTTCAGAACTGTGAACAGAGACGTTTGTTGGGGATGTGACACCAATTCTGGAACAAGCTGAAAAGTCTCTTTCACTTACTGAAAGCACACACGTTAAGATATTATTTATTTAATTATCACCAAAAAATAATCGTCAGAGAACATTCAAGGCACATACCCTTTTTATAACCTTCATGTAGTGCCCCACGGAAGAGTATGTTCGTGGAGCCTTTAAAGAAGAATCAGGGAGCATTCCCTTAAATGTAAGATTCCAGATTTTGTAACCTTTACAATTATTCATATTTCTTTAAAAAAAAAAAAAAAAAAGTATTATCACTTCAATTCTAAATTACTTTTACAGGTTAAGGTAGGCTGGGAGCTAAGTTTCTCCCCATTCATTCTCTGAGATAACTCAATTGAGTCTGGAGTTTTGGGACATTAATGTATGGGTTGAACAGTTCTTTTACAGAGAAACAGAATCAAAAAAACTGAAATCCTCTAATCACAGGTGAGTATTACAAATCATTAGCAGATGCAAGTCATGTGAATGTCAAGTGTGCACCAGATGTTTCTAATATAGACCTAAAGTCCCTACCGGTCATGTAGAAATGAAGAAGTCACTTGGATGTGTGGTGGAACGTCAAACAAGTCCAGTTGCCCAAGGCCGGATTAACCATATGGGCAACTGGGCAATTGCCCAGGGGCCCACGACCTCTAAAGGGCCCAGGGCAGTGAGTACTGTAATTTATTCTGTATTTTGCCAGATTATGGTGATCCTGGGGTCGTGATGATGGGGCCCTTGAATATTGCTGCCCAGGGTACAGTGAAGTGTTAATCTGGCCCTGCAGTTGCCTTTGTTTTAGTTTCGTTTTTGGATATTCATCTTTATACAATTTATGTCTTAGTCGAGTCAGGTTCAAGCATTTAAATATTTAAAGTAGTTAATGAGCATACTGTGTGTGTAATATACATAACCAGCAAAATGTTGAGAAAAATCTGGAGATGTTTGAGTCTGTGAGGATTGGTGAATAAACTCCTCCGCAACAAGATGAGAGGTTTGCCAGATTAGACTGTAAGAAGGTTGAAATAAGAGCTACAATTTACTGAATGAATGGGAGTCTATACGTTCAGCTTTTATAATGAGAAGCTTCTCGTTGAATATATATGTACAATAGACGTACATATATATATTATAATATATGTAAATATATGGGGTCTTTATGAAGAAAAAAAAACAACAATTGGCTCGTACGGGGATCGAATCCGCGACCTTGGCGTTGGCACCACGCTCTAAGAGAAAGTGAAAGCTGTTACCCCTACGGAGAACAAACCGAGATCCACTTCTAAGGGTAAGTTAAAGTTCGTTAATTTTAAATAATAAACGACCTTAAAGGACATAAAGTATGTAGGTACTACACTCCAGGTTAAAAGACTTTGACGCTCACAGCAGGTGAGGAGAAGTTTCTTAAAGTTCGTCGTTTACTTACTTTGAGTACAAGGCTAAATGATTTCAGGAAGTTCAGTTTACCACAGCCATTTTCCCAAGTGTATTTTATAACACGAATAGTCTATATCTTATATGACGTTTAAGTTTTTAGACTTCAATATGTGACGAAATGTTTTAAACCCCCTTTTGCTTGTGCCAACTTTTAACCACAGACACAAAATGCAGTCATATAACAACATTTCTGTGTTGCTGCTGTGTCTCAGGTCTGAACACTGTCCTCATTGAAGCACCATGTCAGTGCAGTTCTTAGGCTGGGAGGTGACCTACGATGATGCTTCTAAGCTGGGGGCCGACCAGGTGCCCAAAGATCGGGGTGTCTACACCATGTACCACGGAACCGCTGTTGCCCATGCACGTCGGATCATTGCCAATGGCTTTCAGCAGTCATCAGGCGGCATGCTGGGAAAGGGCGTATACGTCAGTCGTGATAAGAAAAAGGCGCTGCGTTATCCTTTGAACTGGAACGACTCAGACCGTGTGGTACTAGAGTTGCGTGTGCGCGTTGGCCGCGTCAAACGCATCGACACTGACAACCATCCTATGCAGTACACATGGAGCGCGCAGGGCTACGACACTGCCTGGGTGCCCCCTAAATGTGGCATGAAAGCTGTGCCAAGCGGCCTGGAAGAGGATTGTGTGTTTGACCCCAACAGAGTGAAGGTTGTGGGCATTGCAAGTGCACCAAACGCCGCCATACAGACAGAGCTTCAACAGCTTATGGCTAACAGTGCCAGCCAAGGAGCAGGTGCTGCTGCGCAAGTGTGTTCACTGTGCAAGCAAACGGAGAACCAAGGTTCTCCACACATCAAGCAACAATGCTGGGGCTGTGGGCAAAACATCTGCGCTCTTATGACCAAGCATTTGTGTAGTGGTAACGCTTAAGTAGTTGTAGTTGGGAAAGTTAACTTAAGTGTAGCTATAAAAATAAAACTTTTCTCTTCTTTCCACTACAAAACAAAAACAAAAAATGAAATGGTGCATTACTGAATTGTTGTTGGCACTTTGACAATGATTTATGCTACAGTTCCACATCATCATATGTTAAGTTTATGTGCAATCAAGAGTCCGTCTTTGAGCAAAACACCTTTATTTCAGCTGTAGTGTGGTGATGATTACACTGTTAAAATTAATTTTGATATTTGTTATGACTTTAAGCTGCCGTTTTCTTGAATACTGTAAAAACCAAACAATCATGTGAAGCCAATACAGCTATGATATCAGACCCATAATGTCCAGGATGATAAGAATTTATATTGAGCCATAAGAACCAGAAAAGCTGAATTAGCGGTGGTGTGGTTTCCTGTGGATAAACCTGCTAAGCTACATGATTTCATAATTCCGTTGCATTAGATAATTCATGACGAAGTAGAGGCAAGCAGGGAATGAAACTCGAGCAGTCTTTGATCCTTATTCACTTCGGCTTGTTGCAAAAGGACCTGCAAAAAGATGAGAAGCTGTGTTTACAATCAAAGCTGTGATGGAGTCAGATAAGCAATGGGGAAGTAAGAACACAACAGTTAAATGTTCCAATTTTGTGCCAGTGTAGTTACGAGGCAGCTGTGTGCTCACATTCATGAGTTCCTGGTCGTTTTTGGCATGCAAGTGTCTGAGGAGGTACCAGCTGGCCACCTGCACCACTGTCACTGGGAAGTCCCGAGAAGGAACGTATACCAACTTCTCCAGCAAACGTCTGGTTTCCCTGCAGAACACATAAGACAGACATATAGTAGGTATAACATGACTGTACACATTGCTCTTAAAAAAATATTGGATGCCTGCTGACCTGCTTTGTCATCTAGATGCAAGTATCTTGTACCAGTGTTCCACCTGAAATTACATTGTGTTTCTATTGTTTCTGTGATTAAAGCCTATCAGTGTCCATGGCTGTCCTGTTTTTCATCAGTATTTACTGATTTATTGCACCAAAAGAAAAAAAGTAAAACTTGTCTCAAGTATGAAAATGGTCTATGATAATGGGGAATCGCTTAACAGAGAGGAGTTTCTGCAGCAGTTTTCAAGGAATTCGGCCAGATTGGCACATTTGTTCTCTAGTGCTCTCTGATGAACGTACTGTAGCACTCTAATTAAGTGTCCTGGCAGGCTGGTGAGGTAGTGACACAACAGTGTTTTAACAAGACAGGATAATTTCGCTTTTCCAACAGTACCAACATTTTCTAAAGACGATGGAAGTATGAATCAGGAGTTTTAAATTTCTTATGATTAAGTTAATCCCTATAAATGATAAATTGCACGTGTCAGTGTAATACCATCATTTGCATATGTTTGTAGAACAGCCTCGCACATGTCCAACGTGCCAGTGCATTTGCATCCTTCCTCCTGCAATGGAAACAATGAGAAGCACTGACCTAGCAGCCATCTTGGTCACAAACTGGAGCAGGGCCTGGAAAAGGAGGGCCATAGGAGATGAGCCCAGCTTCAAAACTTCAGTAGTAGCTTCTAGCACCAGGTTCTTCCAGTCGTTTCCTGGGACACCCGCCTTAGAAGTTAAGACACACAAGGTTCAGAATAAAAATAGGGCGGAGAATTCATCTACAAGAGACAGTTTTATTCATCTACAAAATGTTTAAGACATTAATAATACTATAATACTAAACTATATTGTTTGTTAAAGATGTGTTACGTGATAGAAAAGAGTAAGGGCTGTATTCAAAATGAGATCAGTTAGCTAAATGTCAAATAAGAAAGAACTGCTTTTAAGAATTGTATGTACATATATACATGATTTATTGTCCCGTGAACAATAAACTAAAAACCACATCCACGCCAGCAAAGGCATCTCCAGTTTTTAGTTTTCATTTCTAACAATCCATCATTAAATTAAAACAACTCCAGTCCTTATCATTAAAATATTACTTCTGGTGCAAAAGAAAGACAGAGCTCCTATCATCACAAGGTATTTTTCATATGTCCAAAATGTTCTCATTGTGGTCACAGTCTTTTTTTATTAGCTGTAAGCAGGAACTCACCATACAAGGTCCAAGAGCTAGCAGGGCTAGTCTGAGCAGGCTGGCTACCTGGCAGCTGTGCACACCAAGCTGCGAGGCTAACTGCAGACTCTGTCTGTACGCCATGACTGCCTGAACCAGCAGGCCCTGGCTACGATACACCTCGGCCAGCCACTGAGTGAAGGAGAGAATGAGAGCAGTCGGTCAGGTAAAGATGATCTGGAGTGGACTGGTAAATGTTCAGAAGGAAAACATGACATGTAAACCAAAAGTACTGTTTCAAAATGCTAATATCTTCAGGTACTGACTTGTTACTTCTAAATGCAGTAGTCTTATTATAGAACAATATTGTCAAATAATACTGACTTTATTTTAATGAAGCCAATGAAGTCAGATGTCTATTTTATTATGTGCAGCAGAAATGAACAACAATGCTATATTATTTTATCTGCAAAGAAATGGCATGGACAGTTATTTGCTGCCATTACATAACATTTTTTTTTACTTCAATAAGGCCTCTTTCAACCCACATTTATTCCATGACATCTGTAGTCATAGCTACAACCTGCACATATGTTCAAGACTTTTCTGCTGCTTCTCTTAAGGCTAATAGCAGCAGTTTCACGTTAAGTGCAGCGGTCTGAGGTCTCAAGCGAGGTACAGAAATGGTCTTCATTAGACCAGCGTCTCAGTGGAAGCAAGAGAAAATAACAGGGGTGAAAAGGAAAAAAGCACCTTATCATTTCAGTACAACATGACCTCAGCATTTAAAGTTGCTTGGGTTGGCTGGTTTTGCTACATTTATATATCTGTGAGAACAGTGTTAATAAAGTTTTGTCCTGTAAGCAAAATGAAGTTTGAAATGTGAGAGTAACAGCTATTAATTTTAGTACAAATCAGTTACGTAGTCATTTAATTGATGGAGTATTCACTTACGTGCCATGCCCCCAGGTTGGTGGGGTTCATTATCACAGCGTTGCTGAGCTGCTCAAGCACAGCGTCTGGGAGGACAGTACCACCTTTAGGCATAAGGAGGCGCTGACACTGCACTTGTCTCAGTGACAGCATCACTGCTGGGTGTTCGGGGGACACATTCAGCACCTGGGAGAGGAAGAGAAATGACAGTATTTCTCTGATAATCTTGAGGATGTGTGTGTGCTGTGTGAAGCCAGCGCGTGTGTGTGTTCATTCTCCACCTGTGTGCAGAGGGCCTCTGCTTGCTCCAGCTGTCCCTCCAGCATGAGACCACTCACTGCCTGTTGCAGCACCCAGGCTTCCAGAGACTGGGCGAGAGGGCGCTCTATCTCCTCCACATTACGCACTGGAAAACATACAAGTGTTACATACAATTATGCACTCAAACGCACATGAAACGGGACAAGCAGACCGGCGGACATACCTTTCTCAGAAACCACTGACATGAGGATTTGCTCCAGCCCTCGTCTGCGAGGAGCAGAACCAGAAAGGTAACAGCAAGTGTTTTCAGTGTGACAGGCAGCCATTAACCCGGCCCAAGCAGCTGGATCATCTAAAGTAGAGAGTGGAATGAAGACTCAGATATGAGATACACACATACAGGCATCTCAGACAGCAATGTTCTCAGTGAAGTTAGTGTAATGTCTGTGAAGGTTCTCAAACATCCCAGGTCATGGCATATCCCAAAAACAAGCTGAAACAAGGGAGACTGGACTTGCAGGACTAACGTTACATAATAATTCTCACAGTGGGGCCTCATACATACAATCCACCAGAATACAAAATTAATATTCAGGTACTGGTGTTTCTCTACCATCTTAATTTTCAGTTTTAAATTATGGCGTTATTTCGTATATTAGGTGGCTTAATGAATTCATGTTTGTGTTTTTATGTTTACCAGGACAAAGAACCACAGCTCTCTGCATAGTCTTCAGAGCATTCCTGTGACTGTCCTCTCCAGAGTGTCTCCCATTTGCCAGCTGGTTCACTCCACTGTACAACAGCGCCCTCTGCAGTCACAAGTTAAATCATTTTGATGTGCAAGCACTGTGGTCAGATACTAAGGTTTCAGTTAAAGGTTTCCTTAATTGAAATATCTACAATTTAAAATAAATCTATAATGTTCAACAGACTAAATACATTCATAAAGAGTATGGCAACAGGTAAATGAATACACGTCAGACAGTTAACACAGCAGACAAAGACAAACACATCTCCGTATTAACAAGATCATATAGTCACAGTTACCTTTCCTTGGGTCATACTGGAGAGACATGCAACATGACCAGCCATTGCACCGCCCTGTAATACACAGCAGCCAAAACCATGAACCAAAGTAATAACCACTGTCCAGCAGTAAAACAGCATGAGTGTATGAGACTGCTCAGGAAAATGTGTGTGAGGACACTAGATCCCCTGGGTTTGTGTTTGGTTATGTTTGTACAAATAAAAAAGCTTACATTAGCCTTTCTGGGGTAATACTGTGGTACCACTCTGGACAGAAGGGCCCACAGGGATGGGTTTCCAGGATTTCTGGAAAAAAATAAGACAAAAAAATAAGCCAGATGAAGACTCATTACATCTATCACATCTTAGGACACAGTGCGGGGAAGTGTTGTGCTTGTTCATAATTCAAAGGGGCAGAGGAAGAAGCTCAGCTTGCATTCATCATTCTAGTGAAGAAAAGTCTAACTTTTGGGAGCTATGCTATTGATGTTGCCAAAGACTTCACAGAGTCAATTTATGAAATCTGCTACAAACAAAACATAGAATAAAATGTGTTTCAGTGTCAAATATGCATTAGGAAAATTGTAGGATACAGTTCATCCGTAAGGTACAATTTATACGAGCAGTATACCTGTGAACAGCTCTGGAAACCTCTCTTTGAACCGCACTGTAGTTGCCCTGGAGGGCGAGCAATGAGCAAGTGAGTAGACATCGCTGCTCCACAACGCTCCCAGAGGGCGAACCTTGCTTTAGCAGCTCCGTCAGGGCAGCAGCTGCTAGTGTAGCGTCACCGCGGACCAATCCCAGTGCACACAAACACACCAGAGACTCTGGGATTGGTTCCTTTAACATTGAGCTGCGGATGCGGACAGACAGACAGAATAATCAAATGGTGTTGGGATTAACGAATTAACGAATGGTCAGGAAACATCCATCAGTCAGATAATTTATCAAAAAAATGTACAAACGGGTACGGACCACACTCACCATTTGAACAGAAGAGTCTTGGCTGAGTCCAGGTTTCCCTGTCGGTGCTGCAGCAGGGCCAGAGCTGTCAATATATAAGCCTTCTCCTTCTCACTGGAGGCTACAGCCAAGGCACGTTCATAGGCTGTAACACACACAACAGTTCATTTAGTGTCACTCTCGCATGTTAACACATGTGCAATCTCCCAATCCTTACCGCTGGTGCTTTCTGGGAAGAGTCCTGCCCTGCAGTAGGCCAGAGCTAGCCCAACCAGGTCACTGAGCTCCTGCAGTGGAGTGGAATTATAAGCATGGACAGCCTCCTCCCAGTTGCCAGAGGTGCTGTAAAAGACAATGGAAAATACACATAGTGAAGTTTGTGGTACTTGATAAATACTTTCAAAGATGGTTTAAGCGCATGATGAGGAGACAGCTGGTTACCACAAAGACCGGCCATAGCTGCCCAGACAAAAAGCCAGCACTTCTGAAGAGGACATGGACTGCAGCAGTTCAACAGCTCTGAGGAACGATAATAATGTACTTAATTGTGAACATCTTTTGACTCAGTATACTGCCTCATCTATCAGCCAGAAGAGTCTGTCAGTATAGTTAAGCTTAATACCTCTGGTAAGCTTGTAAGGCCTGTCTCTTCAGCTGCAGATGCTCATTCAGGTAGCCCAGCATAATGAAGGCATCTGGGTCAGACTGGATCCTCTCTGAGGGGGATGCAAAAAAAAGAAACTTCACATTGCACAGCATCCATCTCTACCACATGAAAGCCAATGCATCTGCGGATTTGCACGTGAGAACACAAACAGACGCTGTACCTGTGTACTTGCTGAGCGCCACCTGAGCAGCAGAGATGGCATTCATTTGCAAAATGTTGTAGCGGTACAGTTCAGAGTCTCTGTTGCTCTTATCCAGCAGGGTGGAACAAACCCAGAAGGCGTAACCTTTCACTCCTTCCGTCTGATGTTAGAGAAATTGGAATGAAGATGAAGAGAAAGGCGGGGGACGTAAAGTCTGACAAACCAAGCAAAACCTTCTGCTATCTTATGTGTTACATCACGTGATCATCACTAATTCTTTACTAGTAGAAGAAAAAGGTTTACAACGGAAAACCTAGCAGAGTGGCTAAGACAGGTGAAGCAAAGGTTGTTATTATCCAGCTAATGAGTGGGTGTTATAATAGCAACCCCAGTGGTTCTGGGAGGTTACCCACATGTGTGCTGAGTTCAGTGGTGTGCCTGAAAAGATCCATGGTGTCGTAGCTTCCCACGCTTTCTGCTATCAATGCCTGTTGGGGAGACAAAAGGATAAGACTATAATTTATACAGAGAAAGACAAAGAGGTCAAAAAAGTCACAGTGATGGGCCAGCACTTTTAGTCTAACCAAACATTATGTCATAGTGAATTCCCTCCATATGGGGGCATTTACAACATTGTCTTAAAGTGCCGTGAAGTGACGGGTACCTGTCCGATCCAGCAGTTGACATAAAGTGGTTCCAAGGACTGAGCAATCTTGAAGGCCTCGTGTGCAAGCTAAGACAACAAGTCCACACTTTAACAAAGAAAATGCCAGGCAGTGATGATAGATCAAAAAAAAAGATAAAAGGAAGGTGATTTCACATACCTCTATATTTTCCTTCTTCAAATACAGGGTACCAAGGTTTGTCCAGGCAACAACGTTCTGTCATAGAAAATCAAAAAGGCATTCGTGTATTTTCTAAAAACACCATTCAACACTAGAATACATGTGCTGTACATACATTTGGCTCCACTTGAATGGATTTGATGAAGCAATGCTGAGCTAGAGCATAGTTCTCAAGACCTGATGAGACAGAAAAGGCGTCAAGACAGAGATTTGTATTACTACATGAATTAATACAGAGAAAAAGTCATATTTACTCACAAATCTATGTATGTTTTATCTATGTATGATTATTTAGCACTGAAGCTAACACTACAACAATTCACATATTTCTCATGCATCCAATTCAGTTTATAAATACTAGTAGCCATACTATTGCTACTACTACCTGTATTTGTATGTGTACAACATTATCAGAAGATTAATGTAATTATTATTTCTGGTAGACAGTGCTAGACATGAGTTTGTTTATCAGGAGCGTCTGAATGATTAAAACCATTAAGACTAAATAAAATGTTGCTGTAATGACTGTGGGCGACTTGAATAAATTAGAATTGAATTCTGCATTTTTCAATTATTTGTCTTTCTGGTTTACTTTTGATGGCATATATGAACTACCAAAACTATGTAATGTCATTAAGGCTGATTCTATGATAGCTGCAACATGTCCCAAACTGTAGCTCTTTGTACTAAGACAGTAGGTCACATGTTTTTTTTTTTAATTTCTAAGGGCAAAGGGTTTTCTAAGGGTTTGAGAACATACAATTACAGCAACTGCAGACACAAGTTGTTACCTTTATTCATGGAAATAACTCCCAGGGCATTCCAGTGACTATGGTTTCCACTGTCCATCATTATAGCCTTTTTCAAGCACTGAGAAAAAAAAAGAGACTCTTAAAGTTTAACTTTTGGGAACAAACTATATAAAAGTACTGTGTATGATTCTCTGAATTACCTGCTGCGCCTTCTCTAAGAGCAGAGATGGGGAGTTCTGGTCTCCCTCTTTAAGGCAGGGTAGGCTACTGGCCTGGTGGTAATAGTTCAGTCCCAGGTCACACCATAGGCTAGAGACCTCAGGCATTAGCTTTAAAGCACGAGCGTAGCAACTGTAGGAGAAACATGTGCAGACAAGGCATCGAATTCATTGTGTATTATTGTTATTCAAAGTCAGCTGGGTCTCGTAAATGTATGAGTTGACAGAGCAGCAATGATACCGTCTGACACTGGTATTACCTTTCACCAACTTTGAGCGTCTGGGTCTGGTTCAGCATGTGGCTCTGTGTGTTGGGCTCTAAACCAGCCAGTAAGGCAGGCACCAGAACCAGAGCTCTGTTTGGAGACACAATGCTAACTGCAGTGCAAGCATCTCCCAGCAACTTCCACAGACAAGACAGGTCTGGTCGCAGCTGTGCAGCTCTGAAGAGCAAAACAATGTGAAAGGATAGATAGAAGAAATTGAAAATGTTTAAGTGTCTGTAAGAAAAATGATGAGTTTAAATTAAGGTTTGCCAGAATAAATATCTAGTTATTACCTGAAGAGGTTCTGTATGGCTTGCTGAATGAGGTCGATGGCTCTTCCGTCTCTGCAGTCCTCCATTAAACTTTTTGCCAAAGACAGCTGGCACTCCCCAAGACCTGACCAATAGACCATATAAATCTAATTATATATCAGATTTTGGAATATACAAACACAGTATTATATCAAATGATGTACAAGTTTAGAGTGCGCTGAAACAACACCCTACCTTTTAGTGCAGGAACGTAGTCCTGCTGTGCTGTGATCTGCAGGTACTCTGCAACTGCCTCTTTGAACTTGCCCAGAGTCTGTTTGATAGCAGCAGCCTGGTAGACACTGTAGATGGAGCTAGGTTGGAGCTGATGAGCCTTACCAAAGGCTTTCAGAGCAGCTGTGAAGCTCCGGCGGTTTAGGTAGGCCTCACCTAAACACTCCCAACACACCCAGTCCTCGGGGTCTGCTCGCAGAGCAGCTTGCAGACTATAAACAAAAATGTAAGAATCACTAATGCTTAAACACTTAAAACCTTAAATACCAAGTCATTAAATTCACTGTCACAGATTCTTACTCAGCTATGGCTTGTTGATGTTCTCCGACTTTCAGGTAGTACAGGCCTCGTCTCATCCAGGCCCATTTAGCTGAGCCTGGAGTGGCTTTCTCTGTCACTGACTGGAGTATTGCTAAGGCGGTGTCCTGTAGAATTTATTGCAGAGCAAAGGAAAAAGAGAGGCACTTGTAAGGAAACTATAAAACTATATTGCCAAAAAAGTTCCTAGCACTCTCACAATTTTATCTTTTTTGGCCAATGAGATCACTCACCATATCCCCCTGCCTCATGCTAATATCTACTGAGGCAGCTCCGGACTCAGCATCGTCACTGTCCAGCTGAAAGGCCTTCTTGTAGCAGCCTTGTGCGCGGCCATAATCGTTTGCCACATCCCGATAGTAGTGGCCAAGGTAGCGGAAAGCACAGCCCATGTGTGGATCCAACTTTGCAGCCTGAAAAGCACACAATTGAAACAAAGATGTCATTCACCTTGAGCAGAAAAAGATACTGTGACATCAACAAGTCCATCAACACTAATATTTCATGGACTGGACCGTCAATACTTGAGAGTTTTCATTTATTTGATACAGACAGAATACAGTCCTCCTTGTCTATCACATATTCAAAAATTTCAATAACTAGACTGACCTTAAGAAATTGTGTGTGAGCTTTGCTCCGGTCTTTACGGGTCTCTTCTCCCATGTCCCAGTAGAGTTGTCCAAGCAGGAAATAATACTCTGCACAGTCTGGGCTTTGGCTGGCAGCCTTCAAGAAACTACACCAAAGCAGTACAAGAAAATACTAATTAAATGTGGAGAACTTATTAATACAAATAGGACTCTTTGATGCAAGTTTCAGATAGAAGAATGCCACAGTTAACATGCAGATAAAAAGAGACACAGTCTTTACCTCTGTTCTGCCAACTGCTGCTGGCCTTCAGCTAGGTGAGCCAGTCCCCTCAGTAACAATCCTTGGGCCAGGTTTGGGTTGGAGGCCACAAGCTCTGATGACACCTAGGAAAGACATAATAGTTAGACACACATTCATCTCATGATCATAATTTAAGGGAAATTGAACTAATTCAGTGACTAAGAGGTTTTCTACCTTAAGCGCTTGATCAATCTCTCCCTTGTTAAGATATGCACGTCCTTTAAGAGCAAATAAAAGTGGGTCTTTTCCAGCTTCAGGAATCTAAAAAGAAAAACAAGCATAGTTGTGTCATTTCCTTTCATAGCCTGTAGTACTACACACACACACACAAACAATCTGTCTTTAAAACAGTAAAATATCTCCAGGCTAAATCCACAAAAAACACTTGAACTTTCATCAAGTACCTGTGTGAATGTCTCCAAAGCCTGGTCAGCCGCCTGCTCTCCTCCACTTCTCACTAAAGCCTCCAGCTTCAGTCTAAGCAGTTTGACCCTCAGCTCCTTGTCCCCAGGAACACAGTCCTTCAAACCTAATAGAAAAAGACACACACCCGAGTTAAGTATCTTTTAAGGACTAAACAGAGCTGCACTTTGCAATGAGTGGTTAACATCCTTGTTAATTTGTTATTCTTTTCATGAAGTCTTGGTCTCACTGGACATATTTCTCTGGATCAGTGACTCATTACCTGAAAAATGGCAATGATATACACCCACTGGCCACATCATTAGGTACACTTGTAAAAACAAATGCATTACAATGGAACAGTCCTGCACTAAATCTCCCTTTATGATTGTGGTAATGTCACCAAAAAGGTGGTAGAAAAACAGTACGATTTCAGAGGGTGCAGTTTGTGTTGCTGTAACACTACACTGAAATAAACACAAAAGTGTTTCTGTTATTTGTGAGCCTAAAAAAAGTGGCTGGTGAGTGTATATCAAGTTAAACATACCTTGGGAGCATGATGTAGCACTGTCAGAGTATTTCTGGATTTTGAACTGAGCTTCAGCCAGACTGTACCATCCGGTAGTTGAGCTTGTTTTCTTCAGTCCTAATGAAACAGAAATAAACCGATCACAGGCACTTCCTACAAAAACTCTAAATCACAGAACTTAATCATCACATCTACAGTATATCTCAGTATTATTTGGTAATGTGGAAACTGACCTTGTGAAAGGTCCTTGATGGCTTCTTGATACCTCCCTTCTTGCAGCGCTTTGGTGCCCAGACCCAAGTGACCCAAACCACTGTTTGAGTTCAGATCCAGGAGCCGGGAAAAAAAGCTAACTGTGCTATCACTCAAATTTCCTTCAAATGAAAATATAACATGTATTAGGTTGACTCTATGATTTACAACATGTACACAAAAAACACATATATGTTCTTTATGCTGTATATACTATGACTTTAGACTTCATGGACAAGACAACAGTGTCTTACCTGTTTTGAGGTAGTGACAACAAAGGACCTCAAGAGGATAACTTTGACTGGGGTAGAGGGACAGCATGGACTGGCATGCCACTTCCAGTTTGTTTTTTTCTTCTGGCAACTGCAGATGATTTAAAAAAGAACTTATATATATTTACATTAACATTTTCTAATCGTTCTTGAATTTTTGTGATGGTAAGACAGGCACAAAAGAGAGTAAACTTACCGTAGAAAGACATTTAATATAGTCAGCTGAGACCTTCCGGTGCTCCTCTCCTGGTATAGGGTCCATGAGAACCATGGCCTTCTCAAATGCTGTGATTAACTGATGAACATAAACAAACATGCAACAGATATATGAGAGAAAACAAATACTATTTTTATCAGTCATTAGGGAAAACTGAAGCTTGTGACTTCCACTAGGTAAAACAAACCCGCTAGGAGTCCTGGTTACTTCAGAGGATCAGATAAGGGGATGCAATCTTATGCGTTGCCAAGTGTTTGCACAAAGAGACAAACACATAATGTTTGACTTTGAATAACAATAATACATAACTTTTAGAGAAGTCTTACATGCTGTTGAATTTCGTTGTCATGCTCTTCTTCATTAAGGCAGTCTGAGAGGAGTTGGGTCATCTGTTGCAGCAGCTGCACTAACTCCTTCTTATCCACAGCTTCTTCTTCCTTTAGCTGAATTAGCTGCATCCAAACCTTTGCCAACTGTCCGCACAAACATAAATGCATTCAAATGTGTGACATAGAACACAAAACACTCTAATTTCACTCGTCTTGGCCACATGCTTTTAAACAACATACCTTTACATGTTCTCTGTCAGACTGATAAATATCTGACAGCTTTTTGATCACCTCGTAACATTTGTTTTTGTCTGAGCTGTGAACGGAGAACATAACATACACGAATAAGCGTCAAAACTACAAATTACTTTCAGATATTTTGTGAAACATGTCCTGATACAGATGTTTCCACAGCATACCTTGCGTACAGCTCAACGAGCTTCTGATAGACATTGGGCAGCTCAGCTTTGAAATCCCATTGATCAGTCTTGTCATAAAGATTTGCCAAGCCCTAAAAGAAAAAAACAACAACACATTACTGACATGGTGCATTTACTAGCCTTGGGCAGCCTTTTTTTTTTTTTAAAGAATTGTGCTAACTTTTAGTGACACCCAGTCCAGCCGATTATTACCATTATGAGAAAATGTGTATTATTATCTCAAGACATTCATTGGGTAGTGTAAAATATATTTTTGCACCTTACCTGCCACGCTAGCAGCTGCTCAGGCTCCAGCTCCACTGCCTTCTTATATGCCGTCTGTGACTGATCTGGTTGCTCCAGTTCACTGGCAGCCAAGCCGATGAACACCCAGGCATTATAATTATTCTTCTCAAGTTTCAAAACAGTCTGAAAAACACAGAATAGAGAAAAGTCAACAATAGCTGCCATCTCATTCCTGAAAAGAGGTGTATGTAAACGCCTCACTTTTCTGAGGGTGTCTTTTGGTGTGAGACAGCTCACCTTGCAGTGTTTCAGAGCCTCTTTAAACTCTTTGTTTTTAATGGCTTCTCTGGCACTTTTCAGTGCAGCTTTCACTTCTTTATTAGACATCTTGAAGGGAGACAACAAAGAATTATGTAAAAAATAACACTGTCATGCCACCAAGCAATTAAAAAACAAACAAAAAAACAAACAAAAGCTAGATGGATTTGCAAACTACCACGTATGGCTTTATTTACGCTACTTTTTCTGACATACGACAAACATGTTTTTGCGATGCAGAACCCGCGTATAGTTGTTTTACCAAACCTGACAACTGACTTCTAGCTTACTACACTGACTGTTAGCAGTGTTTGCTAGCTAGCCTTCATTGGAATTTAGCATTAGCTGTTAGCTTGTGAGGCCCTTACACTGTACACATTGGAATGAGAACCAGTTTTAAACCATGATATACACTTAATAAGCTGCTTGTTCAATTTGCTGAGTTAAAAGCAACCCTGAAAATGAATATAAAAGCAGGGGCCACCTACTGTTTGCGTTAACAACTTGAGCTGAACTTCCTGGATGACACGGAAGTGAAAGAGAAGCAACGCGCCTCCAAATTTTCAAAATAAAAGTAGTTGCCGTTAGGTCCACTTGAAGGAATGCAGATTATACATACGATCTTTATTCAGGCTCTGAATAGAAAATTACATTTCGGACGACAAACAAACAAAGTCAAAAGTCTTTTTATTGAATTGAAAAACGGATAATGAATGAAGTTTTGAGCGCTTCACAAAGACAGCAAAGTCACTCCAATAAAGTGCTGAAAGGACAAAGTGCGAATCTGTTGGGACATTAAAAAAGATCCATCAACATAACCATTACAATAAATATCATGAAGAGCCGCAGAGCCCATCAATGGCTCTCTTAATGTCAGTAAAATTCCAGCTCAGGCTCATTAAGAGAAACACTTCAAGTTGATAAATACCTCATTATACCCATAAATGTATCACAGAGAGTCAAAGAGCCAATTGTCAATAGCTCTCTCATTGGCTAATACATCCTTTTGGAAATCCACATGCCACCTGAGGTTAGCAATGACCTCGCTGTAGTTTCTCCCCAAACTATGGCGCCATGCAGCAAAGGATTTTTTATTGTAGAGATGGACAGCTGTAGACACTTTTGGATAGTCTACAATGCTGCGTAATAGCTTGTCTAGATGCGCCTGCACATCTGGGTATCTGAAAATCACGTTGCGAAGTTCATCCTTGTCCAGCCTAAGGTCTGCAAAAGAGGAACAGAGGAAACAAATAACACAAGCTCAATCCTGGTATTATTCCTCAAGGAAAAGGACACAAGGAGTAGTCAGAGCGTCTGAAGTTCAGGACTCACCGAAAAGTTGTGGAGGGACACTCAGGCCATCCGTATAGGCGATGTATTTCCACCGACCACTTCTCAGCATGTATGTAGAGGCATTCACATTACAACCATGATATTCACTCAATACCCAGTCTGGATGTTGCTTCTTAGGGAAAGCATTGGATGTGGATAGCAGAGGAAGGAGGGAGTGGCCACTGAGATTACCTTCAGCTGTAATACCAGCCATGTCTGCAAAACAATCAAATGCATTCAAATTAAAAGATGCTTTTAATTGGTTGCTTTTACAAACAGTAGTTGGGCAGTTTAAATCCTTCTACATCTGAACAGCATTTAGACCTATCTTTGAAGATTAAGGATCCTTAATTGGCTTTCTAAACCTAGACCTAATAGATCTACACAAGTATGTTTCTCCTTACCCAGCACCGTGGGATAGAGATCAACCAAAGACACAAGCTGGTTGACCTGCACGCCAGACTTCAGGCCAGGCCCCATGATGAGCAGGGGAACATGGGAGCTGCCTTCAAACATTGACATCTTATAGAACTGCCGGTGCTCCATGGCTAACTCTCCGTGGTCAGCGGTAAAAATAACAACCGTGTTGTTAAGCAGGCCAGTCTCTCTCAGGGCTGAAAGGACCTGGCCTGGTGAGACAGGTGCGGAAGACACAGAGTAAGCCCCCAGTTTGCACTTAATTCAATAGACAGACATTCAAACAGTAGTAAAAGGACAAAGTGGTGGCAGCAAACTGGATTCTGAGAGCTCTAAATGGGAAACACTCTATAATTATTAATGTACCTTTAATACTTTAACATGTTAAGTAAATTTCAGTGAGAAAGTGAATAAAGAAACTCCAATTAAAATGCAACAGTATTTTTTCTCTTCCTGATGCTCAGGGTGGAGTTGAAGACAGTGTGTGAAATGTCACTGCACAGATCACTGTGATAAGACACAAAGGAAATACCTCCTACTCGTGCCATTTTCATTTTTTGTTCTTGAAAAAAAATCTACTTTTTTTTTTAAAAAGGTTTCCTGAGTAAGTACCAGCTAAGAGATGCCAATATAATCTGCACTAAGTTGAAATATTAGTAGTACTAATATGCCATGCCATATGGAGAGGCCTGAGGGAGACACCACTCTCTTTAACTGTCTTTTCTAAAATTTAATTTTAAAAAAGGCAAACAGGCAACAGACTGCAAGATCAGTGGGGTGGCAGACATGCGGGTAACTGATCTTTGCATGTTTGGCCTGCATTTTAGCTATGTCACCATGACAGTTTATCTAACCACAAGCCATCTTTGTGGCCATCTTATCTTCGATTCCTTCTAGATGAGACCAGCCTCTAGCGAATTACTGCTGTCGACTAACCCAGCATCGCATCTGCTTCAGCACACATGGCGTAATAGAAGGCCCGAATGCTTTTGACTTCCTCCTCAGTGAAAACACCACTGCAGTTTTTGGTGACGGTGGAGTAGTAGTCCACGGGGTGCATGGCCGCCATAGGCAACCATTTGGGAACAGAGACGAGATCAGAGGACACCTGCGTGTGTGAAAAAAGTGAAATTAAAATGTTGGGAAACACAGAGAGAGAGAGAGAGAGAGAGAGAGAAAAAGAGAATTCATGAAAAAGAAAATTAGGAATAGAAAAAGCGTGCCTTTGTTAGCCAGTATGGTGAAGTACGGAAGGTGGATCCTCCCGCAGTGGGCCCCAGGGATTCAGTTCTGTATGGGTGAGGTAAATTGAGGCCAAGATAAAGAGCGAAGGGCCGGTGTGAGGTTGCAGCCGTCTGATGGATCCACTGTGTAGCCATATCTGTGTTTTTCCAGTCTTTTGTCATGATCCTAACAGTTGACATGTTGCCAACCAGTTGAGAAACGGGCCGGCCCTCTTGGCTCAGGAGGAACTGCACGTCTCGTGTCCATGCCTCAACTCGATTGCTGCAGTGGATGTGCGAAAATAGGATGTGGAAAGAAACATGTAAAAACAAGCTTACAAAAAGGCATTTCAAACTGTTCTGGAAAAAGCTGCACACACCAACACTCACTGCTTATTACTCATACAGTCAGTTACTAAGAATTACTCTCTGTATACATGTCTCTATCTTGATCTTAGTTTGGTGAACAGAAATAAGGAGTTGTATTATCTGAGACTTTACAGACATGCTTATCCACATTTCTGACAGCGTCTGCCTACCTGACAGAGTGACTCCCTGACGTATAATCCCGCTTGCCCATCATCTTGGTTTGATATCCACTCTTCTGCAGCAAATCCATCCATGTGGTTGCATTCGAATCCAAGCACTTGTAGTTGTTCCACGACTGAGTGAGGTGAACAAACTGGCCACTCCACATTGCTGAGAACAGGGATTAAACTGTTGTAAACACAATATGCAGCGTCTCTACAGTTGCAATTTTAAGAGAAATGCCAAGTGAAGGAGGCGGTCACTTACCTGCCCTTGAAGGGCAGCAGATGGGTGAGTTGGTGTAAGCATTAAGAAAAGTTGAGCCGAGTTGCCTGAGGTAGTTTATGTATGGCAGCTCTACAACTTTGCTACCAGGATCAAAGGTCAATCTGCCATCCTTAAAAGAGACACAGAAAAGAAAAAAATATGATCTCTGCCTGGTCTCGTTAACAAAAGTCATAGCTATGGCAGCACTTATTATCCAGTAATAAAGTATAGTAACTTAAGTCATACTTACAAATGCATCGCTCATCACCACCACAATGTTGGGTTTGGTTACATTTTGGCAAAGACTTTGTCCACAGTTTTGGACAAGGTAAATAAAAAACAACACTAATATATTCATGACAGATGAATCAGACGAACTGCTGGCGCGACTACAGGAGACATTTGTTGGAAATAGTTGCGATTCATCAGCTCAGACGCGAACAAACGCTCAGCTTCGCCAGAGAGTGTGATCAGTCATAAACTTCCTGGTTAAGCTTTCAAAATAAGAGTTTTGAAATTACGTTTACCAGATGCATGGAAATAAAATATCGTTTTATATGTGCAGAACAGATGATAGCCTACTGATGATACTAAAAAGTGAAAAACAAAAAAAAAAAAAAAAAAAAAAACTTCATAGAGACACGTAAATTAAGATCCCATTTTCGACATGTAATGACAAAGATAATCCACTAGGAGGCAGCATTTATCTACGGTTCAAAGAACATTCACAACATAATTAATTAATTTATTTATTTTTTCGGTTGGAACTGCAGCGACCATACTGTCCTACAGGTTTCACAAAGATGTATGTCCGTATGTTTCTAGGCAACTAAATATTAACTCTTCTTTCCATGTAATTGTTATATGAAATAGCATCGTGTGTAATAATAACTGATGCGGTTTCTAATAACAGTGTGTAGCATTAAATATAATTTATGGACTCTGAATTTAAAAGTTTTCATGATTAGGGTTTACTTAAATAATCAGATGTCACTGATCTTTGTTGAAGATCTACTAACAGTGGACACAGATCCATATTATACAACGTCTTCCTTTTACAAATGCCCCCTAAAATAGCCTTACTGAGTGGTAACTTGTAATCAGTAATACTGAATTAACATAAAAAGTCACGTCCACGTGTTTTGTAATCAACAGCTGCTGCTGAACGCAATGCACTTGAGTTATAGTGATGTTCAACAGGTGACACTGCAGATCATGGTAGAAACACTGATGGCCACAGGGTGGCGTTTTGAGCCTTTAGAGTTGTTTTTCTGCAAACAATGAGAACAGTCTCCCATATGTGCATGGATCATTTTAATCCCAGTGCAAAAACAAAGTGTGCGATCTATGAATAGAAAAATAGAATAGAAGAAAGCTTCTCTGGCGATGATTTCCCCACAAAATCATAGGTCTTCAACAGTTCTGCATGACTTGTGCTGCAGGCACAAATGCAATGTTAAATTTGTAGACTGTGGATAGATGTTGACTTTGCAATGAATCTGCATATGTGAGACTAATATGTGTGTGTTAGATTATGCTTTTGAGTGGATGTGCACACACGCCCTACCAAGGCTCTGAAGCTGTATGCCTATAAATCCTTGAGGCGATGTATAGTTTATCAACTGTTACTACATCACACCTTGTGCAGAGTGAAAATCTGGATTGTTACTTGTTTGATGAGAATAATCCTAGCATCATTCTTTGAATTAAAAGATTGTGAATCTTTTGGGGTACTACTTTTTCTGGTAGATGTATTAATGCATTATAAATGTACAAGACGACCTGTAAAGCCCCAACCATAAAACTAGTGTGGTGAACATTTCTTTGTGTAGTCTTTTCAGCTGTTTGACCATACTTGTCATCTGGCTTTGAGCCACACTTCTCTCTGCCTTGTTCCAGAAGGCGGAAGGAGGGGGCAGTGAAGCCCTGCGCATGCGCTCAAGGTTGTTTTTCACACAGCCCGTCGCTTAAAGTGAGCTGAGCTACGGGGGTTTCCTTGTCTTTGACTGGAGACCAACAAGCAGAGAGGCAGATGATAACAGCATCCATTGCTGTTATTCAGCCTTCACACATCTCAATGAACTGCTCGCACAGAAACCACTGATCGTGCCTACTGCTATTTGCAGGGCAGAGATACTGATCAGTGTCTGAAAACTGCATTCTTTTTTTTCTATGAGATTATTTTTTCATAGACTCCTTTTGTAAATTTCAAGGTCTCTGTAGCCTCTTTCCACCATGGTGCTAGGAAAGGTAAAGAGCTTCACAGTGAGCTACGACTGTCTCAATGACAGCAATGTTCCCGTTTTCTCAAGCGGGGACTGCGTCTCAGGTAGGGTGATTATCGAAGTCACCGGAGAAATCCGCGTGAAATCTCTCAAAATCCACGCAAAAGGATTTGCAAAAGTTCGTTGGACTGAATCGAGAAATGCTGGATCCAACACTGCCTACACGCAAAACTACACGGAAGAAGTGGAATACCTAAATCACAAAGACATTTTAATTGGACACGAGAGAGGTAAGACGATGTGGTTTTTATAATTCTTTCCTAGCAGAAGTTTTGTAGACTGTGAGATGCAGGTTGGGGATCAGGCTCACCGAAAGATGCAGTTGCAGGTGTTGGAAAGAGAATAATATAAAGTTGGAGAAGTTTAATATTGTTACTGTTTTCAATAGCGTGGTGGATTTTATACATATATGCTGTGACACTGGCTATACGCAACTCCATCGCTGCTTGTTTGTGTCAAGATGTCAGAATGAATGACAGCAGGTCGGGCATCTGTGTTTTTCACAGTATTTCAAACGCAAACGGAGGTTTAAATAGATTTTTGAGACACTGCCCGGCAGAGCAGCGACTTGCGGTGGTGTATCTGCGGTTTAGTCGGGGGATTTCAACGCCGATCCGCATCATATAGACTGTTTCTTTGTAGCTTTTCTTAAGTTTCCACCTATTGTTCAAAGCGGTTCAATCCTGTTCAGAAAACTGGACCGCGAGGGGGCGGGGTTACAGCGCAAGACCCGCGCCTGATTGGCTGAGGTGCTCATGTGTGGCCAGTGACATCATTTTCTTGCAGTGACAGAATATTCTGCAACTTTTTAATCAAGAAAAACACCAGCAAAATATGAGCCGTTGGAGGTGCCTGCGATTTTAATTTAAAACGCGTTTAAAAAGCTGCAGGTCAAGATTCTTTATCTCCACCGATAACCTCTTTCGGCACATTTACATTTAGCTGGAATATAAGGTTATTGCCAGCAGCTTGACGCATATATTAATTTTGCGGTCACTGCATCTACAGTTAAAAAAAAGTTACATTTAAACGCATTTTATTTGGATTTATATGCGTGTAAAATCTCTTTCCAGTTAATGCTTTTTAGTTTGCTCTGCAGCAGCCAACTAGTGTTTTTTTTGTTAAAGCAAACTGTCGTTTACATTAGTCTTCGACAAAGATGCACAACAAGCTATTTACGAAAACTCTGCTTTGAGATTTAATTGAAATAAAACGGTAGAGAAATGAGGTCGGTGCAGGAGTGTAGCTCTCTCTCTCTCTGTCTTTGCTCGTAGTAGTGGCTGCTGCGGTGTCGCACAGTGAATGCGTAATGAGAGCAGAGCGGCTGTGGGAAGCTGCTCACACCGGTTTAGGCCGGTCTCCTCCTGCTGGAGTCTGCCGTTTGACTGACAGCTCCGCACTTGTTTACCACACGGCTGCTGCTGCTGCTAGGGGGAGGGAGTGCTGAGCTGGCAAAAGCAATACACCCGGCCTGTCCACCCAGTTTTTCAAAAAATTTTTGTAATGAAAATATTATCTTTTATTACTTTACATTTTTTACAAACAGCTCTGAAACGCCTTGGTTCAATTTCCTCCTTTTGAAAAAAGCATATATATATATATATTTTTATATATATATTTATTTTGAGTAAAACAGTAGTTACATATTTTTTTGTTAGTGTGACCAAATATCCATCCATCGTTTTCCGCCCCATAACGTCTTATAAATTAGATCTCAAGGATGGAGTTCTTTGTTCCCCCAAATAGCGTCTTCTAATGATCAGCCTGCTTTTCATCTCTCAATACATAATTTTTTTTATTTTTTAGATTTGATAGTAAAATCCGTCTATTCTCTTTTGTCTCCCCCACCCTGTGTTTTTTGATATGACTTTCAGATGCCTTCGTAGAGCATTTTACCCAGGTATGGTATACATGTGTTTGGAATATTGTCCTCCTTGTCTTTCAGACGATGACAACTCTGAGGAAGGCCTCACCACTATCCATTCAGGAAGACATGAGTATGCATTCAGCCTCGAGCTTCCTCAGACGTAAGTGTCCAGACCCTGGGTTTGGGTTGGGAAATTAAATGTGCATAGATGCGTGGTTTTTTTTTTTTGAGTAGTTGTTTTAATCCCTTTCCTCCTCTCTTTGCTCCTTTCTTTTTTTCCTGCAGACCTCTGGCTACCTCTTTTGAAGGGAAGCATGGCAGTGTGCGCTACTGGGTAAAGGCAGAACTCCACAGGCCATGGCTCCTGCCCATGAAGACCAAGAAGGAATTTACAGTCTTTGAGCACATTGACATCAACACTCCATTACTGCTGGTAAGCGACCCTGACTTGGTTCCTGAATAACATTTTGACGGAGGAAAAAAATTTATGAGTCACTCGAGACATCATTTTCCTAATTATACGCTGGATAGAATTTGGCATTTTAGTCTCTTACCTCCAGTTTCCATTTCTGTTGTAGGCAGCTGTCTTTCATACAGCAGGGATTATGGAAAAATAAATATTGAATAAGTGTTGAAATGAAAATCTTGACCAATTTTAGGAAACAATAGCAGCAACGAGATGCTTGTGCATGCCCTTCTTTTTGATGCAGTGTTGGGCCCAAATTAAGAGAAATTCTGCAGACTTTAATGCTTCTGTGTTTCTCTTCCCTTTCAGTCACCCCAGGCCGGCACAAAAGACAAGACACTTTGCTGTTGGTTTTGCACCTCAGGTCCTATTTCCCTAAGTGCCAAAATTGAAAGGAAAGGATACACCCCAGGTGAGACTAAGTGAATGATTGATTAACCAAATAAATCAATAAATGTGGATTACTGCATTGATTAATAATTACTGACTGGATAAACAGATGATCCTAAAAACCTGAGTTAACTCCTCTTCTGTCCTTTCACTCTGTAGGAGAGTCGATCCAGATCTTTGCGGAGATCGAGAACTGCTCTTCCCGCATGGTGGTGCCAAAGGCAGCCATCTACCAAACTCAGACTTTCTACGCCAAAGGGAAGATGAAGGAGGTAAAGCAGCTGGTGGCCAACCTGCGGGGAGAGTCTCTGTCTTCGGGCAAAACGGAGACCTGGAGCGGCAAGATGCTGAAAATCCCACCTGTCTCACCCTCCATCTTGGACTGCAGCATTATCAGAGTGGAGTACTCTCTCATGGTGAGTGCAGCCTCATGGTATTCTGATCATTCTTTCGGACACTAAACACCCCTTCCTTTTATTTGCCACCCTGTTTTCCTCACTTACACAGAAAAGCAAGCGTTTCTATTTTTATTGCAGTCTCCACTTGACCTATCACCATTATTCACAACACTATCAGCACAGAATCAATATTTCCTAGTAAGTCAACATGTCTCCTAGTAGAGGACCTGACTAACTCAGCTCACATTGCCAAATCCGGGCCTCGGATTGCACCAGGTGTTATCTCCACATGCTGCTAAGAGCATTAGCCTAGAATATCTGTGGCAACACCTGCCTTGACGGTGCTTATGACCTCTTTACCCTATGAACAGACACCAGTAAAGGGCGCCACTTTGCATAAGCAACCTGACCTCAAGACACTGACCTACATATTTTCAAACTACTACCTAATCCATTGCATCTTGGCTTTACCTTGACATTCACATTCAGTGATTTCACTAAACCTCTGAATGACCTGCACAATCTAAACTGCTGCTGTGTCCTCTTGGTTGTGCTCAGGTGTACGTGGACATACCTGGGGCCATAAACCTGTCCCTGAACCTGCCCCTGGTCATTGGAACCATCCCTCTACACCCATTTGGCTCCCGAACTTCCAGTGTCAGCAGCCAGTGCAGCATGAGCTGGCTGGGCATGGGTCTACCTGAGAGGCCTGAAGGTTGGTTGGAACTCTTTGTCATTACGCTTATGTTCTGTTTTAAATACATGGAAGATTAATAATTCACATGTATGCTAAAATGTTGTTTCATTTGCATTTGCAGCTCCTCCCAGCTATGCAGAGATTGTGACAGAAGAGCAGAGGCAGAGCAGTCTGGATGTCCCAGCAGCCCGAGAGGAGCTGGACGGGCCTCTCTTTGCCTATATTCACGAGTTCCGCTTCCAGCCGCCTCCTCTGTACTCTGAGGTAAGCATCACACAGGAGAGAGCAAAGCATTTGTTCAGTTGTCTTTCAATTACAAGAATCAGATTTTCACCATGACCAATGTTCTTTTCCTTCTTCCCCGCTTTAGATCGATCCTAACCCAGATCACGCCAGGCGTACAGAGGAGCGCAGGCTTGATGCCTGTCCATCACGCTGAGGGCATCCCCAAAACTCCCCTGACTGACTTGGGGAAACTCAAAGGAAGCTTCTTGCAAGGCTCAGCTTTGATTATTTTTCTCGGATGATGGCATTCACACAATGCTGTTGACATCAAGAGAAAAACTAAATATCCAACCAACCAACCAACAAAGACTTGCACACAGTTGAGTTGGATTGGACAAATCTGTTCCTGCCTTCCCTCAGGAGTCACTAGTGTGGGCTATCACTTCCTTCCTGTATCAGCCTGCTGAGGGTGGGAGGGCAGATGAACACCTATTATGTCTGTATGACAAGAACCCCACTAGTAGTGAGAGCCCTGGTGATGGTATTGACAGTGACGAAGAAGAATCACCAAGGCTCAGCCTGCCAAGCTCCTCTTCACCCTTTGATTCTTCTGTACTCGTGGCACATAAGGACATGGCTCTTCACACAAAGAGCGGGACTAATCATGTCCAGACTTCAGCAGAATCACCTTAAGAAAATGGGATGAAGAGAGAAAAGTAACAACAACAATGTTCTAACCACCATAGTCTGTATGAATGAAAGCTTTCAGCAACAGCGGTCAACAACAGAGCAAAGACTAGGTCCTCCTGCCTCATTTGGGATTTTGTTTTGCACATTTTCTTCTTTACTTGAGTTGCGTGGCTCTGTTTAATGAGAATTTCTTTTCAAATCACTAATAGTTTGGTTTCAGCCTTGCAGTGCGCCAGGCTAAGAATACGAGACTGCAGGCTTAACTTTATAAGACTATCATCTGCATAACTTTGAGCAACGCTGAGAACAGGATTTGATTTTTGAAAAAACAAAAAAAACAAAGAGACTGAAAAGTACAAGAACAATGCACTGAATTTGTTTAAGCTGTTATAAGAATTTTCATTTTCTCATTTTGATGTTTCCGCGGTGACTAACAACAACCACCAGACCGACTTTTACAACAACTGCACCACCCTTTCTCCACGTGGTAGCTCTTTAAGATGTTGCCTCCTAAGGTCGGATCCAAGAGTGGCTTCCCTCCTCTTGAGTTTATGTTATTCTGTCCTTGTATTTAGCTCCAGGCATAGAACAGCTTTTAGCCTTTTTTTTTTTTTGGTTTATTTTGAGGTTGCTCTGGATTTGGACTAGGGGGGTTGCAGACCTGCATTTGCCACTTGAATAGTAGCTGAGCAGAAACGTGTGTATGCATGTGTGATCAGAGGTGGTACATTGTGGGGGGACTCGTCCTAACTGCCTGCAGCCCCTCTACACCTAATCTCAGGGCAATCCCAGCATGCATAACTGCCCAAAAAGCACTGTCTCAGGTGGTCTTCTCACTTGCCAAACTGTTGGGGGAGAAAAAAATGTTAGAATTTTGCTTAAATTGCACTGTTAAAATGGAGTTGATGTTTTTTAACTACCAAAATAAGAGAACAGACCTGTAGAGAAGCAAGGCAGCTTTCTGAAATGAATCACATTCCCTTTTTGTCCTGCTGCACTTGCCCACTTCATCCAACCAACAGTTAGACTTCACCAGACCAGTGAAGCCAGAATGCTAGTCATAAAAAAAAAAAAAAAAAAAGGAGGAAGCACTGCTTCTGCATTAAAGAAACAAACCCAACACTAATGAAAAGCTGGGGACGTTGTTAAACTTCTGTTCGGACTGGTCAGAACAAGTAGTAGTAGTAGATTGACATGAGTAATACATTGGTTTTCTAACTCATTCAAGACAAAAGACCAGCTGTAACAGAAGTTTGACATCGTCAGGGAAAAAAAGCAGCACTTTTTTTGATAAGAAAATAAAAATAAAAATAGCATTCAATGGTGAAGGTCTGGAGAGAGAAAAACATTTGGTACTAACCATGTAGTAGTAGAGGATTTTTCATTCAAGCGGTGTTATGTAGGACGTTTAATGCATTATTCAGTCTTTTTAAGATTAGTTACTTTTTTTTTTTTAAGTTTACATTTTGAAACGTAGCTAACGCAAGTTTGTATGTGTTGAGTGTGTGCACGCTCTTGTCGAGATCCGGCTGGCAACTAAATCCACGGCTTCTGACGGTAATCAACAAACTGCAGATGATTTAAGTGATCTTATCTTAGTGGCCTTGACACAGAAAAGACCTGATTAATTTTTCAGCGTCTACGCGGACTTCATTATGTTTGTGAACACCTGTATGTTTTAGACCTTTCTATGTTTATTCAAAAGGACAAAAAGGGAAGAAGGAAAAAAAAAAAGTCCTTTTAAAGCAAGTGCTGTTTAAAAAAGACATCTTGGACAGGCCTCTTTGATTGTGTTGCTGGTGACGGTTGACTATTATCTTTTTTTTTTTTTTTTTCATGCATTTCTGGGCATTAACAAAGGTTGCTTTCTAGTTTACCAAGCAACCCTCTTGAGTAAGTCTCCCCGATCCCCCTCAGGTCTGGGGTGACAGCTGTTGATCAGCACCCTTCTTCCTCCTCCTCCTCCTCCTCCTCCTCTGAGAAACATTTAGATAACGCAGAATAGCTGTTAAACCACTTCTATAGTAAGCCCATGTCAGACCTGTTTGCAGTTCTTTGTTTGGATTTTATCTTAGGGAAAACAAATCAAGCTATGCGGAAATGAATAAGCTCACATACTTGTTTCAGGTTGGTCAATTCCATAGTCCATTTGCTTGGGCCTCACAGTAGTCCAGTGTCAAAAACTAAGCTAAACTCCTGACCCAATAAAAGGCAGGAACTGAAATGTTCACAGATAAAGAACCTGGGAGATGGGATCTGAAACATTTTAGAAACAAAGTGCAATATTACTCACTGAATTTTCTTCATTCTCCATTTTTATGTTATTTTTGTTATTTTTTTTGTCTGTTAATCATGATGATGTATAGATATTCTATGAATATACTATGTTCTGAATGATTTAACCTTTTGTCTAGTTCTTCCTTTTGATTTGAATAAACATTTTGTTCTAAAGGACATACGACTGTGCTGTTGATTTTTCAAAGACATTAATGCAAACGCACCACATATCCTCCTTAAGCTTCCATGCATATAGTAAATGTAGTGGAACTAGAGTAAAGTCATTATAGACTTGCTCACTTTATATTTGACAGGTCTTTTTTTTGACAGAATTACAACAAAACATGCTTTCTGCTAAGAATCAAACAACGCTGAAACGAAGCTGTGAATGATTAATCATTATCAAACACTTTACTTCACAGAAATCTAAATGGGTCATGAGAGTTCTGCTAGACACTGATCATCTGTAAAAACTATAACAACACTGCCCCTAGTGGCTGGATTACAAACTGCACCCAGGCTTGCTGAAAGAAAGATGCATGGCAGTAGTAGAAAGTTGCCACTAAAATAAAAATACACATACACTCAGATATTAGAAATATTAAGTGAAAACAAATGTTTTCTAATATAACAGTCGGGCACATAATCCTCCCCTTCCTGACTGTTATAACGTTCAGTTCATTGCTGGCTGAATCAGCATATAGGGTGTAGTTTGTGCTACTGTTAAAATGGATTAAAGAGTTAAACAGTTATTTAGCCTAACCCACTGACTAAAATGGGTGTCAAAATATTAGAAACGTGTTGGTACAACACAATACAATATACTTAAATTGAATCACAATTAAATCAATATCTCTCTGTGTCATTAACCTTCATGATTTAGTGCAGGTCTGTTATATTAGAATACGTTTGTTTTGTTCACATGATGAACTGGTGAGTGAGTGTACATTTAACCCTCTGGGGTCCCTGAGTAATTACTCAGCGCAGAAGCCTCATGTCTAAGTGACTCATAGTTCCTCACAGTCTTTGCGCCTCACGTCTGGTATGCCTATTATGGATAACTGCTGTTTAAATGTTGTTGTACTTTTTCAGTAAACTAATTTTATAAAAATGAATCTGTAATACAGGTTAAAAAAGGTAAATTATTTAGTTCTTGCTCCTCTCTCAAGGAAACTCACAATGAAACACACTGTAATGTGAGTTGATCGTGGTATTATATTATATTGCAAAAGACATGATTTATTGATTCCCGTTGAATGATGCATTCCCAAGGAAGGTCATGCTGACCTACTTCGGAGCACTAGTGAAAGAATGTGAGCACAAGACTTCTAACCACGTCCTTGTAATCTTTCGTAATCTAAACGTAAAATGTTCCAGTATCCAATAATTAATTTGTTTCCGCCACTGCGTTATGCCGTCCCCAGTCTGCATCAGTCTAAGCTGTACTCAAACATTTTGATAGAGACTGTGACCTCTAAGTGCCATCTGAAATCTTTGATTGTTTTAGCCTGAAGTAAATATTTAACTGGAGTAGGTTTCGGCTTTCTTTACTTTAAATAGCGCCGCTCTCTTTCTGGTTACAGTTTGTCTACACATGACCTATTTATTATGTTCAACAGTTTCGTGAGCACGTCAATCAGTTTCGCTCGTAGTGTATTGGCTTTTGAGTGACGCCAACCCGGTTTTATACTAATTGATTTTTTTGCAAGCTACGAGCATGTGTGCATGAATGAGCTCAGCAAATTCGACCGGGCCGGGTGTTAATAGAAAGCCAGCCAGGGTGGAACAAAATGCGCACAGTGAAAAAGCATGTAAGACATTTCTATTGCATAAGATAAATATCCTGATGCAGGAACCTGTAGCGACAGAAGTCTAACGGAGAGAAAAAACGCCTCTGGAGTGACATTTTTTGCAAATGATCACTTTGAGCCGGCTTCAGTGATGACTCAGCAGCCCAGTCAGCTTTGACCAAGCACTTCAGTTTGCCTTTGTCCCCTCCCCTATCAGCCCCTGGCCCCTTTTGACTTTTGTGGGCCCGGGCCTTTGTGGGTGTCTGACCCCTGTAGATTGAAAAAAAGGAGGGGGGGGGGGGATTATTGGGGTGAGAGCATAGCTTGTAGTGGCCTACACGCATGTGTGTGCGGTGAGAGTGTTGATTAGCAAGTGCTGACGCTACACAGGCCTCAGCTGTTTCCTCACACCGGCTAATCCCGCTACCCAGAAGCCCCTGTGATCCAGAGGTTCTCAGCAGCTTGGTGTGACCAGGCACGTTCAGCATGGATGGGAAGGGGTTGGACTGAGGCCCCTGTACACGCCTGCTTGACAGTGCCACATCATCACTGTGACATAATAGAAACACACACACTCACACATCAATGCACCGGGCAGCGAACTCACACATTCCTTGAAACAATGGAACAACCAATATTACAACTGGTCTGAAAATGCTGTACAGGAACATATCACAGAGTGAGAAGTTCTAACTTGTGACAGCTGCTTTGTTAAAGCCAGTGTGTTTTCCTGTCATCATAAACTCACACTCTGTTGTTCTGCAGGCACATTAAGTGATAGTCTGACCTCTGAAGCTGATAATTGACAGAACTGAGCTACTGTTTAGTTATCATTAACACAACTCTTTCTCTGTCAAGTCCAAATTTGCCTCAAGAGGCTTTGCAATCTGTTGAACATTAACCAGCACACAGCAATCTACTCTGATTCGTGCACGTTTTACAATATTTCCCTCCGGCGAATGTGAAAACAGCCGTCTGGAGTCGAAATCTGCACAATGAAGGTCAGACATCCAAGCAAGGTAACGATGAGATAAACACGTGTTTGAGTGGAGAGGGATTTTCCAGGAAAAGAACTGTATTTGGTTGATACATCATAAATGAAAGTACGCAAGGAAAGTCTAGCAACTAGTCACAAACTTTTCCATCATCCCATTTCACTCACACGCACACACACACACACACACACACCAGCAGCTCTGAAGCCATCTCTGTCTGTTTTATCATTGGACACAAAGAAAGGAACATAGATAGACAGACTGCACTGGGGAGAGGGGGCATTGAAGTTTTTTTTTTTTTTCTTTTTCAAGGACTTTTCTTCATGATCTTTCTTGGCGGCTGGTTCATTCTAGTTTGAGGCACTTCTGTGTGAGGAGGCTGACAGCAGAGGCTGCTGCTTTTTCGTCCCTGAAAGCCGGACTGTTTTTCGACCTTGCTAGGAACAAGTTGTTTACCTTCTCTGCATGCTCCACACTGGACAGCGGAAAGAGGGAATAACTCACCGTTGCCATCAAAGTGGGTCCTCTCAGAGACTTTATTTACGTTGCTGAGTTTCTACTTTAGCAGGGACAGAACATATATTAAGATGAACTTTGTGGAAACATTTTGTCCTTTGCATCTTAACTCTGTCAACACACATGTGCACATACCTTCTCAATGCAAAAGCACGCGTTGAATGAATAGTGGTGCAGTACATGTATGTCAACAGCACCTGCTGCTCATAAAGAGTACAGGTCACTAGTCGGTTTCTAGACTGCTTGACTCTAATTTAGTCCTTCTGTGAAAGGTAGATGTCAGATTCCTCTTCTAATCTCAGCCTCAAGCCTACAGAATCTGTCCTCACCTCTCTGATGCGTCATGTTTTCTGTGCAGCGTTTGCAAATGTAAATGCTGTTTTAAAGGTAGAGCAGAAATAATCTGTGTCAGTGACACAACTGCCATTGGCAGTGATTTACGATGATGGTGCTAATTGAAAATCCTTTCAAATGTCCTCAGTGGAGATGCGTGGGCTGCTGCGGATCTCCATGTTTAGTATGAACAGGAACATGATACCAAGACAAGACAGTGTGCTATGTTCTCATGCCAGGACTCCCATCCCTGCCATACCAAAGTCCAAGCGTGGCTGGCATTCCTCCTCCAGCCACCCTTCACACGCTGCACTCCAGTCGCATGCTTGCAGCTCTTATGCAGCACCACAAGTTCAAGACCTTGCCGTCACTATGGCTTGGAGTCTGCACAGTTTGCACCTCTCTTTGTTCCCTTTAGGGAACTAGCAAAGGCCAAAATAGTAACAGATAAAAGTAGAGGTCAAACTGAAGATAATATTAGGAGTCATTTTAAATATGCAAAGAGAAATACAGTATGAACGTTTTGTTCATACTGTTTTAATCTAGCAACCTAGCCCCCATTCGGCACATTAATGCCAGTTTGATTTCTTATTCAGGCTGCAGAGGGATCAGAATGCCTATTGCTATACTGTTGCATGTATAGGATATCAGCCACACTCGCCAGCTTAATGCTTCATCCCAGCCAGCAGTATAACACTTTACATACTTTGAAAATCCTGTCAGAGCCAGGCCACAAGGGGAAAGAGTCACCCAGAGTTCATTTTTGACAGATTGCATTTGGACAGATTCCTTCCTCACTCTTCGTCTCCCGCACTTTTTTTTTTTCTTTTTCCAGCGTTTGTCATCTGCAGCATTCTGTGCATCCACATTGTTTAGTCTCCATCTCATCAGCGGGTGTGTTTAAAAAACTTTGCAGAAGGCAGAGCTGCTTTGACAGCAATGCAGGAAACGCCACGCGAGATGGTATTCCTTATCATAACCCGTGTCAGAGGGATTTATGACTTTGGGACACTGCACGACATGAATCCAAGGAGAAAAAACAAAGTCAGTCTGACGTTAGCAACATGCTTCTGTGCTCAAAATGTCCTGCACAACGCAAAGTGGAGCGATGTAACATGCAACTCAAATTACTGCATATCCTCTGATGCTGGATGATCTGCTCTATTCTGAGACCTGGCTGGAAGAGAGGACTGGGACGCATATCCACCAGTGACACACTACCTCCCTGTTATGTCACTAAGAGTTTCATTCAACCCTGTGTGGGTCAAATTCTAATGTGGCCTTAAAAAGATACTGAAATGATGCCATATAAACCTCAGGAGGTTGGAGTTAATATTTTAAATGGTGAACTGATGACATGTCTGCATTTATTTCTTAATTTAACATCAATGCATTCAGTCAGAGAGGAAACTGTATCTGAGATCTGAGATTTAGTTGATATGAAGTGATATTATTGTGGTATGACAAACAGCAAGGTGAAAACTTGATGTGTCCTCGGTCACCTTATGTTCTCTTTCAAGGAGCTGAGAGACCGAGCTGAGGAGTGCTGTTTCACCACTTGTCTTATTTTACCCAGCCGGTCCCCGGTGGAAGTTGCTCAGCTTCCTTTTTTAGCCATGGCTGACTCATAGCATAGCCCCCCACCCCTCCCACACCCGCTCTCGGGCTCTTTTGCAAAGTCCCTGCTCAGCTTTAACTCTCCCTCTCTGTGCCTGCTCAGATTCTCCTGAGTCACAGGGAGCAAAGGCACCCCTCTCCTCTTCCCCCGTCTGCGTGTCTTGCTCTTGAAAAACAACAGGTGCAGCGGGGCCTGCAGAGGGCGGACTGTCTGGTGGGCAGCGTGTCCAAACCTTCCCGCGTGTTCTCGCTGTTATTTCACCCCTCTGCCTCCAAACATCAAACCTGTCACCTCGTCCCCATCCTTCACGCGATCTCTCAAAACTCTCTCACCCACTGTCCGCCCAGCCCATCACCTCTGCACCATGCACTTGTTTAACCTCCGCTGCTTGTCCACTCCTCTCTGACTCCACTCTCCTCTCCACTGAATGCACATTCTGTCCAGGCAAATTATACGTTGCCTCCTGCAGTCGCGTCTGCACACCAGCTTACAGCGGGGGTGACCTTCTGTTTAAAAATAGTCAGGTTTTAATGGCATTTTCTCCCCCTTCCTGCCAATTCTTTGTTTTTCTTTGCAATCCCCTTTCTTAGCACCCTTCACACCTCTTTCTTTACAGTAATTACATTGCATACTGCATGGGTTTTTGTGGATTTGGCCGCCTACGATGATCACATTTCAGCGTTCCCATTAAACATTGTCAGAGGTCACCTGTTTTGTGTGGCAACAATTTGCTCTTTGCTTGCAGCCTATATGGTTTCTAGGCCACCGGTGCTGTTGTGCACACAGTAGGTTCCAAACATCACATGGCTTCTCTAACCTAGATCCCCCCGTTTAACACCCTCTAAGTGATAGCCCAGTGACTTCCAAAATAGCATGGTGCCCTTATCCACACAGTGAAATGGGGCAGGTTGTACAATAGCTAATATAGATATAGAGTAACTGTAGATGTTTACTAAAAGGGTCAGTAATGGTGCTTGCAGAAATGGTCCCAATTTTAACCGATTTCTCATTTCTTGTAAATGTATATCAAATTGGCATTGCAAAATCATGAAGCATATTGGTCTCTGATACTTCTAACGTTAGTCTAACTGTACTGACTGTGGATTGAGGCAAAAGGTTGCCTAGCTATTTTGAGTTCATACTGGGGCATAGCCTTTGAATCTGCCGTTGCACAGTCCAGGCTTTACCCATCTTTATGGTGAGGAGGGCTCATAAAAACTTTGGCCTTGCTCAGAATAGGACACACTTGCAGCTGCGTATATGACTGCTTATTTAACTAAACGCATCCCTGCAACAGAAGTTTGGATCATAAAAGCACGGAACGGCCTTATTTGCAGAGAGATAAGTAGCCCAATCTGCGTCTATATCCAGCATCCCTCTTAGGAAAACGAAACTCTCCAGTCATTTCTTCATTAAGTTAACTTTATGTAGAAGCCACTATTTAGTTGTACACTCTCTTCTAAATGTTATTGAAATGATTAATTGCGTTCGGGAAGTCACCTTTTACTGGAATCAACAAGCTATGTATAGCTAAGTCATAGATAAGACCAGCTATTAAAGGAGCACAGTATTAAAAAAAACACGAGTCTTAAATTTCTTGTTCATATATATTTGCTGCCAGATATCCCAGCACCCATACAGCTCATCTTCCAGAAGTTTCCAATGGTCTGGTCTGAACTAGACTGGACAAGAATGGGATATCCCTGAGCCTGTATTTATTCCTTGGGTTAGACTGACATGTAAACAACTTTGTACGCCACCCCAGCTGGTGCGTGTAAAGCTGAATCCAGGAGAATGGACAGGAATGAGCAGGTGGCTAAACAAGGACCTCGCGCACACACAAGTCCAAGCATCGTCATTATTAAGGACAAACCGTGCGTCTAAACTGTTTTTGGCAGCGGTTTTGGTAGTGACCAAATGACAATTTGACGAAAGCCACAAAGATATTAATCATGATAAAGTGAGAGCTGTTGAAATGTTGATGGGATTTGAGTTGGCGCTAAAACAGCAGGGAACAAGCTGCTGTTGCACAACAGATAATTGACCTATGATATGATATAATTATTCATCTTTTTCCAATATTCTTTCGTATCACTGTAGAGATGCATCCTCACAGGCAGTTACAGGCACTTAAGAAGAAGTCCAAATTTACATAAAACTTTTCCACTATCATTCTAAATATCATTTGGGATGATGTGAGGAGATTTGAAGTGAGGCTGAACCTTCAGGACTGTGGCTTTTGGCACATGTTGAGCACTGGAGACAGTTGGACGAGAGGAGGTGATATGTTAAACCTTTACTCTTTTCTGGAACTTTTTGAGACAAATATTGTCAGATATTGTGAGTGTGAGTCAGTCACCATCACTTCTCACAAACTATTACTGTTTCCGTTTTTACCTTCCTCTCTTATCTCTTTAGGACCCTGTCCGGTGTCTTTCTCCTCTCCTCTGGAGCAATACTCACCACTGAGTCAGGAGGGTCCCGTCCTGGGGTGTGGCTAACTGTTTCAGCTGATCGGTGCCAGCCAATAAGAAAAGGGGGATGAACCGCACCTTCTCTAGTTCCACCCATGCTGCTTCCTACTTCATCATGTGCTTGCATGTATTTCCCTCTGACATGGTACAAATCAAATAACAGACTGGTACTATGTGATTTCTGTTTTTCCCTGATTTTAAGGAAATAGCGTCAGTAACAGCTTACATTTGTTTAACTTCTATTTAAAATTGCAGAGTGACTATGAATCACTTTTTTTCTTGTCTCTGGTGTAAGCAGTTATAACTACTTGTTAAAATGAAGTAAATGGTAGTTCTGTCCTGTAAATATTTTCTCAACTGGAGACGCCAGAGTCACTTTAGGACAAGGGCAGTCTGGTCTTTACCAGTTCTGTGACTCACTTTAATCATTTGGAGCGGCTGCCCAGTAAAAAAGAGAGAGAGAGAGAGAGAGACTAAAAGGTCTCTCTCATTTCATCTTACTGAGTCAGTTTTTGGCAGCTGATCTCTTTTCCCTCCAAATGAGCGGAGCTGCAGCAGTGAGGGTTGCGAAAGAGCTTCGTTTATCGTCACTCTGAGTTGAGCAGACAGAGAGGAATGTGTGTGACACATAAGCACAGTCATCCTCTGATCACTTCGCGCCCCCCGCTCATACCATGTGCTCGGCCTCTGCTCGGTTTCCGCTTCTTTTCAGATCAAACTGGACAGAAACAGCATTTGAGTTAGGCCATTTCTGAGGCAAGTCGCCCTCGCATACAATATTATGTAGCTGTCTAACCCCAACAGTGGAGTGGTGAAGTCGTCAACTGTTGCTCCCCTGAATCAGATCTGAACACACATGCTAGAGGTGAAAAAGCAACTAGTTACAAGTCGTTTCCAGTGGAAAAGAAGCTACAAACTGACACCTGATCTTTTTTGCTGTGTGACAGGTGTGACACTACATAAACACTTTTTTCAGAGCTTAAATTATGTGGCGATGTGTATTCCGTTCTGTACGTATGTAGCCTGGCAGAGATGGCGGCCATTGCGGGACGTACCAACTTCAACAATCAACATGTGTTTTTCACAAAATCCCTGTAGCAAGCGAATTTAACAAGGTAAGGAAGGTAAGGTAAGGTCACTGGAATGAATTCCTTCCACATCCACAGCTGAGGTGCCTTGAGCAAGCACCTAACCCAGCAGCATACGTAGCCGGCCACAGCTCAGAGTGTGCTGACTTCTCTTTGTTTGTGTATTAATGGAGGTTGGAAGATGACTGATATCATCTATTCCGGCATCATACAATATTCACAACCCTTACCAAATATTTTGACCACTTACTTGCAGTGAAAGTGAACCAGTAGAGAGAAAAAAGCTTCCTGCTAGACTACAAAGATCCCACCTTGCAACAGGTTCCCTCTGTTGAACTTTACAGTATGAGACAACAGGTGGGCGACTACAAACATTATGACCTACGTAGCATGCAGGATATAAAAAGATGAGCTCAAATGAATGCTTCCCAGTAAAGAGGTTCATGGTACCAATCAACAGTCCAACACTTATTCATATTGTCTATTTTTTGCTACACTGGCTTCACGCAGCTGTGGGGAAGTCGCAGTAATAGTGGAGAGGAAACTATGCAATGGATACAGAACAGTTTTGATCAGACCCGTTCACCCCCCCTCATCACACTAGCGCCCTTGTTTGACTCGGTCAGTCAGGTCTCCGCCCTGACTGCCTTGCATCTGACGTTTCATCACTGACACCCAACAATAACTGATATTGTTCTTGTTTGCCGTCAGAGCCTGACCGGGCCAGTCGCTCTGCCTTGGGGAGCTGCCGCTGGTGCACAAGAACTGCCGGATCAAACCAGCCGAGACTGGCTGAACGAACACAGAGGAACCAGTGTGATATGATGACTTTCTCTCTCTGATGTGTCACTTCCTTTGGTTTGTAAAGGTCACACGTCTCTCCCACTGAAGAACACTGGTTTCTCTCTGTCTCTCTTTACTCCGGCGACTTTCTAGCCACTTCCTTCCTCTTGTGCTTCGTTGTTGCCGTTTCCCAGAGGTCTGATATCTTAGGCGTGCGTTAGCCATGCCTGTAGATGATAATAGACTTGGTGTTAGTGTTATCTGCCGGCATGATAGCTCGCTTATTGTGCTCAGATTGTGGTATTTATAGAACGCTTATACCACTGAGGTCAGAAAGTTCTCCTCCATTCCAACAAATAACATTTACTCATTTGGGTGGCAAAACCATTTATCCTTATTAACTTTAAACTGATATAATAATGCCTGAACTGAGATGAAATTAGGAACTTAAACATGGTCAGTTATTTAGGAGGCTGGTATCGTGTGTACTGTATTCCGTCTTTTTAAAGAAACTGGAAGCGTCCTACCTCACAATGTTTTGGTAGTAACAACAAAGGAATTAGGTTCAACAGTGCTGCTGTTGCTGACATTGTGGTGGTCAAGGTGGCCATGTGGAGCCATGCTCCACAGACGATGGCAAGGGAGCACCTATCTTTCTCATGTGCACTGAGCTGGCGCAAGAAAAGCAACTTGCAGGTGATAGGCAAGAACTGGTCTCAGCCTGCTTGTCTGAGTAATGCACACCAGGGACGGAGAGGGAGAGGAGAGCCAGTGACAGAGAGAGTTTGTAACCGACTTGACTTTTTGCCACAGATACCTGATCACTCTCAAATACTTTGTCGAGGCTCATAATCTGCTTGACTGCAAAGACACACCCCCACAGGGCTCGCAGACTCAACTTGAGTACTTGATCTGCACTGGAACATACCACGGTTTATGAGAATCAATTAATATAGGGGTCAGCTCCGGTCAAGATGAGCTTTTTTTTTTTTTGGTACAGATGAATACTGATAAAAACATATAGATGAGTTTCAGGTCAGACTCCGGTGGCTGTAGCCGCTCTCAGTCTCCAAACGTGACGACTATTTCGGGTTGCTAGAGAGCTTAGACATGATGTATATATATATATATAGCAACCGGCAAGCTATAGCTGCAGGGTCAACTTTCAAGCACTTGAAAACCAATATACTGTTCCAGCACTCACGCACAGGCATGCACTAAGAGTGATACGTGGATTTGCAAAGCCATTACATGCATGCATGTCCTCATCCATTCGAGTATAGAGGCACAAAAAAACAAATACATGTACATATGTTAAAGTACACACTGATAGCCATGAGTAAACACTGGCCACAGAGGGGACAATCTTGTGTTCCTGCCAAACAGACAGCATGGTGTGAACAAGGTAGAGTGTCATTTTCAGACATGATATGTCTACTCTGGCTGCCCTGCATTCACACACCCCTGGCCAGCCATTAGGGCAACGCTATCATGGGCCGTGTTGTCTTTCCCTTTTGCAGAATCACACTTCTTAGAGCAGCCATACAGCCCAAAGCTACAACGTACTGTGTCCACTGTAGCATACCAATCAAAGAAACGGCTAGAAGCCAACAAAAGGGGAACTTTGTCTAGACTGATTTCCCTTCATCTTGTCTTTTCCTCACTTCAACTGAATTCACTGTTCAGAGCTACTCTTATGACCTAGTCCACAGTGTCTATGTCTACGGCTCAAGACTTCCCGCTTGCTCTTTGCTCTGAGCTACAAACTGTATCCTCTTTTAATCTCCCTGACTGTTGGAGTCAGTGGATGGAAAGTGTCTGACCTGGGTGTCTGCTTTCCAAGTCCCAGAAAATACGCATGGCATCCAAATGCTCAAACAAACAAGCCAATTTGGGTGTTGCCTTACCCAAGACTTGTCGTAGTGAACGCTGACCAAAAAACTGGGTCCAGTCCTTTTCTTCTGGCATTTTTGAGGGCTCGATACAAATCAAGTTTACACTGATCCTACATGACAAAAGCTCTCACCCTCTCTTGCACGCTTGGTTTTTACAACTTATTATCTTTTTCTTTTTGTTTTAAAGTCACATAGTGACACAGTAAATGAAGTAAAACATTAATTTACTTAAGTCTTAGAAACCAATATTGTGCAACTATAGCTTACGTAATTATTATTACTTTTCCATATAATCATAATTATGGTACACTGACTTACAATAGGAATAGCTTTACGGCACCATGTCGCACACCACCAATTACATATTATCATCTAGCTATAAGAAAAATTTAGCTGACATCATGGTAGAGGTGAAAAGAGCACGAGAGCGTCGCAAAATGAAAGTCTGCAAGAACTAGGCTGAGCTGGCCTTCTCACTGTCCTGTGTTATGCCACAAGTGCTGCGGTCTTGTGTTATAGCACTGTCTGGCACTTGGTTGAGAGGCTTAGCACAAGACAGCAAAATCTTCCATTAAGGCCTTTGATTTTTGAAAAAGAACCGTTCAGTTTTCCTTCCAGTGGCATTAGTGTGGCTTGTGCTCTGTGGCCTGAAAGGTGCACCAATTACAAAATAATCCAACTATTCAAAAATCTTTTAGGTGTCAAAGCTGAGCAACATCACAAAGTCACTGCTACCAGTCAGATAATCAGGCTACTTACTGTGTTTTGTCTTGTTAGTTAGCTTTGTTTTACAGTTTTACAATTTCCATTTGTTGAAAATTAGAATGTCTTGGAATTGTGTCTCACAATAAGGTGGTAGGGTACAGACTTGTGTATACTTAGATACAGTCCATTTACTTCCAAATGTGCCTGTAGAAGGTCAAAGTCTTCATCTAATCATCCAAGAATAAACACATACTTAACGTTTTCAAGCAGTGTGACCCTGCTGGCACTTCTGAAGTCACTAGATACCCTCCAGGACTGGTTGGTGATGTCAGAAACACCAGCGGTGATGAGTGTCATGTAATTGACGGAAGATGACAAGGAGGTTTAAGTCACTTTGGCTTGTCAGAGTGCAGAAGGAGAAGGAACACTCTGATCTCATTACAGAAAAGGTCACCATTTGCCATCTTAATGAGAGGCAATATAATGTGCAGATGCACACACACACACACATGCATGCATGCAGGCTGATGTGAGTACATATTTGCATCCTGTCCTCACTGAGCTTACTGTCTTGTTTCTTCACTCGTCAAGATTAGTAGATAGCTTGAACAAATGCAGACACATGTACAAGAGCACACTGTGCTCTGCCGCCTCATTTAAACATGTTTACTTTTCAACCTCGTATGAGTCACTTTGTCTTCTCTCCTCACATTATGCAGCTTTCCAAACCGAAGTGAAGCTTCTGCTGACGTGTCCTACTTGCATTTGCTCTGTGGTGTGTTTCAGGGAAGGCTGACAGGAGCATGGGGAATGCGGTGAGAACACTAGTGCCATGTGCGTAATACTCGGATTCACAGATGTTTACTATCAGCGCAAGTCATCTGTTCTTGCACTCGACCGAACTCTGAGGTTGTGCCTGTAGACAGCGCTGCTTGCTCAGCATCATCTCCGGGGGACACACAGCGGACTGAAAGAGTTTGTGCTTAACCTTTTACATTTTGTTGGTTTGGAGGGGAAAGTTAAACACATTATGTAACATCTGCCTGGATCTTGTGCACTTCTACTTCTTGGTTCAATCGTATCTTGAATGCCCTATTGTAATCTCTTTTCCGCGTCAAACGTCTATAATCAGCTTCCACATCCTTCAAATTACCTTTAAGCAAGTTATTGATTATCCGACAGACGTCAGAGTGGACTGATTGGTTTATCAAATTACACCTAAACAGCCAATCCCCATACTTTTAGGGATGTCCACAGTGATTAGATACAATCTGCTAGTTTGTAAGGGTATCAGTGCACAAAATGTACCACAATGATCACCTTGGTTTTGCCACAAAAGACTGAATTACATGAAAAGAGAAAAACACGGCTGTTAACCGGTAGCACATGTTAAATCCAAATGTCTGTTGGTCCACTGCTGGTTTCTCTTACCCATCCCTCTGTGCCACTGTGACTCCTGACGCATTGTCTGACAAAGACTCTCGCGGCCAGGCTTTACTTTATGTTAGGAAACTGGGTCACTGTTCTGATGTAGTCTGAGATTAGGCGTTTCAATAAAAGGTCTGACCAGTTTGTATTCACCTAAACTTATTCAACGTCGAAAGAATTGAGGAAGGGATTTGTTACATATATTATGTTGTAGAGAAAGGACCAAGTGAGAGCGGTGAAAAGGTGACATTATCGCGTTTCAGAAATTCACACCGTTTCCATTGAATTTATAGAACGATGTAATCCACGGGGATCCCTGTCGTCATAATAAACTTAGTTATAAATAAGACGAGCGCGTATTGTCATTGTTCCGGGGTGAAACCTCACACGCCACATCTCTTGTTTGCACGAGGATATTGTGAGAGAGAAGTTTTTCCCATTCTGTCTGAGAACTAGATGTGCATCATCGCAGCATCCAAACAGACAGACTGCGTGTGATTTGCGAATCAGCTGTTGGCTGGTTGTCTGCTATCCTTTCTTTGTTGTTGCCCCTGGGCACAGAGAGAGAGAGAGGGAGAGAGAGAGAGAGAGAGAGAGAGAGAGAGAGAGAGAGAGACAGACAGACAGAAAGAGAGGGCTCATGGGTGAGAAGAGACCAAGGACTCAAACATAAACATGTTTGCCTGCTGTCTGGTGTCTCTGGGAGCGAGGCCGATGGGTTGGGACATTAACCTGTTTGCTATGGCTGTTAATTACTGTCCAGGCTACGATTAAGATTAATGATTATATGTCTAGAATTACAACACTTTTACTAAAGCTCTAGTCATCTCAGTGGAGGATCTGTCTACCCAAAGAACTACGTACCATCAAGGGAATTTTCTCTGCTTGCATTCACATCCAATATGGGAACAATGAAGTAACATAATAGCTGGAAGACGGTTGGTATGCAACACCACTTACCGTTAATTAGCCCTGGACTTCACCCTCAGTTCATTTAAAACGTTGCTAATGAAGATGCCAATTGCTGTTCTGACACATTAACAAGTTTAACCAATAATCACACACTTGTGTCTGGACAAATCACTGTATGCATATGCCACAAGGCTTTTGTGCTGGGAATTAGCTTACGTGGGATCCTAAAAAAAGATTGCACACCAAAAAATGGGTATGAACGCTAACATAAGTTCCCATGGCCTGACATTTGCATCGGAGGCATCCCACACTCAGGAAGAACCTGTTCTACAACAACACATTATAAACACATAAGCAAAAGTTCATTCTTGAGCTCTGTGCATGGCATTGTTATGTCATAGTGATGATCCATGCATGAGCGTGCCATGACCCATGTCATGTCATGTGTCATAACATGCTTAGTCTGAACTAAACCCGGTTCCTTGTCAGACACTCGCAGCACAAGATAAGACTGGAGCGAGACTGCGTGCTGACTGCATGTGGTTAATTACATAACTAAAATATGCTATAAAATATGCCATGTGGTTTGGCGTACGACTGAAGCATTTATTTTGCTCCCGATCCATTTTCCTTGTAATGTTCCAGCTTCCGAAATGATTGTTGTTGGCTTCATCATACCTAATTAACATTAATGACATAACACAGGCAATTCAGTTCACTCTAATGGATGCATAATGGAAATATGTAATGCCAGACTGCAGTAATGCAGGAATATGAACTGCTTGCGTCTTTGTTGCTTTCTGAGGAGGTTAACAATGAGACTGTTCTATTGGAAATGCTAGATGGTGATTAAAACTATTATGAGCTCAAACGCTGCCGGAGGAAACAGACGCTGGTGCCATTCAGTTGTGGAGTGTTATCTCGGCGGATCGAGCAATGGCTTTTTTTTTGTGCTCATTACAGCACTGTTTTGTGATTGGTCTCAGTCATATCCTACGCAAAACATTGCAGTGGTGTCTGTGTGAGAAAAAATGTTTGTTGATTCCTTTTCCCTTAGGGTTGCAAAAAAGTACCACAGACGAAAGACAGAGAAAAAATTGCAGTTCGCCGCAACTACAGGATCAGTTGTTTTTATAGATCCAAGAGCTTAAAAAAATTCTGATTCACTTAGTGAATAAAATTTACTTAATTTATGCATTTATATAACAAAAACGGAGTATCAATCTTTCTTGTGTCATCACCACTTGCCTGCAGGAAGGAGAATGAAGCCATTAGCCTTTGTGAGGGAGACATTTTCTAGTCTGTTACTTAATGTCAGAAGGAGCACACTCACCTCATGCTGCTTCAGCGCTCTCATTATCTGCAGGGATCATGACCACAGCCCTCCTCCATGAACCTGGGAAGCAGCTGTAATGAGCTAAGAGCTGCTGAAGTTGAGGAGTCATTCCTCAACTTCAGCGCGATTGTCGTCTTTTTCCTTGTTTCTCTCACACACCCGACTGTTTGTGCAGTAAAAGTAACGGGCGGTAACCAAGTTCAGAAGTTGAGTTGATGGAGGACTGAGGCTAAAGGAGCGGTGCAAGGGTCAAGTGGACGGGCGGATTCCAAGAGGTTCAAAGCTGCAAAGTTGAAAGAGAACGGTTGCTTGTGCGTCCTGACCCTTTATGGAACCTTTGCCTTTGCTTTAATGTGTGCTTTCGAATGAAAAAGGATTCAAATGTGACCAGGCAGCTAATATTTGTCAACCTTTACAGTATCTGCAATATACTTCACACTCTCGTAAGCCTTTGTACCTCCCCCTTTGTACTTACCTGAGTCTTTGACAGGTTAAAAATGAAATCAGCACATCCTGATGTAAAATATATGGTACATTATTTATTAACAATGTTACATAATCTCCATCCTCAGCAGCAGAAGATATGCTAAATGAGCACATCCATCTATGTCTGCCTAGATCGCTACAGAAAAGAACCAAAATATACATTCAGAACTTTTAAAAAATACATTTAGTAAAGCATTTATGTATATACGAGAACAGATGCACAGTAAAAAAAAATCCACGTACAGTATCAAACATCTATTTTCAAATCCGTCTATTTAAAATGTTTTAGTGCAAAGTGTTTTACAATATAAAAATACTGCCTTGTAATTTGCCTTTCTCACATCAAGGACACAGAATGCGAGATCTGTGTGAGGTGAAAAGGTTAGAGGTGTGTGTCCGCGATGGGGATTCGTCTGAGCTCAACTATTTGGGAGTTGGTTACACTCCCTCCGTCGTGGCTTCCAGGGATGGACTCGTTATCGCTGACGTTAAGGCCGGTCCCTAAAGCGGACACAGAACATTAGAGTTCAGTCTATAACATGACGTCTCTCTATTTAAGCAGTGCATCTGCAGCGCAGGACACATTCTTCTTTAAAGATTAAATACAGTACACCTTACTCAGCGGGTTAGACCACCTCATGTAACTCCATTAGTTCAGTGTGTCCTTTTATTGCCACAGTTATGTTATGTAATCATCACTATATGTGAGGATCATTGGGTTATCAGACAGTGTACTTTACAGTATCTGATCCGAGATGTGAATGGAGCAGACCCACAAAGTGTGATGTAAGTCTTGACAGAGGCAGTGAAACAATGTGACTCATTATATGTCAGTGGATAAGTCACACAGCAGGCCTGCTGGTAAAACACTGACACACTGTGTGCATGATAAACACATGCTCAGTAATGATAAATATTCACATTTCTCATTGGCATGCAACAAATACACAGGCTATGGATTTGATCTAAATTATATTTATTTTGGGGTCAGAGACAAATACTAGAGTATAGTTACCAAGAAAGTATAGTGCTGTAGGTTTTCTGTGTAGTGCGCTTATTTGCAAGATATCTCAAGTGCAAAGTTAGGCAACGGACCAAGGTGCAAGACCAAGATATTTTTCTGTCAATGCAGCGACTGTTGCAAAAATGTGCAGCTGCCACGTCATAACCAGAGGAGAGAGCAGACCTATGAGCCGTCACAGAATCAGGCATTTCAAGCCTCCTACTGACGCCGTGCAAACGACCCACACGTTAATGATCAGCTCTCAGTTGTTCTACACAGACTGCAGACACCAAGTGCTGGGAGTACATGTGTGTTAATGGTTCACTACCAAATGAAGGATGAAGACCCTCATTACAGGACCGCTTACTGACCCCCTGTCAGGTGTTGCGCCGTTATGTAATTCTGATGAGCGAATTATCTTTCCTGCTGACTGTGTGGTTGAGATTAAACCGGGTTACAAGTTCAGTGTGACATGTATGCAGAAAGGGAAGGTCATGGGTCACCAGAGAAAGCGTGAAATGTCCTCATGGTACGCTGCGCAATACAGAGGATTATATAAAAATAACACTAAGTTTTTGCTTTTAGGATAATCTCAGTTTCAGGTTTTCCACATGGCAAAGATCAAGTTCCATTTTCGAGAGCGTGCCATGGACCTGTGAAGAGCCAACAGTCTTGACTTAATTAAATCTTACCAACTTGCCTCTTTGCTACACTGAATAATATGAACGATTACTTCGGAGTGCTGAGCTTGCCGCAGAGGGTAAATTTCCTGGCATGTTTGCTGCACCCGAGAGGCTACTTAAGGTCGAACATCCCACCGGCTAAGGACAGAGGGGACACGTCAAGAAAAGAGCCGATCAGAAATAACTCTCCTGCTGCTACAACTGTTTCCTTTACTTAAACCCCGTCACTACACAAACAATAGGAGGATAAGGGCCTATCTCAGTACAAACTTTTCTTGGTGCAACAGTATCCTCTCAGCCTAATCCGTTTATTAACACCCTAAGTCAAACTCACACCTGCTAGGAAGAGCTTTTAATTTGACCATCACTATGGTTACATTTGTTTTTGTTGAGGATGCACATTATCAGCTCTGGAAAAAGGTAAAATGTGATTTGGGTTTGAGGATTTACAGCTTGCTATGTCCAAAACACTAAGTCAGATAAAACCTCAGGACTGTAGGTTCTAATGTGCTCAAAGTCATCCAAAGCCTGGCGTTGCTTAATAGCTGTTAATGATTCATTTATTTTCCTTGAAAGTTATTTCTCTTCTCCAGAACCCCATGAAATTCAATGTGACCCCATGCAGTCCCATTAAATTTAGGATCTTATCAGGCTGGTCTATCTGACTACATAATCCTTATCACTGACCAAGAGACCACCAGTTAGAGAACCAGACTCCTGCTCTTTCCATGACGTTAAACTGAAGCTCAGTGGAATATACTTAATGCTCGACAGTTTACTCGTTCATCACTACTGGTGGGGGATAACGTGGTCTGATAATGATCTCTGGATCAGTAAATAACCAAAAGAATAACAATCAGAACATATACTGTATGGGTTGTAAAACAGCCTCTCTTTTTTCTTTAAACTCAGTTTAAGCCTTTTAAACGTTACGTGGTTTGTGGAGATTATGTCTCAATGTCTGATTTAAGAACACCTTCAACTTCAAGGAACCTGTTGCTGAACCTGAGGAATGTCTGAATAATGTTAGTGCTACTGCTGCATGACTCAGCTGCATGAAAATATTTTAACTTTGCAAAATACTTGTTTTATGCCAATTAAATTATGCAAATTGCATCTACACTCCATATATCCACATTATCCCCAAATAACAAAATGCGCCCCATTTCAACTCTACCATTTAAGTGACAGCAGACAACAGCAGACAAAAGAATGTGTGCAAAAGGAGATTAGTCAAGTTGGACTTATGAAAGTACTAATTCAACATTAACTCAAACTCATTTTAAAGTCAGGGACAATTGCTGAGACAGTCAGACTCCACTCCTTCAGACACCGGAAGAGTCTTTGTGTGTGTTTACATGTGTGTGCATTGGTTATATATCAGTGAGCCGTTCAGGGCCCTCGGCTCGTTAAACACGAATGACAATAGAGGAAGAATGGTTTCCATGGCAGCAGAGAGATATAAGGTCAACCTGTGAATGAGCGGGGATGATGCAAATGGATTAATGGACGCTGTAGGTACTATTTTTGCCAGAGCATTTCTTTCTCTATTTCCTATTTCTTTCTAAGCAACACCTGGCTAAACTGCTTGAATTTTAAAAGCCTTTTGTGTTTTTACTTTACCTTTGCATACTGCGTTACATAAAACTATTCTCCTCACCAGTTTTTAAGGCAAATATGAGGTCATCAAACTCCTGCGACTCCTCGTCTGTGGTGACCAGGTTGGTGTTTATGAAGCCTCCCTCTGTGGTGTACGTCCCCATCACAGGGCTGGGCTTGAACACGCTGCCGGGCTGGATGCTGGGCCGCAGCGACGCTTGCTCCCAGTCTGCTGACACCTGACACATGTGGAAACAGATATGAGCCACCGACAGTGCAGCGAACGGCCCACCAAGAAATGATATATGTGTTGCTCCAAAATTGTGACTGAACTTCCTTTAAAACTCTCAAAATGATACTAAAAACTTATATTTGTGACATATCTGATAGCTGCCTTCAAGAGATTTCAGTTTAGGACGGATGTGTAAAGATTATCTTCATATGAAAGTAGGGAACATCTGGTCAGAAATGCGCTCACACAGACACAAATAGACACATATTATTAAGGCCTTATTCAGAGAATGGTTGCGTCTGTCAGCCGTGTAATCATGACTGTGATGGGTTTGGGTCACGCAGAGTGCATGTTGTTCAAGCACCCCGAATAAGGACTAAGGCCGACCCGCAGGGTCAGAGTGGGTCCACGAGGTGAGGGTGAGGTCAGTGGGTTTAGTGTTTCATAATGAATCAGCCTAACATGATGGAAATGATGCTGTTAACAGGGTTAGACAGATGACAGCCTCTTACTTAGTTTATATTCATAGAACAATACAACAAAAGACACAAGCTATTGAGAAAAAAAGCCAGGAGTGAAATAAAAAATTTAAACTTGACAACAAAAGCATATTATTGTAATTGTATCACCCCCATTTGAATCCATTATCTCATGTTTTCCGCTGTGTTCGTTCATCGTGAATGCCTCATCTGCCCATGTATATGCATAAATGTGTGTGTGTGTGTGTGTGTGTGTGTGCGTGTGTGTTGCACAAGCTTCTGAGGCTTGCTGGGCTGTGACTGGTACACTGTGTCCCGGTGAGGTGAATTAAGCACTACCAGCCACCACAAATCTGTCACATCCACTTTGAGGAGAGGGCAGTGAGTGGATGACGCTGATACGCTAGCCGGTCCTAACATTATACGTTCCCGTTCTGATCTCACTTCAGTTCCATTTCAGCCGCTCTCACTCCAAATAATAATCACTCATCTTCACCGCTCTTCTTAAGGGTCTCCATCTGCGCTTCTCTTATTGGGCTGTAAGCAAATCTTTGAAAGACAGTAGTGTGCTCTCATGAATAAAACAAGATTACTAGATTCCTACATGTTGAGAGACGGAGAAAGAGAGAGAGGCGGGTGGAGTTCCCAGGAATAATGAAGTCAAACCAGCCCCCCCCCCCCCTTTTTTTTTCTCCATCTATCGCTCCCTTTCACCGGCTCGCTCCTTATAGGGTGATCTCCAGGGAAAAAGGAGCCGAGGAGTTACTACAGAAGAGCTGCATGTTTCCAGCGCTTGCTTGCGTGCAATGTGCCAGTCTGACAAAAAGGTCACACGAGGAGATGATGTGGGTTGTCTGTGGGAGTTACGGAGACTGACCGTTTACACACAACTTTACACGTATGTTATATAAGGAGGATGCGTGAATCGAGAGTCTAAGGGTATGAAGATTCTTTGCGCAATCAGGCTTGGATGATGTGAGAATTTTATGATGGAAGACCAGGAATGGGCAAAAAGAGCCATGGGAATGGAGGGCATGGGAAAAAGAGAGGGAGACAAAAATCGACTAAGGGAGAGGCTGAGAAGGACACAGTGAGGGAATAAAGAATAAAATCAAGTACAGTACTTAACAATGAATACAAAAGTGAAATTATTATTATATTTTGGTCCATATTACAATAAATTACATTTTTCCTGTCAAGTTTAAAATAGTTTCTGTACATATACACTTCTGTATGCATCAGAAACACATATTCAGAATGAATTACTATATTAATTAACTAATTACAGCTCATAGACTAAAAATCATTGCACTCGCTCATACTGCACGTCAGCCACATATGTATCTAAAACACACACACTGTGTTAACGTATTATCTTTGTGGAGTGCTGAGCCGTGGCACATAAATGCACTGTCATCTTGGGATGAACTAGCTTCTGACGAACTCCGTACATACGACCAGCAGCGATTCAGGATCCACTGAATTAGTAGAAGTTTGTGTTTTTTCTTTTAGTCTTTCTAGCAGAGTAACAAACAAAACCACTACACTGACAGCCTGAAATAGATCTTGATAATACTGCAGACCCTTTACCAGCAGGTGAAACCGTTGCTCTTGACGCTATGTCAGGATCGGATATTTTTCTACTTTCAAGAAGTGAGAGGACAACAAAATCACTCGTGCATGCTTGACAACTCCATTTAGTCTCGTATAGCGAATTTTCGCAATGAACAGAAAAATAACACGTTGAACTTGTCAGGCTGCTGTAGATTTGTTTGGTATAAGAATGATGGAAAAAGGGTATTTACAAACATGGGCGTTGGGCCAATGGCTGTAAGGAATCAAATATCCCCTAGTTTAACCGTTTTATTTAACGTATGTACTATATTTAACGGGGAAATTGAAAATGAGCGCAAGGAAAATGACAGTTATAGTTTAATCTAAAGAAAAACTGCATGTGGCTAGACCAATTAAGATGGGTTAAGGTTAACCAGGAAGTCAGTCATCTCATGTTGGGCTCACTGCTGAATACCAAGCTCTCAGCCATTAGCGAATGAAATGTTTCCGCAACAGATTTCATTATGAGACGGGTTCAGTGTCACTAAAAAAATAAATGCAAAGAGAGATAAATGAGTTTGAGATAAGAGCTGGAGATAAGGGGTTGTATGAACGATAAATACTGTAAATCTGTATAATCAAGTATGTGCAACAAGTCTACCTTTGATGATAAAATTATGTCTGGGTATCAGGTTAAGATGAGATTACCTCTTCCATGGCGCTGATGAGGTTCTGTGTTGATTTGCTGATGTCGCCGCCTACAGTGGTGGGTCCCCCTGCCTGGTAGGAAGCGTCGGCGCCATCGTGGCCGCTCATCTCCACTGTGTAACTGGCTTTAGTTGGCCAACACAGCTGGTTGTGCATGATGAAGTACACTGCAAACACATATAAGCCCTGTAGAGAAAGAAGACCAACACTGAAAATATGCTGCAAATTCTTCATGGCTCTTCAGTGTAATATACATTACATTTAAAGTCTATCGTTTACGTAGAATTTCTAACATTGTTGCCTGCATCCATCTGTAATAGAAAATCTATGGTGCTGGTGGGCTCTTGAGGTCTTTATTGCTAGGGATCAAAGCAGTAAATGATCAAGTTATTCTGTACTAAGGATTCACAATTAACTTCTTCCTAAGTATTTTTCAGCAGATGCACATTCTCCAGCATGAACAAAGAAGAATGACTTCATTACTGGGTCATGACATCATTGACACTTTCAGCTTCCTCCACTTCCTCGTCATTACCAAATCTGCTTGGTAAACAGCACCAGGCTGCGAATAACCCCAGAACACCAGAGTGCCAAATGCCACGAGGCCATCCCGTATTTCACGACACTCATCACCGGGCGATGACGGCAGCCACAGACAGAGACGGAATGCACAACCGAGCAAAGCACAAATGTGCGAGTGTGTGTGCATACAGGTGCACGCAAACACACAACGCACAATGCGTCCTCACTCACAGAAAGATATTTAGACAAAAGAAAAGAGGACAATTCATCTTTCTTTGACATGTTAATTCTCACGATTGTAAAAACCACATTTCTTCTAACACAGAAAAAATTTACTTTGTTTGTTTACAACCAGTGGCAGTGAGTAAGAACTTCCCACACGATTCCGAGCCACAAATCTAACGTCGTGACCACTTGTTTCTGAGGTTGTGTCTGCCAGCAACAGATCAGAAAGCTGACCAAAAGAAATAAACAAAAGTCAACTGTACCCACGTATCCGGATGTTACTGAATTACAAAAGGGATTATAAACAGCGTGGGTAGTTAGGATCAACAATACCAGGAACACGACAGAATCATAACTGGAAACGGTGTGTTTACACGTGCACTAGAAACTGGAGCATCCTGACTATGGGAAAGGAAAGAGGGCTGCAAAAAGACAACAACAAAAAGAAAATCATGGAACACCTCATAGGTCGTTAGCTGTGCTTTATGGCCTAGTGTGTTATATATATATATATATATATATATATGCTTTCTCTCTGAGGACAGGTAAGTTTGCTTCAACTGCAAAATGTTTCAGTGTTTCAGGAGCTGCGTGTTTTTCTGTGTCAAGTTAAGGAAGGAAATGAGTGTTGCCTTGTGCGATCACATAAAACACTGGAATAAAGCCGCCAGGTGTGTGTTCGTGTCTGCATCCACGACTGAGGCTCCATCACAACAGCGCTGGGGTTGATTAGCGCAGATCATTAGCAAACTGGGCAGCCTGAGGAACAGGCTTTACTACCATAGGCCTGTTACGTAAGTGTTCCTTGATCACTCGAGGGGCCGGCTCTTTGGAGATGGAAAGCACAGTAAAGACGGGGAAGGTGTTGAAAAACAGAAAGATCATGAGGAGGAACTTTAGGGCCAAGAATGAAAATTAAATTGAAGTGTATGCATTTGTTTTTGCACGGTTCTTGTTTTAAACTGGATAATTGTTCCAATATTCTCTTCAATTCCAAACCTGGATATGTTGTGCTTTGTGCAAATCATTTCCTGTGCTCATAAAAGCAACAGATCTATTCCCCTTAAATCCTAATTATGTCCAGGCTTCACTCAGCACGTGTGTAGACAGGCCTGGGCCCGGGTCTTCTTTTCCATAATAACACACAGATATCCTGTGTCCTATTTTTAGATACATAAGTACCAAGGTTGAATGAGGAAGCGTGGGCGGAATTGAATTGCAATGAAGCATAGTGCTGCTTCACGGCTGTGGCTGTCTCTAACTGCGACGCCGCAATGAGGTAAGGTTTATCGGCAGAGGGGCCACGCAGAGGGAGATAATGAGGGGTGGCGCTGTGGTGATTCGATTATTGTCTTCTAATTCATCTAATGTGCCACAGAAAGGATGGAGGGATGAAAATAACGTGGCTTGTGGATCACAACTGAACGGCAAATATGATCAGTTTCGTAGTGTGACTCCATCAAACACGCGGCAGGAGACTAAAGGTTGTTTTCACTAGGCTCAGTAACAAAAGACTAATGAATGCTCTGCAGCGCAAACACGGCCGTCCACAGCTGTTAACATCTGCAGCTGTTTAATGGTGTTTGCTAATCAGCAGCAGTAGGGAGGTGCGCCACAAAACTAGTTCAACAACAACACCAAGGTAAATATGGAAAATTCTCCTAATGGAAAAACCACTCCACTACATTTACAGGCAATGAAACACAATGGAAAACGACAGCATTGGATCTGAATAATAGGTACTAGAGCTCACTAGCAAAAAAACTAGTGGAGCAAGAATGCCAGCAGAAAAGGGGCAGCTAATGAAATCATGACTTGAAAGTAAAAGTAATCTGGTTACTAATCTGCTAAAAATAGAACAGATTCTAATTAATCCTTTCAGCGGAACCAGTAATGCATGAACACAAGAATAAACTGGTTCTGCTCACGAATCACCACAATCTTATGTTCAAGGGGTACAGAGTATTTCAAGAGAAGAAGATTTTCAGTCTCGTCTATTAGGATCCCATTTGCGTTCATTTTACTTTCATCCACTCCCTAAGAAGTCCCCCAATGACACGAGATGTCGTCACTCTTTTGTAACTATTTTTCTCCATTATAGCTGAATTGAACCGATGCATTGCAGAAACTGGGTCAGATGAGTTTGTTTACTGCTAATCAATGCCCTTGGACACAGTTTAGCTCTGGGGCTCTTTACCTGTTCCACTCTGATGAGTTCTTCCTTTGCTCCTACTGCAGGCCCCAGAGGCTCCCATTTTATACGCAGCTTTGAGGTTACCCTGTTTGAGCTTGGATTGAAAATCAATTGCCATAGTTCTTTTATAACAAGATTTTTTTTAATTTTTCACAGAACACTGAGTCTGAGAAGTTGTCAGTGGGTCAACTTATTGCCAGACAGTGTCCTAGCTTAAGCCAATCCTCAAGGACAAACTGGATGCACTAGGAGGGGATCTATTGGGCTGGCATGAAGTCATTTTACGCTGTATTTCCTCACTCTCAGTAGAAATTAATGTAGCCAGAAGGAACAAAGAACTTTAATCTGAAATGTTCTTAATCAATTGAAGGGATAGTTTGGTTTCTTTGAAGTGATGTTGTGTGATTGACTTATCAGTAGCCACTGTACTATATACAGCTGATGGTGGTCAGCACACACCCGGTTTAGAGAAGCAAAGAGGTAAACCGGTAAGGAAGTTAAGGATCTAAATTAACATTTTAAAAAAAGTCCCTCGTCGTTAGACCAGCAACTATTCAGAGAGGTAAAATCTCTCTTTTTGTCGATGGAGTCTGGTAGCGTTGAAGAGAGAGGGTGTGCCGACCACCATCCACTGTAGACAATACACTGGCTTTGGAACCTCACATCAATGAAACCTATCATTTTAAGGCATGAATTTACTTTGGTCAGATGAAAAATTAAGCTCATGTCGGGAAGAACTGTGACATCATTGTTTTTCTATGAGCTGAATTTCAAACCTGTAATTGACACCACTGACCTTAAAAAACACAGTCACACTACTGGTCAGCTAAAAAAAAAAAAAAAAAAGTGACCACATGATGTCACAGAGTGGAACAATCTCTACTGGAGCTCACAAACAAGCGCTAAGTGCGACATTGACCATTGAGCATTGACATCACTTCTCTCATTAGTCACTGTATCGACAGGAGAAGTTTACTTTGGTGCAGGCCTGTTGTCTTTGACATGCAGACGCCACATATCACCACGGGCCACCACAGACCTCTTATGGTACACTTTACAGGCAGATAGAGTCTCTTAGACGATGACAGAAGAGACCACAATCACTTTTAGAGAGAGAACCTGGGAGAGCTTCACCGACAAAGAAAACAACACTGAGTCGCTCAAGAATCTCTTTCCACTTCCAAATATAACTAAATCCTTGTGAAATCGTGAAGTTTACAGCTTAAAAGAGTTAAATGGGCATGACCTTCTGAAGTCGTAATACGTAAGCTACTTTGCATGAACCCGTGCCACAAATTTCTTCTAGAAAAACATCCTTAAATGGGAGAAAAGGCTTCAAGACAGCTACAGACCACCTATACAGTGCAAGCTTATTTAATTAAGTGAAATACCCCAGACCACACTAGAGTAATTTTTGAACCATGTGCAGTCAGTAACAATAACATGAAAGGTGATTGACAACAAAGGCAATGGTTGTAATGGAAAAAAATATATATTAAAGAAAACTTTTGGATTTTCTTCCAGGCCTCAGTCCTTAGCATCTTCTGTTAAACAGTACTGAACAGGTTTTGGGCCAAATATATTTTGCCCATCTATATTCTGAGGAGTTTAAATGTTGAAATGATGAGCAAGGTTGTAAAAGCAAGTTTTATTCAGACTGCTCAGATTATTTTATGTTGCAAATATTTATGTACTCTATAATCACGGCTCTAAACGTGGTGTATAATTAATGTCAATTTTACACATGAAGTTGATAAAGTTTCAATTATTTCCTTAAATTTGCTAGACTCAGGACAACATAATCACGACGCTCCAGGTGATCGGTGATTGCTTTTTCTGAACTTGGGTTGAATTCTTTACTTGCATGCGCCAAACTGGATCCTGAGAGGAAACCTTTCGAACTCAAACAAACAGTTCAGTGAAACAGTTCTTGGTGAGGGAGACGTTGGATGTTTCTATGGTGGATTTATCAGTATATATTTTGTGTCTTGTTTAGTCTCGTATTGTTCTCAGTGTTTATGCATGTACTGTATGTTTTGCTGAGTCTCTATTTTGTGCTGTTCCTCATGTATTTTGCTGAGTTTAATGGCCCATCTAAGATCGCCATTGCAAAAAAGCTTATATGCTATAAATGCTTGTCTTTACACAAATGATCTGTTATGTAACTCTTTGAAGTTGGGTACACTAAATGTCTGAGGGTTTCCAGCTGCGAGAGAGAGAGTTATCTTGTGCCTCATTAACATCCTCTCCACTATCTATCTATCTATCTCCACTGATACTTTGAGAACATGGACAACAGAAAGTAGTGATTACTACAATAATAACTGAGTGAGAGGGAGAGAGACTACAAAAAGACAAAAACCACACATGGAAAGTGGAGAGAGGGAGAGAGAGAGGGACAGAGATGGTGGAGAGGCTCCAGTGAGATGTGACACTGTGATAACCCGGCCTCTCTATCCACTCGTGAGCCTCTTCTTGTTCTGCCTCAGCGATACTTCAAAGCCGTGCTTCAAAGTGGGCTGAAGCTGCCTTCATCGCACCCCCGCCCCACCAACTGGCCTACCCTGCCTCCCAGCCCCAACCCCTGCACATACACTGATAAGTCAGTAAATCATAACCATGCGCACACAACCTCCCACGCGTAACTCAGTAGTAGACAAAATCATTCAATATTGCATTAGCGGTAGCTTCAAAGAGGCTCATAATATATAATCTATAACATACGAACACACTGAGCCAAGCCCACACTGAAGAGAACTTCTGTGTTCTACAACTACACAGCCTGGTATCATTATCATGCCCTATAGCACCGTTAAATGTCCACTTTATCAGAACGTCAGCAGAGTTTCAGGGCAGTTTCAGAATAGCCCCCTTTGCAGTGAGATAGATTGGGTATGCTATTAGGGAGCTGAGATTGAAATCGTAGACTGAACAATAAAAGAACACTACCAACTAATTTCAAACTTGTGAGTGCATATCAGAACAATTCATCTAGACTGGGTACATTAATCTCATTTGTACGGGTTACGACCACAACGTAACACTATTTGCAATAAAGTTGTTGACTGGTGGATTGGAAAAATTGTATTTTTACTGCAAGTCAGTAGACAAACAAGAATGCATGCATGCATGCATGCAAACAAATAATAATAGTAATAAAAAAAAACATTCAGCGATCTCACCAGCAGGATGTTAAAGATGACGTAGAGGATGAGCATCCACAGATACCTGTAGCCCATGTGGAGTCCTGCCCACAACCAGACCAGAGAGATGAGCAGAAAGAGGTAGAGGACCAGCGGCACCTCTGCAGCACGAGATAACAAGAGAGAAGGATTATTACAGGGCAAGATTAATTAAACGTTTGATTCAAATCATGAAGGCACAATACAAGTGATTAGCTTATATGTCATTTTTAGAATTTAGATGAATATTAGTTCGCATACATGTACTGTCTCATGTGAATATTTCAAGCACTTGTGTGTGATAGTGTGACATAACGACCCTATTCATTCATTCATTCATTCATCTTCTGTAACCGCTTGTCCTGTGAAGGGTCGCTGGGGGGCTGGAGCCTATCCCAGATGTCATCGCAGGGCTAACACAGAGAGACAGACAACCACTCACACTCACATGCACACCTACGGCCAATTTAGAATGACCAATTAACCTAACGAGCATGTCTTTGGACAGTGGGAAGTAGCCGGAGTACCCGGAGAGTAAAGCGTAATCCTTATTTGCTGGAAAGGCTTTTGAAGGAAGGTCTGATCAACCCAAGAGCAGCGCCGTAAAATGAGAGTGGATGTTACAGTTGTTAGCGAGCCTCAGGAGCTGCTTAATGAACCAACTCTTAGAACCCCAATTTAACACCGGTATAAGACGTTTCTGCTCCAACGGCCCGTTGAGTCCATGTGGTACGCATGTGGACTCAGATTAAAGCCTCAGCCACTGGAGAGGAGACACATAAAGCTGGCGGAAAAAGAGCCACACACACTTATGCATGCCAGGAAGTAAGTGTGCACTGGGACCTGCACTCTCCACCCGGGGCTTCATCTATCGAGCATTTGCGGTGCCTGTTACGCAGTTAAGTGCACAAGAAGAAGCGCTGATACCGCTCTAAGAGCCAGCGTGCACAATCAGTTTGTTAGAACAAATGGTGGCGGCAACCATTGTGTTGGCGAGGCCTCATTCATATGTACTGTGTATTCTAAAAGGTTGTAATGGTGGGGTGAAAATGGAGTTGATTATCAAAATGGAGAAAGAAAGCTCATCCAGAGCTGAAACACATAATAGGAAAACCAGAACTGCTGGGTTGTACTATTGTGACTATTTGAAATGAATCATACATTGCCTGCTAATGGTATGTAGCATGACGGTACAAATATTGATATTTGCAATGCTTAAAAATTATTCTGACAGACTTTGTGGCAACAAGCCTGCTGACCCCACCTCTACTTTGACAAGACTATGGATGTGACTCAACTAACTAATAATCTTAATAATCAAGCAGAGTTTATACGCGGGACATAGACACCATAACCTACACAGGTGTGAGCCATTTATACTTCGCTCGTCAGTTTGGTTCGCTCCGTAAAAATGCCACCCAAAGGCTAGTCGGCGCTGTGTCTTTTTTTGCCAATTGGGTTAATTTTTGTTTCCACTTCCTGCTTCACTTACAACAACTGAAGCCTTCGCCTATACTCATACAAATGTTTATACTTCCTTTCCTCGATGTGTTCCATCTTTATTGCTGCACATTTATTGATACAGGTGTGCCTCTCTTCATAGTTTACAATCAGCAAGTAGAACACCCTTTAGTAAAAAACATACATGACAATTGCCACAAAAGCACCCTCTACATTGTACATGCTGTACTATACGATATATGGTGGAGAGAGACATTTAAGCATACACCGACCAGCCATAACATTATGACCACTGATAGGAGAAGTAAATAACATTGACAATCTTGTGACAATACAGTGTTCTATTGGGAAACATTTGGACCTGGCATTCGTGTGGCTGTTACTTAGACATGTACCACCCACCTAGACCAGACCAGGCCACCCCACCCTATAGCAATGCTGGCTGCAGACCACACACAAAAACGGTTTAGGAACAACTCGAAAAACAGCACAAGGTGTTGACCTGACCTCCAAATTCACTAGATCCCAAACTGATCAAGTATCTGCAGGATGCACTGGAACAATCCTGATCCACAGAGGCCCCTCTCCTCAACCCATAGGATCCAAAGGCCCCCACAAACAACATTCTGTTGCCAGACACCACAGGACACCCTCAGAAGGCCCATGTCCATTGTCTAATGAGTCACAACTGCTTTGGAGGCACAAGGGAGACCTACACAATACTAGGAAGGTGGTCATAATGTTATGCCTGATCTGTGTATCTTTTGTATTTGGGTTGTGTCAACTGTTACTAAGATAAGACCACAAAGAGCTATGTCTACACGTGTTTCTAAACTGAGCTGTGTTGTTGCAACTGGTGTCAGTGGTAACCCACTTTCTATGAGGGCCTCTTTAAGGTGTAGAGCACATCACACTACTGAAGTAGAGGTATTCACCTCTACACTTCAAACACTATTTAAAGCAGGACAGAACAATGTGTTTCTTTTATTTGATTTCGTTTGATATGTTGACATGTTGTTTTACTGCCAATCAGGAACAGACTGAGATCACTGTCAGAGCAAATCATCTCAACAGAGAAGGAACAAGAGAGATGCAGTAGCTCATTACGTTCCAGCTTGTTTCTTTCAGTAGGAACGAAAATCCACGATCTGGTTCTTAAAAAGAAAAAGACTTTGTGGAAAAACAAAAACAGGATCCACTTGAGGGATACTTGTGCACATATCTATTTAGTCTGCTTTTTAAATATTTGTGTAAGAAAGAAAGTTGCTTTACACAAAATGGGTGAGACATTTGTTTACCAGTTGACTGTTACAGAAGTAATGCACTAGTCACATGTGAACGTGGCGCATTCAAAACACACCCACATCATGAGCACCGCGCCCAGCCCGGCTGGGATGCCGGTTGCAAATGAGGGATCTCTGGTAGTGATGCTGCTAAGACATGACCAGCCATCACCATCAAATTAGAGTCTAACACAATTTTGATGGGTCAACACTAGCTGGGGACAGACAAAGGCCTTGTTGCTCCAGTAAATGAACTTAAGTTCAGGCACAAGGCTTTCTCTCTGATCTGTCTCTCTCCTTTCTTTGTTTCCAGTTCCCTCTTCCATTTTAGGAACCAGCGGGGGCAAAGAGCCAACCTTCCATCATTCCATCCATTTTCCGTCAACCAACAAACTTCCTCTAAACAGTTAAGGAGTGGTCTTTGTTAGTGAATGAGTGATTAATATGCATTTGCAGCACTGACTGTTGAGTTAAGGACACAGCACACATTAATTTAAGGTGACCTTTGAATCAAACAACCTGGAAACCCACGTCAAAATTATACCACTGAGTTGCTGTAATCTACTGGTCGGTGTTATGTAGGACAGAGTGTACAGTTCACTTCACAAGTAGGATGGAAACACAGGGCACGGGGCCCAAGTTTGCACAAAAAGCCCTCACTTATGTGACACTTCCACCGCCCTGTCATTCCCGCTCTGCTCCCACTCTGCTCCCAGCTCTGCTCCTTATCTCACTGCAACTTTCCTCTGGCTCAGCCCAATTACACTTTCTTAGCAGTGCTTCTTTAGTTTCCTTTTATATCTTTCCCTTTTGCTTGGAATTATTTCCAGTGAGTTTTCATTCTTTCCTTCTGTCATCATTTTCCAGTGCTTCAGTATTATTATTTCACACCAAGTCTCTATATACTTTGGATATCACTTTTCAACCCCAACCCCCTACCCCCCCTCTGCTCAGTCTTTCTGCTGTTTCAAGCAGCACACTCTTTTTCTATCTCGCTCCCTCTCTTTCTTCTATCTTACACATCTGTCTCCATGTCCTCCCTGTCTGGTTTGATTTTTCCAACCATGTAAGCACATTCCAGTCTGTGGACGGGGCAGAGCTCCCACAGTAAGAACAGGTTCCCAGAGCCAAATGGAGACTGGCTGCAAAATGCTGACTGACTGTTGGGCTTGATACTCCTGCAGTAAGAAGAAACAAAAAGCGGAGAGCAGGCACGCGTTTCCAGAGTTGACTATACGTGTGCACATTTATGTGAATGTGCATGAACGCATTTGTAAGGTTTGGCATAAACATGCAACACGATCTGAGCTTTCTGCAGAACAGAAATTAAATGATTTCATAGCAATCTTTCCATCTGGTGTAGCTAAAAAAACCAAAAAACACACACTTTAATACCCAATGGTGCAATTACCGTCTCAAACGATTTCCAGTGATTTTTCTCTCAATGCGAGGGAACAGATTTTTTCCACATGCAGGCAAGTTTACATTTGATCAGAGTGGGCCCTTGGTGTGACAAGACAAACTGAGAAGAGAGCGTGGGTTGAAGAAAAACAGCCGGGAAGAAACACAAGTCGGTGCTGACATTACTGTCACACAGAGGTCAGCAGCTGTAATAACAACAAGCCGTAAAGAGCACGTGTTGAGTGCACCTAGTTAGAGCTAAGAATTATGAACGGGGGGATGAGATTATTCTTAAAAGAAAACAGTATAACACCCAAAACCAATTAATACATTAAGTTGAACTCTTTAACCATGTGTCTACACAAGAGTTTTAGGAATGTTGAGATCAAAACATAAACAAGTGTCTTCTCTCTAATAAAGCAATTACAGTCGCCAATTAAACCTTATCTGTGAAATTTATCTGTTTAGTTCCGCAATCTTGATCAAAGTACAGTCAGGTGCTATAAAAATCTAACAATAATAGTTATTCATTCAACTCTTCTGCGGAAAACTGAACGTCTGCTCACTCGAGTGTCTAAAGGACATCGTGTCTTGTAAACACGCCTTGTAGGTTCAGTTGGGGCTGTGATAAGGCTTAACCGATGTGCTTTGGATATGCACTGCTGTTGAGTGTTCCAGCCTTCTCCACAGGAGTAAGAACAGCTCTGCAAGTTGGGAGGAACGTGCCCAAAGCACACACTGGCACACTCGCTTGATTTTACTGGCATCTGAAGTCCTGCTATATTTCCCACAGCCCTGTGAGTTTTGCATGTGGGCCTGTAACAGGCGTGCGTGCACGCAAACAGATTAGCCCTCAGCTTATCTCATCAGTTGTTTACTGCAGTGAGGAATTTGAATGTGTGACCTCAATATTCATTGTCCAAATGGCGTCAGCTATCCCACAGGTTCTGCACGAATCTCAGGGAAGTCAAAGTCAAGTTAATCTCACTGTATTAAATACATGGTAGTAATGAGTGGTTGTCAGATTTAAAGGGGGCGAGCATAAAAAGAGTGTCTAATGATCATAACAAGGCTGGTGGTTTGTCAGACTGCAGGTCTGAGACTGGTCAGGGTGCAGTGCAGCTTGTAAACAGTCAATAAGTCCAGGGAATGAGAAGAGGCACAGCCTTTATTTAGAACAATAAAATATATGCCCTCACAACAGTGACTCTAGACATGTTGAAACAAAGCCAATACTGACATACTCCATAAGAGTTGAAGGAGTTGTACTGAACTGAATTGAGAAAAACTGCGACTAAATGAAGCCCATATTGATTGCTTATATACAACATGCATATGTATTGCGTGCCCAGGTATAACGCTGCAGCTAAATTTAAATTGTTGCACAAAGTAATACACTTTTCACATTGCAGATATTCCCCACAAAATACTTCACAACATTTGTATAGTATGTGTTGTGCTGCCCTTTCTCCGCATTTGCTCTCTTGTTCTCTCTCTTACAAAAGCCCTGAACACTGGGTTGCTGTGCAAGCTACTTCATCTACACTTCATCACTGTGCTGTACCATGCTCCTAATTATTCTATGCCTCTGTTTTCCATAGAGCATACCGAAACACTCCTACAAGCTGGCCCCAGTCTAGTTTGTAAATGAGAAAGTATTCCTCTCTTGTTAATAATACACATGCGGCTCAGCAAAGCACTGTTTTCTACACTACTTCAGAGGCCACACACAGAGGGCAGGACAAACTCCCTGCACTGGCACTAATGCAGGCTTTGCTTTGTCATTGGAGGGCCTCGACTGAGCAAAACAAGCTAAAGCCTGCTGATTCTGACTGATGGCCACTGATTACAGTCATGGTGCTGAAGGGCTAAAGAGGTCTGGCTAGGATCTCCATGTGTGGGCAAAGTGATTGACTGCACTGAATAAATAGTATTGATTCATACTGGTCATAAACCATAGGACGGTTTCTGTGTAAACAAGGGTGTTGCATTATGCAGTTTTAGTTTTTGTCTTATTACACGGCACTGGGTGTATTTAGCACTTTAAATAACCTTAAATATAAACCAAAGCCCACCTGAATGTTATTCATGACACCTATTTAACCTTTGCTTTAAGCCATATTCAGTTCTACTCACATAAAACCACATAAGGGCCAATTGCCAAAAAAAAAGTTAGGACTATCAGCATTATATTGACCAAAACCAGGTACTGAGAACGTGTTGTTGTGTTTCTGTATCAAGGACAGAAGACAGAGATAATAAGCTGAGCAAAATAGGGGTGTAGAAAATAGGGCAAACATTAGAGGCGGATACTATTTAGTTCCTGAGGGCATCTTGGCAGCAGGTTAGCAGTTTGTGCGGTGTTTGTACAAGGGTGTAGAGAAAGAGATAAAGAGATTGTACACAGCAGCAATCTTCTTATCTTTGAGCGTGCATGTGTTTTTACCTCTAGGAGGTAATAGTGTGAGTATTTTCAAATCAGTATTTATGCAAAAATGAATACATTCGTGTATGCATTAACATTTTTTGGAGGTTGACTGGTTACCTGTGCTGTTGGTCCGCCCGCGGTAAAGGTCATCGTAGGCCTTCCACTGCTGCGTAACTTGGTAGGCGTGGATGAATACCACCAGCACTGCCACTAGGCAGATGAGAGGCACTAGTACTGCCGTGCACAAAGCAGCATAGATGTTTGGGATAAAGCACCTATAGGAGGAATGGACAGAAATGCAGTTAATTGTTTTTTGCCTTAGTGTATGTTCTTTTAAGCACCATGGGAGAAAAAAGATGGGAGACAAGAGAACAGAAAATCACACTAAAAAAGCTTAAAGAATGAGTCCCCCTTAGAGTTAAGCCGTGGAAAACGGAAACACACTTATCGCACTACATTTACTCCAGTTAAGACTTTGTTTCTTCCGGTTTCACAAACAGGATCTGTTCACTGAGATCTCCTGAGCCTGCCTAAGACTCACAGGATTCTTGCTCAACAGCAGCAGCAGCAGCAGCAAAACACGTATGTTCTTAACTCTTCCGAACCACCAGGTCCCCCTGCAGCTATAGCGGGATAATATCTAAGCCACAGAAGACTGAACATGTGCTTTTTTTTTCTATTTAAAGAATGAAAGAACATTCAAATTAATCAAATAATATATTAACTTTAATATATTAAAGAACGCTATATGAATAGAAGATGAATGTGGATCAGTGTATTCTGATCCTGCCGAACAGCCAAAGGAGTTATCTATTTGAGGAGGGCTTATTAGAAATAATAAAAGGTCAAAAGGAACATTTTTTCCTCAATAAATCAGAATTACTCACTAAAGCTATTTTATAATCAGGCTGTTTCCTCTTTGGACAGTTTGTATAATGGTGCGAGTCAGTGCGTCACTTGACTGTCTCTCAGTTGTTTTCCGTTGACATCTCAGGAGTTCTTTCCCAGCTTCCTCCAAACGGAGTGAAATATTTTTCTCTGGGAAAATCAACATGCCCATATAAACTATAACCGCCAAACACTTTGGAAAACACCCACGTGACTTTGTTCACAAAACAAGCTCGGGCCCTTTTTCGGTGGGATCATCAAATACAGATAGGACATTTTCGCAGGTCAGGAAAAATAATTGGATCGATGTTAGCCATAACATGAGACGAGGTATGCCAAATAAAGCATTGCATCACCCTATCCCACCAAGATAGTCAGACTGAGAGAGGGCAAATACACTAGAATATGGATATTTGTACGAGTGTGTCCTTGTGAGGGGGTGAGATCCTACTGTACTGAAAGTTTCACAAGAAAGAGAAATCCCAGGGATTCCTGAAGGTACATGTGAAGAAAACATTGCCCCGGGGCCTAATTCACTGACTTCATGGTTTGAGAGTAGAGATAAAACAAGCAATGCCTTTTATGGGGTACTTTCATACAGCAGAAGTACAACTGGGATTTTCTTTTTCATATGTAAGGCAGAGTGAGGTAATGGGTCACTTAAGCTCAAGTCCTTGTACAGAGAAAAGAAATCAATTTAATCTGTCTACAGATATTGCTTTGGTTAGATCACAGGACGTTCAAGCCTTAAATTTGCATTTCCACTGTTGACACTATAAAACTAGCCTGGTTGTATAGTAGCCAAACATGAACCGGTGCGTCCAGATAACAGTGTTTGCCCTTTCAGAATAAAATAAGAGCCGGTGAGAGACAACCCATTTAAAAAGGAATGACATTTACAGTGGTGAAATGTTGATGGTCACTTCTGCTCATCGGTTGCAGATGTAATAGGTAAGAGAGGACTAGAGTCTCTTTTACTTTCAAGGCTTTAGTGAAAAACAGAATATATTATTGTGATGTTCGACGTTTTGTTTGCTACAATTATTAACACACTTTCTTCACACTTTTCTTCTTGCAGTTTAAGTTTTTTCTTTTCTTGAAATCTTGAAAAGTTTCTTGAGAAATGAAATGTTAAAATCCGTAACATGCTCATTGCTGTCGGTCCACGTTGCATGTTAAAAGTGAAAAATATGGACTCAAGTCAAAATAAAAAAGAAGACAGGGACAACACTATTCTGATCACAAGTCTACAACACAAATATGTCTTTCACTCAGAGTTAGCAACTGTTGCTCGGATATATATGACACAGAGATATAAATACTATCCAAATACAATATATATGAGCTAAAAACAGCTGTTGACGCAAGGTTCCGAGCTTGACACTTGTTTGTACGCAGGCAAGGTGAAACTGAGACAACTGGGGTGGCGAGAGAACAAGAAGTTACCTGTTTACACTGGTGAGGAGGGAGGAAGAGAGAGAGAGAGAGAGAGAGAGAGAGAGAGGGGGGGGGGGGGGGGGGGAGTGCGTGAGAGAAAGAGGGGAATAAATTCAAAGGCTGTCTCGTTCCCTCAAAGAGGAAGGTGTGCTTCCCGGGAAACTGAATACTCCTCTGTGCCCTTAAATCTCCCGTGTGTACGCTCACTGTCTCACACTCGCCCTCCCACAGGAAACACGCACACACACTTGATCCGAAGGATAACAGCCACACCTAAGACCACTGGTTAATTTTAGATGTGATTTAACTCTTCATCAGTGTTTGGCTTTGCCCGCCGCACACACTCGTTCACATGCACACAAAGACACACGGGCACACGCGTGAAAATGGAAACCTACGATTATGTACGTTTTTTTTATCTGAACTATTCCATCTGTTGTGTTTTAAGCATCAGGTGATCTACTGTATATATATCTAAGGTAACTGGTTAAATACATAGCCCCATTAAGCAGGCTTTCTTAAAGACTCCACCTCCAAGGTAAAGAATCAGGTTTCAGTAGGAGGAGATGCCTGCAAACACTGAATCTCATTCATTTATTCATTCACTTGATTGGGCAAGCTACCTCCTCACATGACGTCACTGGTTCAGGTGTTTTCTGTTTCTCTTCTCTGGTCAGAAGTGGAATTTCCCTAAGCCTAAAAGAGAAACCATCTCAAATGACTCAGACCAGTTTAAAGAGACTGGCTTTATGAGTTGCTTGGTGAAAACAGATTACGTCATTAGCCTTGGATCACATTCATCTCCTTGCCATCGGTTCAAAGAGAGCATTTTGGTATATGCACTGTCCACTCACACGTCTCCTTGCACCAGTCCGTATACAGCGTGTATGTTCCATCCGAAGCCTCCCAGCAGAACGATGACCAGGACGATGATGACCAGAGCTGGAAGCCCCCAGCCCAAGAGGAAGTAGAGCAGGTACCGACGATCTGTGTGCTCATCATTCATCACCAGTACTTGCCAGAAGTTTACAGCCTGAGGGAAGAATGTGTAAAGGAATGTGAACCGGAAAAACAAGCTTCGTGGCCTATGACAAGTCTCCTATCATAGCGCAATTACTTTGTTATAAAAGACAGGACTTTTGATTTCAGCTTTCTTTGCTTGTGAAGACACTCGGTCTTCATAGTCAGTGAAGCACCAAAACACACACATACAACCACACTTGCGTTACGCCAGAAATAGCTGTGTCTCCTCTGTAATCAAGTGGGCTTTCATAGTTTCATCCATCTGATACACTCAGCCCTGCATTGTTACGTAAAAGGCTTTTCTGACCACCTGTTGATATCAGCACAGAGACAATGTCTAATCCCTTGGTGACGACTATCAACAGCCACTGCAGGGAAGAAAGAAAGAGCAATGGGTCATTTTATATTTTAAAATCAAGGGTAAAGCACTTAGTGCCATATTTTTGGTTCTCTGTGTAGGTTGGGGATACAAACTATTTGATCTTCACTCCATCTTACTGTTAAAACAAAAAAGTCTTTGAGGAATTTCCTTTAAAAGAAGATTTAGGGGTCACTGGGAAATCAATTAGAGCTTATACAACATGCCGCCAGCTGATGATGTTTCTGTCCATCTGTTTGCCAACATTCAAGTGGGACATATGCACACAGGGCAGTGTGACGCAACTGATTTCAGGGGGTTAAGGGATGCTGATTATTCCTCAACTGTTACCAAAACAATATTGTATAACCACTGACAGTACAGATCTTTCTGCACAAACACACAATAATGAACACCAACACACACTGGAGGGCTTGGGTTGTGTAACAGCCTGACTGCAGTGCCCTGACACAATAGAGTGATGTCAGTCAGATTCAAGAACTGCTGTTCCTTGGCTGTGAGCTCGTACAATAAATGGATTATATGTAACTTTGTGCTGAGCTGTTGCCTCTGCAGTGGCTGCATCCCTCGCTGACTCTTGATACTACAGCCTAAAGCATTGTGTTTCCAGGCTAAATGGCGGGGATACAGACAAGCAAGCTTGCTGACTAGTTGACTTGATGTTTGGCTTTTGCTTCTGTATTATAACCATGTTAAAGGGATGCCTGACTAACTGAAATAACCAAACATTTTTCCCTGTTTACTGTGGAATGCACTGGAACAAGCCTGATTCACAGAGGCCCCTCTCATCAACCCATAGGATCCAAAGGTCCCCACTAACAACATTATGTTGCCAGACACTGCAGGACACCCTCAGAGGGCCCTTGTCCATTCTCTGATGAGTCTCAACTGTTTTGGAGGCACAAGGGAGACCTATGACCTCATAATGTTATGCATGATCGGTGTACTTTGCAGGTTGTAAGTAAGCTGAGGTTGTCTCTGCAGCCAAGCTAGTCTGGATAGAGATTAAACTCTCAGCTCTTTTCTGGCATTACGTCAGTGCATATTCCATTGGACATGCATAGTCTTACACACACACACACACACACGGTTATTGAAAGTTATTGATTTAGTCTTGTTCTCGGTCTGAGATGGGTTGCTGGCGCCCACTCATATCAGCCACTTATCTGAAAGCAGCTACCTGATAGGAGGGGAAAAATGAGCGGAGAGACATCACTGGGGTCGATACGGAGTCGTGGGTGAGGACAGACGGGTTTTAATGCCACACATCATTGACAGTGAGATTGGCAGCTATATTTTCCTTGTCAGCTTCTATAGATGCTGACAATCAAGAAATGATCAGAGATTCTCTTTGGCAGCGGCGTTACAGGACAAGGGCAACATTGAGTGAGCGAGTCCTAAGTGGTTTACATCACCTCCTCCTGTTTGAACGCCTTCTGGGGTGAATAGTTGTTTGCGTTTCCTCCATTTGATCCAATCGACCCGGCTACTATACTAACTACAACCATGTGTGTCTAAAACCAGTCTGTACGTCACAACCCTTTTCATCCGAGTTTCAGTTCTCGTCATCCAGATTCTAACACTCCTAAAGCCACATGAAAGCCTTTGGCTTCGGCTTTTATCCCTTAAGATACCTCAGAAGTCATAGCCAGCAAACAATCTGATATGAAAAAACAGTGCATACATCCGGCACGTACAGCACGGCATGGTCCCAGAATTACCCTACTCAGGTCAGTCGCCATTTGCTTATTCAAGAGCTAATCTTATAATACAGGAGAGATTATATCCACTTCATAAACAATGACACATGCTGCAAGTGACTGAAGAGTGGTGTAAACAAAAGCAAATGTCAAGGAATTACGCATGAGGGGGACAACTGGAGGAAAATAGGGGGGAGAATAGGAAGTTCATTTAGGGACAGGTTCCCTTGGGATCTGGGTGGGTCTGTGTTTGGTTGGACCCAGAATAACAGATTTATGACGTATAGATTTTTTTCTGGCAATAAATAATAAATCAAATATTAAAAATAAAATGTTCTTTTAGTCGAGGTGGGTGGATCATATCCAAATTTCTTTATGGTTTTCTATCAAATCTATCTAATCAGGCTATGTTTTAAAAGTCCCAAACAAATCATCGAACAAGGAATAACTTTAATTCAGTAAATACTGTACGTCATGGAGGATCAGCTGAGGGACAACGGCTCTTTTTAAAGAGGTGCTCTGAGCCTATGTTCACCACATTCCTGTGCTGTCTCAGCAGGTCACAAGTCATTCCTAGCCTCTGTGAGGGATTAAAACTGGCTTAGGTGAGATTTAAACTGCCAACTTAAAATCACATTCTATACTTTGGGTTTTTGTGTTGCACACGCGTAACGCATGTTTGCAACAGACACAAACAGGTCTAATATTTAGGTGTCTATGGAGTCGATATCAGCCTCTAGCTGTCAGGGCAGCTCAAGTCTTCATACCTTTAAGTTGCCAAAGTGGCTCTGCGGCTCAGCCATTAAGGCATAAAAGAGAGCACAAGATAAAATACAGGCCAGATGGTTTAGAAGGAGGGGTCAAGGCCCAAATGGGGTGAGCTGTTACTAAGTGGTACCAGTCTGGGGTCAAAGGTCATGTCATGCAGCTTTCTGATACCTTCATCTTGCCGCCCTAAAGAAAACTTGCCTCAGCCCACGTGTTATAGGAATGAAGTTTCACTAGTTGTTACATAAAAAAAAACACATGCTACACGTAAGGAAGAAAAGAAACAATGGGATCCCTTTGTGTGCCATGCTATGAAGAAACTGAGCAGAAAAGGAGATTTTATTTTCAAACCTAAAATATCTTATATTAATGATTAAATGCACTATCACACACACCATTACTATAGCTTCACAGTATGGTATTGGATAAGTAGTTTTCAGTTTTTCTAATTGCCATCATCCAGCGCGCCTACAGAAATCAAAAGGTACAGCTAACGACTACATCTAAGTGTGCTGTATGTTTATTGTTTTTAGTTTTTGCTTGTTAACTTGGTATTACCTGTATGAGCATCCAAAAGAACTGGCTCAGATGGAAATAGTGAGAGAAGAGAGCCAGGGTTGCACAGCTGTCCTCGGACAACATTCGGCCACGAAAAGCTGACACCAGGAAACAAATCTGTAGAAAAAGAGAGAAAATATACATTTAGTGAAAAGTACCATTGCTATTTTCTTTTTTTTTCTTTTTAAATTGCGTTACAGAGTTTGTTCATTTTTGAGAGCACATTTTGCTACATGGATCACCGACACACACGCAGGTGTAGTACTCGTTGCGGTGTCAGCAGGTCGTGGTGCGGCGATTTAGTACTCTTTTAATAGCCTATACATTTTTAAATGAAACAGCAGGAATCAGATCCCTCCCTCCTCTTACAGAGAGACATCCAATTCCGCAGACCTGTTACATCACCATGCAGCAAACTATGAAGGCGGACGCAAAAATAAAAGCACCGACAACATATACAACACTGACAAATGTGTCCTTTCACATCATCCCCCACGCGCAAACGTTTGCACAAAGGTGTGGGAGTTGCACTTTTCCAAAAAGACAGAGCCAGAAGGCGAGGGACAGAAGAAGGGGAGAGAGGTTTTTTTTTCGTAGGCACGAACGCATTCGCCGGCCAAAATTCAATTTGTAACATTGGAGGCAGGGCCGCGCGGGAAACCCACGAGGGCGGCAGAGAATACTGTTGCCCTGCTGTCCATCAGAGAGCTTCATTAACCTGTGGTGCCAGTATACCCGGGTGAGTGTTACATAACCCGCAGCCTGTCGACCCGCTGCCAGCGACATGCACCAGAAAGGAGGGGAATGGAAGAGGAGCAGAGGGATGTGGGAAGAATGATAACTTGTCACTTTTCCATTTTATTCAATGGAGGATATTTTTAAGTGACATCTTAGGCTACATGAATTTTTTGCATTTTGTTTTTACTTAATAAAGCCAAGCAAATGGTGTGAAGACGGATGAGATGAGCGCTCTACATCTCCAAAACAACATAATGTACCCCACAACACGTCATATCACTCCACAGTTCCACCCATTTTCATAAGAAAGGTAGTGTTTGTGCTGTGACATGAGCTGTGACATGAGCTGTTATCCACTGTCACGCAGCTTTGTTTGACTTGTTTTGCGTTGAGGTTCCTCCTAATGAATGGTATTAAGTGACATGCCCTTCAGAGGACACTATAAATACTGTTTGAGTAGGGTGATGTCAGTGCATTCACTCCTCAAATGTCTTTTCTTTTCAGGCTGTCTTTTGAAGTGCATTCAGTGTCTTTTTTCTCATCAGTTTCTTTTTTCTTTTTGCGCTGCCCTATTTTGTTATGTATTTTTTTCGTTTCCTAAACCTATCGGGAGAACTCAGAATGACCATTCCTGGATTTTCCAACTCTTATTAACCCTGTCTGCATCCTCCTGCTGAGTAAGGGGAAAGTCATGGCCAGAGAAAAAACATAAGAATCATGAATCAGTTTCCCATCCGTGCTCCAAGCCCTGGAGGCTGTGTGAGTGGGTGGAACGGCACAGGAAGGGAGCTCACGCCTGAACTACCTGGAATTGGGCCTAAACAGAGAAGCTCTTATGTAGCTTATGGGAAGTGAGATTATGCAGTGAGGTTGTGTGTTTTAGCCTCATTTGGCCAAAGTCACGGCCTATTTAAAGCAAGGGGGAAATTACAGAGTGAGAAATGCTAAATACGCAGCTGGACACAAGTCACGTGATCTCAAGCAAATACAGTACGCAGTACCTACACAATGTTTGTCTAAATTAGATTCTGGCTGTCACACGCAACGCAATAATATTGTGAATACTGAAACACTGGTCTGAAACAGCTTTGAGAAATGCACCCGCACAGATGCAGTAAAGCTGTTTGTGACACACCCTACTTGTCACACTGGATGCACTGACCTGTGCTGACACAATGACATAACAAGCTCGACATGACCTAGGAACTATGCGGCTTGGGTCAAGGACAGAAAGCCAGAAAACAGGTATGATAAACCATTCCGGATAAGTTAACAAGGCACAGCGGGGATTTCATACAGACTTTATTTGGTCAGAGATTGTCTGATCTGTCATAAAATAAGCGGTCACACACACAGGTACAGACACACACACACACACGGGAACTGGACCTGACTTTTTATTGCTTTTTGTTTCCTATTACATAATACTCTATTGTCACGGCTATAGCATCAAGCTGTAATTCATAGGAAGAGACCAGCTTCCCGTAATCTCGGCATTGACAAGAACCTGTTGATGAAACTACAGGCAGCTTCAATACTGAAACTAATGTGGGTGCGGCAGAGATAAGGGAGTTATCCAGCCTGACTGGAGATAATTATACAGAGGACAAACAAATTGATGAAACTCGTGAAGCAGCATGCAGTATAAAGTTTATGGTAAGACAGTTGAGGGGGAGCTGTCTTCATTGTACACATTATTAGCACGAAGGTGCAAAAGTGCTCTGAGCTCAGTATACTCACTTATGAAGATGGACGGGAGTCCTTCAAATCATGTTCTTTAATAGCATATTTCCTACATCTGTTGCCTTATAGAGGAGGCAAAACAGTAACAGCCACTGAGATGAAATGCTTTTGAAAAAAAATGTATAGTCAGCATTAAACTATTAGCTGGAGGCCTAATAGCTGAAGTAAGAAGGTATGAGGGTCATGGTTGCCATTGTTCGGTCAGTTGTGAGAATAACACAGGTATGTACGTGCATGTCAACTTTTTAACAGTGAGCTGCCACAGGTATGGGTTAGTTAGGCCTGCAGCTCTGCAGTCTGACCTTCTTTTTCTTTTGAGTAGGACAGGACGGGAGTCGACCTGTCTAGACCCTGAGGCTACGGACTTATTCAAAGCAGAGACTGAGAGGTGGAGCAGGACTCTAATCACAAGTCCTGTCAGTGTCAGCGTGAGTCATGTGTGCGCTTCTGTGCTCCTGTCTCCAGTAAACCAGGAATCCCCAAAGCTCACACAGATAAAGCCTGAATGCCTGCTAATATATAACCCCATTATAAAAAGTTGACATCATGTCAACAAGCTGTCTCATGTGTGTGATCTTTGTTCACAACACCTAGGAAACTGCCTTTGAGCAAATAACATATTACTGAGACAGAGGCCATGAAAAGTAAAATAGCTCTAACAGCTCTTCTTTCACCTTCCTACCTTGTCATCAGGTCAAAAACATTACATCTGAACAATAGGTTCAACTCCATTACTAAATGTCCAATCAGAGAACTCCCCTTTGTGGCCCTGAAGACGGTCCATTTACTGTCGTTGTTGCTTTTATTCCTGACATTTTGCTGCCTCAGGATTAATTTTACTTCCCTCTAGACACGATTTAACCTCATTCTGATATGACAAATAGGCCTGACACAAACTTGTTTCTACACCTTATCGTAGCCGCGGTACATGACACAGAGGCTGAAAGCAAGCCGCCTCTTCAAAACGAAGCTGAAAGGAAAGAGAAATGTTTTAAAATGCAGTAGCAAAAAATAAATCAAAAGCATAGAACGCGGAGTTCCACCAAACTGCCATTTACTTATGAAAGGAGATCAGAGAAACCCTGCAACACTAAACCACACAGAAGAAACATAATATTTTGGTGCAGCTGCTGCTGGCTGCAGCTCTCATCCTCCCAGCGAGTTGTGCAGCTGATCAATAGTCCTGTGTGCTGACGCTAAGTGTACTAGTGTGGCTAAAAATAGCATCTGCCTGATGCATTACATCACTGAGGGAGTGGGGTCTTAGCTGTCTGCCTGCCAGACTGTCCATCTCAACTTGTGTCCAAAATACTTAACCTCCACGTTCCCCCTCCTCCAGCATCCCTCATCCCATCCTTTTCTTCTACCCCCAACTCTCTCTCCGTCCTCTGCTCCACCCTTCATCTAATCCGCCCCCTCCTCCTCCTCTTCCTCTTTCTCCTCCCTTCTCCTTCACCTCCCCCTTCTCTCTAACAGCTACCGGTCTGATCTAGCTGGCTCCAGCATCAGCCTGCACTCTGGGTGTTTCTGCGTATGCCTTTGTTCAGAAAGAGAATAAGAAAAAGAAAGGGGAAGAGAAGAATATGAGGTTACCATTCTATTCTCATTTCCTGCATCATTTCCTGACTGAGGCTCACTTTAGTTCTCTCATTACTGTCAGTCACACCACCTGCCCTCTCCTGCAAAGTTGAAAAACTCGGACTATTCTAGGCCTTTAGCAAAGGAAGCTTAAATATGTATTAAGTCGTATTGTGACCACTTTAAACTGAGTGACATGACCGGTGTCTGTGTTTGTGTCAGGTCCATTCAACATCATATCTTTCTGTGCCCTAAACTATTCAGTATGTGCAAGCATCATCAGTCTCCTCACATGCCGCACCGTCTCAGTTTATGCCTCCGTGTTGTTTATGTACTGAAGCGCACGATACAGTTACAAACAGGTCACATGGAGATGGCTAATAGGTAGGTTAGTAGGCCAGCGCTTGTGGAGAAGACAAAAAGGTAAGAAATAAAATGTGTTGATAAGACATATGAGGTTGGCAAAGTAAAAATAAAAAGCAGACGGGTCTAGCGTGAGCGCCATGCGCCGCACAGCTTAGATTCAGTCGTGCCGGTGTCAAATGTCACGTTCTGAGGGCAACACTCTTGCTTCATCATAAGCTCTATTAGATTATTTTTTGACATTTTGGGCCTCAGTGGATAAATTCACTGACATACCGTACATGCGTGATAATGGGCAGTATTTTTTGACAGCATATCCGGTTGCATAAGGCCTGAGCATAGGCGTAAAGTTCACAGGTGTTTTGGGTTGACTCTTGGGCTGAGGCATACATGCCGAGTCAGCTGTTGGCAAATAAACATCCACCACCCTGTGGTCTGTTTCACGTCCAAACAACCGCAAACTCGGCGCTGGCTTAGGCGATTACACACTGCAGTGCTGCAATGGTGTGTCTACGTGTGAAATGGGAAGGGATGATATCGAAAGCACTATCCTGGGTCGTTTATTTCCAGAATAAACGACAGGCTGCAGGTTTCAGAGTTTCATCTTGTGTGACACTGCAGGACTGTCTGTACTGTGAAGACAGTCAAAACATGAATGTTGTCAACAGGTTTACAGTGTCGCTAGGGTCATTAATCAAAGCCTATGAATTTGGAAATTAAAGAACACCCCAGACTTGTTTTGTACGGCATGCCCTGTACAGTATGTATAACTCAAAAGTAGCCAAATCAATGATGACCTTTTAATTAATATTTCCTCAAATGTGCTTTCCATGTAGTGCACTAGAGACCAAATCTAATGGTAATGTGCCTCATCATAATTAGCTCTTATGTGGTGAGAGTACATGCAGCTAGAGACAACTTGCTCTCACCACTGCTCATGCTCCACTCACACCGAGACCAGTGGTACTGCTAACTCCTCCATATAAAACAATCTCAGCACTACCACCCACATGAAGCACATTTAGCTGCATTCCTGCAGGCCTCCTCTCTCTCCCATTCAGAGCGAGTCAGTGCCGCTCGACACTGGCAGCTGCTTTTGAACGCAACAGGGCTGCTTTCAAGGATCCTCTTGAATTTCCTTCCTCAACATCTGGCGAGAAGCAGCCTGTAGACCAGACAGAAAACTCTTTTGCGAGACACGAGACAGGCCCACGGATTCATACAGCGCACATACAGCTATGAAAACAACGCAGCCAGCTGTTCAAAGTCAGCTCCCTAAACACACACACACTCAGTGGGCCTACTTTGCTCTAACACAAACTGTCCTCTGTGTGTGTGTGTGTGCTTTGTATGGAGTGGATGTACTCCAACCCTCGAATAGACTTCCACAGTCTACTGCCATGCTTTGACCATCAAATGAAGTTGCTTTATGCTGTAGTGGGCAAACTGAATGAAATTCCACAGAGCAAAACATGATGGAAACTTGAACATGCTTACATGTTATAGTCACAGTTTCTTTTTTTCATAGCTTCCACATTGTTTCGGTCTCAGTGGGATGCATTTTCATGTGCTATTGATTCTGAATGAGGTGCAGAAAGAGAAGGACGACAGTGGTGGTCCGCATGGTAAAACAATTTCTACGCTATTATGCACAAGTATGCTGGCATGTCAGAGACCACCACGTGAGTTACATCACAGGTGAGACTGTGTTCAGCTGGGCCACTCGTGCACACAGATCTTTTTATGGTAACCTGTTGCATCAGATCCCTTTCATGGCTCAGCAGTCATCAGGAGGTTGGTCGTATTGATCACGATGCCTACAGAAGCCTACACTGAGCTGTTAAAGTAGCTTCATTCACTTCTGTCCAGCGGGCCATCGATCCAGGAGAGATCCTGTCTGTGCAAACTGGCTGATCTGCAGCAGCTCTCTGCAGCAGTTTGTCAATGAGCGGTTGTAAAGCCAATCAATCTATGAAGAGTCCGGTTGAGTTGAATATTGTATTCTCGGGGTCATGCTGCCATCACACCTGCTATGCTTTAAGCTTTCTTGCTCCGCTGTGTCATTTAGACACAATCAGAGCCACAGCTGTACTATCATACACTATATAAGCTGGCAATATTTACCTACCTAAACTAGTAAATTAACACAATGTCTGGAAGACTGTGGGTCAGTCGATTGGATATAATTTAATGCAGACTGTGAATTTGGATGCACAGATTCTGTCTAATATCTTTGGAGGTGGATACCGTTCAGAGAGTAAGAGATAAAGGATTTGACTCATCAGTTTCTTTCTGTGCAGCTTTTTCTTAATGCGCTCCAAAAAGGTCCACTCATAAAAAGCAACAGAGCTCAGGGGAGTCATCGATCAGGCTCTTCATTCACACCTGCCGTTGAACTTGGCTCTAGCTGTGGAGCTACAGTGACCCCTACAGGTTACTGTGATCAAGAGAGATACTGTGTGACAGTACAGTACGATATGGTGAGGTGGGATGACTAAGAGCCATAACACATATAACTGTGTTTATGTGCTTAACTGTGCTCCTTAACTCTGCTGTGAAGGAGCTAGCTCTGCTTCCTGCGAATATTGGCATGTGTTTATTCACATGAATGTGCTGGAATGTGTGCTTATGTCTGTATACGTGTGCTTCGTGTTTTTCTCGCTTAAACTACGTGTGCATGTGTTTCCAGCGATCGTAGTCAGATCTATTGTCACCATCTTTAACTCCAATTATTAAAATCATTCTCAGGAACAGACTGGGATCCAAGAAAAGCTGTGACCCAAAAACAAAGGCCTTATTATGGTTACAGCTCTCTTAGATACACCATATGCCATTTCCTTCCTCCTTTCAGCATTTCCTTTTTCATTGAGGAAGTTAGGCAGCTCTCATTTTCTATTTCAGGCCCTTCAGCTACCATCACAGAGCTTACTCTCTCTCTCATTCTCTCTAATGTAGTTTGTAGTTTTCCAGACATGAAATATGGCTTTAAAGGTCCATTCATTTATATTAAATTATGCCAATATTAATATTTACTGTAAAATATTAGTAAAAAAAAAATGCATTAATGCGAGTATTCTGTTACATGTTATAGCAACGGGGAAACAACCTAACCTAGAAAACCAGAGCAAACATCAGGCTAGAGAGGCAACACCACTGAGTTCAGGGCAAACACTCCTCTCAACCTCCAGCGTTCACTCAACTCTACATATGAATCTCTGCCAAGACAAGCTGTCAAACTCCTAAAATAGAACACAATCCTGGGGACTTTGACAACTGTAGGCACCCACTTTGTTTATCATTCACAGAGTCAGCAGCTCTGTTCGATGAGGTCCCCAATGAGTCCACAGAATTAGGCAAAAGGTTGTGGAGAGTTTAGAAAGCACAGCACAAAGCTGGGAGGTAATGGCAGTTGAAACATTTAAACCAGTTTCTTTATACTTTACCACACTTTGGCCTTAAATTTCTAATGAGCTTTCACGTATAGTGGAATAAGCTTAAGGGGATGACAGCAAATGTTAAATATTACAGGAACTTCACTTCACTTGCCTCAAGTGGATTTATGCACAGATATCTCGCTATTGGCTGCATTATCTTTATCTGCAAGAGCAAGTAATGACTGGAAAGTCTGTGTGCTACAGCTCAAGGGAAGTAATAATCGTATGTTAGTCATGTTAATTCAGAGATACTGAAGGCTTTGAAATATATATTTAATCTGAAACTTCAGCCATAACAGGCGAATATCCATATTTATATGAATCTGTATCTAAGGACTAATCAGAGTAGCTTAAGACTTAAATATCCCATTAACTCAGAAATACCTGAGGCCCTGGCAGCTTTGTTCTTGAATATGTGCTCTTTTATGTCTTGCAGCTACCAGGCAAGGAAGGTGCTAACTGCAGAGTGAAAGAGAATGTTTTTTGTGGCCTCCTACTTTCAGGAAACAGAGTAAAGTTCATGAGTTTCTAGGGTCACCAGCTCTTGGGAAAACACACAGAGGATGTAACTTCCAGAGTCCAGAAAGGTCAGAGTCTACTAGTGCACAGCAGATGCCTAGAAGACCAATCCCATTAATCCAACTTACACCGCACATGTAAATATTAAGAAATCAACTTTCACGGGGGCACACAGGTCACCACAGACATGCAAACATAACTGATTTAGACCTATTTAAAGGAACAGTAAGCTGTGCAGTTTCTGCAGACAGGTGTAAGTTTCAGTCCATGTGCTTGTCACTAACTCCTTTTATCCTGATGTAGACAAAAAACATCATTAATGGGGATGACCAAGCTACAGTGGACTACACAATACTGTGTTTTTAGATAAGCACCAAATGTCCACACCTTTAGAATCTAATGTAGTTTGTTGACTGCCACAAAACCGACTGCTTGGTGTTAAATCAGAAGGTCGGTTTACAGTAAATAAGCCAAGCACTGCATGGACTACACATGTGCAACTCTTAAAGGTGACTGCAAAGAGAGCAAGAGAGAAAATACAATTATCTATCATTAATTTAAACAATGCAGGTTTGGAAATATGACCACAAGAAACACCACAGGCAAAGACTAATTGTCAGGCTATTGGTGATGATGTTATTGTGTCTGTAACTAGTTTAGGGCAAAGCAGACATTCAGAAATAATGTCATTGGCCAAACTGATGAGTCACACAAGATGTGGTGAGACACTTCCAGAGACACAGACAGAGGAGGCACGGCGAAATAGTCTTTTGTAATATCACAGCTCCCAGCTTACCCTAGCAGCTGCCAGAATGATAAAGAGGACAGAGAATAGAAACCAGGACATTACTCATTATTTTGTGATATAAAGGCTGGGGCGAGGGGATGGGGAAAAATTCGGGGGAAGCAGGTAAAAATAAAACCGGAAAATGTAGACACAAAGGAGCAAAAGAAAAAAAGGGCTATTAATTTGGATAGTTTTTTAAGAGCAGGCAAAAGAGATAAGGTCCCAATGAGCAGTGAGTGTACAGATAATGCTGCTGACTTTGACAGAGGGAGGCGGATTAGATGAAGAGCACAGGAGTCAGGGCAACACTCGGCACAAGGTGTCGGACCAGCCAGTGGAGCGTAATGTGAGTCTCCCAAGAGGCCGTCTTTGCCTCTCCACTGTCCTGTCCACACATACACACACATGCAGACACAGTAACACAGGCCCTATCTGCTGATACCTTATACCGTTCCTTCACCGGCATGCCATTAGCTCAGGCTGACAGACAGTGGAGAGATTAGACTTGCATTAAAATCTTATCAAGTGCATTCCCTGTGCTTTGTCTTGCTGTTTACTGCAAGCAAAAGACTTGAATGTAAGAACAAATATCTGATGGAGACGAGAATAAAGCGTATAAAGGGACGGTTTTTAGTAGGTGAAAAATACAGTACATAGAAGAATGTTTTAGCCAAGAGTTTTATCCCTCCTTTTGTTTGTCATTTTGTTTTGAAACCCTTGCGGGCATAAGCACAGAATATGATAAGATAGGCATGTCTTCTGACGTCAACCAGAGAAGCAGACAGACAAAAAATAACCCTTTGTGTTTATTGCTTTAATGTCTGATTGGTCATGATGGGAACAGATAAACTTCCTCAGGAAAAACACCGTCACTCTACTTCATTTAGAAAGACTTGTGCTGATCTTATGTCTCGGTTCGGGTGCTTCACACATCTGTGCACGTTAAAAAACCTCCAGTAAACACCCCGCATGCACACACACACACACTGACGACAGACAGAGACTTTTAGGAATCTTGACAGTAATCAGGCATCTGTATTCTGCTCAGAGACAGGAAGTGACGGTCGTGGGTGTTGTATAAGAGGGGAAAGACGCCAGTGCAGTGTGCGTATGTGCGTGTGCGTGTGTGCGTGCGTTGGTAGACTGAAGCGCTGACTTCCGAATGCTGGATTCAGTCCCAGAGCTAACAGGAAATCCTTTATAACCAGAACTAAGAGTCACCTAAACACCTCCCAGATTCTGGAATAAAGCACTATGACCACTGGGGTAAACACTTCACTGAGTGTGTGGGAATGATTGTCTGGGACGTGGAAGGTGGTTTAATCACAATGGACAAGAAATTAAATCATGTTTTCTTTGCAATAGAGATGGAGATCAGGTTTTCCTTTTACGCATCAGCCTGGATACATGTGTTCAAGCACATACACATACTTCCATGTGAATTTTGGTGCATTTGACAAGGTTTGAGTAATCAGATGGTTTTTATAAACACAAAATGTTAAAATAAATTAAAATATGAATGTTTTAAAGTGTAAATGTTATGTTTAGTGACAAAAACTGACATACAGTGGCAAAGAAGTGGCAGTGGAGCTTCTTTGAAACTTCCCCATGTCATGTTCTGTTGGAAATTTCATTTTACTCTCCTTTTGGAAGCTATTCGACCACAGCTTAAGGCACCTTCTAAATTTCTTTCCTGACATTCACAAGAAAGGGATGAATCGAAATTGGATGGAAAAGTGCCCGCAGAGCTGGAAGGGAGAGAAGGGGCGCAAATAAATGAGAAATGAAACTATCTATTTGTGCCCATATAGGCGGGAATATCGATCAGTTTCGTGACCTTGCTGTTTGTAGTGGCATTGATTTATAATTTGGTAGAATTAATGCAGACTGATGATAGTAGTCAGCTGTCCCCTGGGGACATACAATACTGATCTTGGAGTTTATAATGTGGTCATGTTGTATTTCGGACCACTCAGAGCTGGAGTCCAATTTGAAGCCTGTGAAAAGATGAGATTCAGCGTGTTTTAGTTACGTTTCTGAACTTATTCATGCCAAATGCTTGTTATGCATCAAACGATTGATTTCCCCAGATAACACCGAGAGCACATTCCTTCAGATCCCGTGTGACAGGACTGCCACCACCGTCTGGAACACATTGGTGACTTCACCAACCTGTCCACTTCAGGGCTCACCTTTTAAGAACTGGCTTTAATGTTTGCCTTAAACCACAGTCATTCAGACCGCTCTCCCTCGAGGTGGAAGATGGAACAAATCATTATTTTCTCTCAGTAAAAGATCTGTATCTCCGTCGGTCGCCCTGTGGGTGTCTTGACACGGACACAGATCGGTTCCAGCATGTTTGAACCACTGCCACCTTCAACAAGAGGCTATGTCTGGTATCTGTTGGACTTACCTACTAATATCATCCTATCCCATCCCATCCTCAGCTAAAACTAAACGTAGAGTAGGCTTTTACCCATTGTTCTAGTTTTTGCTGTGTATTTTCTGCTCTTCCTGATCTGTTACATATAATATTTACACCTTTGCTTAACACAGGCCCTGCTAACTGAGATGGCAATGGATTAATAGATATAATTTGTTGAAATACTAGACTTTCCCGAGAACACTGAAGGTGGGACATCTCATTTTCACTAATTTGAACTTTTTTTTGACAATGGAGCGCATGACGTAATGTAACTTATTGACTTGTAATTGACAAGGGAATGGAGACTTAGGATGGACAATAAGATATTGGACAAAATAAAGGCATTTTATCAAGAACTGATCTCATATTAATGTTAGAAGTTAAGTCAGTTCTTTTTCATTCATCCTAGCAGTCAGCCTGCACTCCCACTTCAGTTGCCTTCCTTTCGAGATGATTTAACAAATCCATGCACTACGCTTGGTGCCCTCCGGTCTGTGACATTTTCTAACTAGATATTAGAGAGATGAAAAGGCTCGCAGCCAGAATATTGAGACAGTAATACAATTATAAATTACACAAATTGGACCAGAGGCCTCCACCTTCTCAAGTTCTTCCACCTGCGCTCAACTCTTAGACTCTCACAGAGGAACGGGAGAATATTCTACTGCTCGCCGTTTGACTGTAGCAGTAGCAGAGAGAAATTAATCAAACTGGCAGCTTTAATTTTCTCCAGGCAGAGGGCAGAGGCAGTGACTAATTACAGCCACCGCAGATGGAGTACCCTCGCTGTTAGAGGTGGCTGGAGCTGACAGTGCCGAGGCAGAAGGCAGAGATTAGACTCGCAAGTTTGGGAGAAATTCCTGTCAGTGATGCGGGATCTTTTGCCTTTATTGGTAAAAATGCCAGAGCTGTACAAGCAGTTACAGCCTCAGTTTTCCTAACACGTGGATTCAGATAAATTCTTACTAACACAGATTATGGGCACATTGCTGTTTTGGTTTTGTAGTAAGAGAGAATGAGTTTGTAAGGCAAATGCATTTCTAAGCTACTACACGAAAATGAAGGTGACTGATATCTCTGCATGACGCAAATCGACTCAGGTTTTTCGTGTGGCACAAAATTTTTACTTATGAAACAAAGTGAACATGAATGTTCTTTGAACCAAGTCCAAGGGTAACATTCTTTTTTGTTCATTTATATTATTCACTTATAAGATGTGAAATAGTCTAGCTTTAATTAGATGTAATAATCTACATAGGTAATGTTTGTGAAAAAAATAAATGAATACTAGAATCTAAATTACTATGTATATAATATTTAAGATTTAAACTTTTGTTAAATACACCGATCTGCCACAACATTAAAACCACTGACAGGAGAAGTAAATAACATTGACCATCTTGTGACAATATAATCAGTGTTCTGCTGGAAAACTTTTGGACCTGGCATTCGTGTGGATGTTACTTAGACATGTACCACCCACCTAGACCAGACCAGGCACCCCCACCCCATAGCAATGAGACTCCTTGATGGCAGCAGCCATCCCCTGCAGGATGCAGCCTGACAGAGGTACACACACAAAAACAGTTTAGGAACAACTCGAAAAACATGAAAAACAGCACAAGGTGATAACCTAGCCTTCAAATTCACTAGATCCCAAACTGATCAAGTACCTGTGGGATGCACTGAAACAAGCCTGATCCACAGAGGCCCATTCCCTCAACCCATAGGACCCAAAGGCCCCCACTAACACCATTCTGTTGCCAGACACGACAGGTCACCCTCAGAAGGCCCATGTCCATTCTCTGATGAGTCACAACAGTTTTGAAGGCAAAAGGGAGACCCACACAATATTAGGGAGGTGGTCATAATGTTATGCCTGATCGGTATATAACTGCTCTCTTATTATATGTAGAACTTTCTCAGTATGTGAGTGACATTTAATGATGGATTTTTAACACATTTTCAGGGTGGTTGTTTGTTCAAACTGACTACAAATCTCATCCTTTGCATTTAGCGGTGCGGAGGTTAGTAGCTGCAGTAGCTGCATTAACATCATCTATGAAGATTACAAAAATAAGCCTAACCCCCAAAAGACAAAACAAACAAACAAATGAATAAATGAAATACTTTTTTTTTTAGCAAGCAAGCAATTTCATTCAAAGACAAAGTGCACAGTTAAACGAAGACAATGACGTCAATCTATTTCAGTTCATCACATGCTGCACGGTGAGGACATCATTACCTCCCGAGTATTCCCAGCAGGACCAAATGACAATTTTCGAGGGTACATCTTAGTACCAGAGTGCACATTAGGCCTTCAGCATGACAGTCTGGATTTCAACCAGGCCTTCATCAACTGGCCTTGACAAGAAGGCTAAAGCAATACACAGATACATCTAAAGTGCAGCACAATCTCAGACACGTTCAAGGAACAAGGCCTTAATATACAGTTAAGCTTCAACAAGGCAAGAGAAGAGAACAGGATGGAATTTTCCATCCAAAACCCTTTCAGGTTCAGGGGCTCTGCCTGGGCCATAAACAGGTCGTGTCCGAGGTGGCTAGCCCCCAACGACTACTTTAGAAACGACTCGTGTTTGTCAACCAAAGAGAGGGGGGACCAGTGGAAAATTACCAGTCCCGCACTCACTCACGCACATGCACATGCACACATACGCACACACACATGATCGGGACCAGCAGAGGGACTAACCCGTAGCCACATGTCTATCTCGCTCACTGGTTATGTGACAGCTTGCGTTTTTAATGGGCGAGGGTGCGGGGGGCATGGTTGCGTTGTCAGGACGCGCCGGCCCGCAAACTACGCAACCGATGACATTTGATGATGTGTGTTCACGTCTCTGCACATTTCCAAGAAAATACCACCAATAATGACACTTCTAGCGGCAGGGATGGCAGCGAATGTGTGTGTGTGTATGTGTGCTCAGTGTTTGAAATATTTGAATCAAATATGGGCATAGGTGTGACTTTTATACTGAATATAAATATATATATATATATATTTTTTACACGCCAAGAAAGTGGAAGTGTGTATTGCTGCACTCACACATTACAGCCAAGTTGTGTGTAATCCACAAACATATGCTCGACTGGCTCCACTGATCCATAGAGAACAGAGAGATAAATGCCTCCATAACAAATTCCAACTACTTTCAATGATATACAATATCAGATGACACAAACAGATGGAAATGCCAAAAAAAAAAGCTAATGAAGCATCTGTGATTTAACATACCACTGGGTAAGTGTCTTACCTGAGTTCCAAGGCAGCTCACCAGCATGTGAGTGAGCAGTTTGGCAGCAAACATGGGGAAACGGGAGCACAGCATGTGGGATATAATGGCCAATGCAAAGCCTGAGGAGGGAGAAGTGGAAGACACGGAGCTAACGTCAGTGACAAAAGATAAATTTAAATCAAGTGGCAATTTATATGAATGGGGGAGAAAGTTATGAGAAAGGAATCTACGAGAAAGAGACCTGAAGACATAAGCAAGTTGTCAAGACAAAAAGGGAAGATACAGAACAGATGGAGACATAATAAAGTAGGGAGTCTGTGTTTGTACCTGAGATGCAGATAAATCCTGAGGCATAGAAGGCCTCGTTGTAGGACGCAAGCATGACAAACTCGGCGTGGGCCGCGTAGATGGACAAGTGGGAGCACGCACATTCCACATAATTCCCACTCTCTTTCACGACCCTGCAGTATTGACCATCTGATGACCACCTAAAGGAGACATGAGAAGGGTAGAGGAGACAGCCTTTACCCTTCAAATATGCTATTTGACAAACCAGAACATAATAACTTTAATACATTTGGGTTCGACTAACTAGCACTCTCTCTCTCTCTCCGTTTCTCCATATCACTTTTATAATCAGTATTGTTTCCTGGGATACATCGTCCCAGTAGCTGCTCTGGCCAAACCAAACCTTCCAAATCTTAACTTGTAACAGTGTGTTCCTGCCAAGTCCCATTACACACCCCAGGAATGTCCTCAACAAACTGACTCCGAGTGAGTGTAGCAGGCTGAACACGCAGATATTAAACAGAAAGATGTGACATCCCCAATGGAAACAGAGAGGCCTCACCGAGAGTTGAACTTGGCACATCACTTAGCAAACTGTTCTCAGTCAAGTGTAAGAATGACAGAGGTTAGCACAGGGCACTATCTTCAGATAGCATGAATAAATATATGTATAATCGGCTTATTTGGTTAAACATGTATCAGACTGTAGTCCATTACCCTGCAGTGGTCTCGTTCCAGAGAAGGCACAGAGACTGGCCGGGTTTAACTTGTTGACCGGGGGTGTGGATACGATACACCACCTCATTGCCATCTTCTAGGGGTCGTGACCCTCTGTCCTGGAGGCTGAATGAGAATACCTACATATGAAAAAGTGACAACAGAAGGAGAGTTGAGTTGCAGAGTGACTGAAAAATTAATGGCTGCTTAATGTCAGAGCAACACTGCCACCTGCTGTTTTAAAAGAAAAGCACATCCGTACCTTCCCATTAATGGCAGTGATCGTATTGTTCTTGAGAAACCAGTGTTCAGTTCTGAACTCCGTCAGCTGAATCCTGCTCAGGTTGCCACAGATTGCAGTTGAGACCGCTGGCACTGCCAGCAGGGTATCTGGGAGCTGGAAGAAGTCTGCGTTACGGCCCCTGAACTTGTGTCCATTGATCTGTGTGGGATACCACTGGAAGGCGGAGATGGTCATATACGGACATGTTTCCAGGATGGTCCCCTTTCTGGAGAAAGCACACAAAGAAATCATTCATGATGTAACATGCTGTTTGTCTACAAACACCAGAATATTTTACATAGGGTTAAAGAGGGTCTTTCCCCCTCTCTTCACTTTGTGTAGAACACTGACACTCACATCTCACATTGACTATGTGTGAGGAGGGAGAAGGCAAATCGCTCGGCCACTCCAGCGAGGTGGCTGAGGCCTCGTGTGTCGACTCGGTTGGGATTGGCTAAGGCACACAACAGGTCGTAGGTCAAATTCCGGCTGCTTCCTTGTAAAGGAGCCCTCTCCGCTTCTGCAAGGACCTGGCTCGGGAAAAAGAACAACACAACAATGCACAGATGTACCTGTCAGTTATAAAGTTTGATCTTCATTTGAGTAATCTTTATTTTCTTTAGTCTAGGGCACTGTGTCCTCATGTTGTGTGTCTCCCCCGCACACTCTCTCATTACAGTGCTGTCTCTGCTTGTCTGGAGGCTGTACAAGCGCAATATGTAGACTCTAATATCAGAGCAGCGTAGTGATAGCGCAGCTCACGTTGAGTGACAACTGAGACCTTTTCAGATGACAAACTGGTTCTCGAATCAGTCAGAGTAGTACACGGGAGATAATGTGTGCCCTTTAGCACAGCTGTCTGACACAAACCACGACACTGACTCACAATCTTCAAGCGAGAAAAAATAAAATCACACACACAGAATAAGAAAGGATAGAAGGGATCAACTGCTATTTGCACCAACATCTTTAAGGAAAGACATAAAGGGAAATATTTTTTGATTTTGGCATCTTATGTATTCAGGAAAAAATGACTTGTGTGAACAGGTGAAAAACATTATTAGAAAAATCTAAACAAGATTGAAGTGGTTACCTATGATGGGGATTAAAAACATAAACCTACATAATATCTAGTCACTTATAACAGTGGTCTGTCGAAAAAGCAGACAGAACAGTTAATATCACTGTTTAATCCATTCTTCCAGCTTCAACGAGAATGCATTTGCTTTGGAGGAGTGAGAGCCTTCACATCATTAATCTTCTACTCTGACCTCCTCACCTTCTCCAGAGCTTCAAGCACGGCGGTCATCTGCTCACGGCTGAGAGGAGGTGCAGCAGTCTTACTAATCAGTGTTTGCAGCACCTGGTTCAATAAGGTTGTTTCGAGAGGCTGATGCAATTGATCCAGTAAGACCCACACAGCTTGACTCGCTGCGTTTGACACCAGAGTCACATTAGCCAACCCAAACTGAGAGTGCACTTTGGTGCCCCCCGTAGGGTTGTACAGCTCCACCTGGAAGCGCTTGGGTGTGGGGAGAGATGAGGCGAGGTCAGGAGTCAAGACAATGTCCAGTGTCGCGTTATGCCGCCCCACGGCAAATGTTAGCTGGCCCTCCTGTCTGGGAAAGTCCATCCCTGCTTTAGCAGGCCAGATTATAGAGTGACCCACCACGTCTTCCCTGGGAAGCTCCTAGAAGAAAATCACAGATATGTTCATAGCATATGTTGGCATGGGGGGTAAACTCTCACTAATTAAAGTATGAATAAAGATATGTAACAATCACCGTGTTGCAAAAATACACAAAACAAAAACCTAATGATGAGGAGTGACTTCCCATTCACGCTTGATGTATTAAATTCATCGTCCACATTTCTCTTTTTTATTTTTGCAGCACACATAGATCAGTGAAGCAGACCTTGTTGTGAGAGCAGGGGTGAAAGCATGGATGTAAACCAAATGAGGACTGGGCTTTTATTATGCAGCAAACCTTTTGTCTTGCAACTGGCTTTGAGAGATGAAAGCAGATGACCCGGCCGTGCTTCTCTGCCAGGATTCTGATTTCTGTTGAGTGCACTCCACACTCTCTTACTTTCATCTCCAAAATCAAAAATTTTGAGTGTTGCTGGATGCTATACGCCCTTGAGCTGGGACTTTGGTCTCTTTGAACTAAATCAAAATGAATAAACCCATACATGCATTGGAGGACATTAAGTGTCACCAGATCAAATTAAAAAGTGAATCAAATGTGTACTTGTTGTTGTAATTGTTGTAATGTAAAATCATTGCACAAATATAGGATTATAGCTTTAAGTGGCATTTTGGTCTGTATTCTTCTGGCATTTCTGCATTTAAGTATGAAATAAAACGTAATACAATTTCAGTTTTGCTGCTTAGTTTCAGCAGGTAGAGCACCAAAACAACTAAATGCAACAGTCCACCATTAGGCAATGAGGTAAATCGAGTCAACAAAACCAGGTCAGGCACAGACAGCTAAACACTGTTCAGGTTTTACAATTGCAGTGATGGAGGAAATCTTATTTCAGCTAGTAAATGATTGGAATTGCCTAGATTGGAAATTAGATTTTGTATAATACAGAATAACAGTAGAGGGACATCTCCAGGGCAGAGGCGAATTAACAACAAGTGATCTCATTTATGTCAAATACAAGTGTAGGGTAAAGACCAATTCAAACAACGACATGTGCTATTTAAAAAAATTGCCCCCTTGCATTTGCCACTGTGTCCACAATTCCAATTGTGTGTGTGCTTGTGCTTTATTACTATTACATATGTTGTAAGTGGTCGCCTCTTACCAGTGTGCGATATTGTACAGACATGGCTGAAGCTGTGCTTGCTTGTCTATAGACTTCGAGGCTGAGCCTTGTCGTCATCAGCGTGGCAATGGGCAGTCTATGCCCCACGGTAAAGTACACAACGCCCTGCGGGTTGTCGCTCTCTGCTAAGGTGATGTTGGCAAAACGAGTGGTCTCATTTATGGTAGCTCCAGCGCCCACTTGATAGATCTCCACTAAGAACCATGCCTGGTACTCTGGTTCCTACAGAAAAACAAATGGGTGATTACTTAACTCCACCACATATTTCTTCAATACACAATATCATTCAAGTGATTATGTGATCAAATTTGTCTAACCTCATCATCCTGAACCTCCAGAGTGAGAGGACAGATGATCTCTCCTCTCCTACAGATTGCGGTTCCTGAGGTCTGCGCAAGCTGTGCAGTTAGGTTGACTCCATTATTGACCAGACTCAGAGCGGCCTTGCTGAAGGTGGCCCTCCAGAAGACCTGCAAATCCTCAAAGGCTCTAAACAGAGGAATAAAGAGCATTCCCAGTAATTACAATCAATAAAACCTAATCTTTGTTGCGGCCTATACTGGAAAAATATGGAGGCAACAAGTTTTTATTAATCTAACTAGAATTAAAAAGTGTGTCGTTTTATTACCTGTTTTCTTGTCTCTGGAGGTAGAGCAGAGCGGTTCTGTTCTCAGAATCCTCGTCCAGAATTTGGCCCAGCAGAGAATTAAGACTGAACCCGACAATGCCATTATGGAGGTCACTCCCTGGTGTGATAGTATAAGGAGAACATAAAAAGGTAAACTCAGAGTAGTACATCCAGTTTAATCAACTCATAACTTCACATCAGGTTACTTATTTTTTTAATTATTATTTTTATTATTATTTTTACCAAGGATGGTGATCTTGACAAAAGCTCCAAAGCCCTGATATGGACGGTCTGTGATCTGTGCTCCTCCCTCAGGGTCACTGAGGTAGATGAAGAATACTTCCTGTCCCTCAGGCTCTGTGTCATCAAGGACAAGGAGAATCACCTCTTTCTCAATCTCATCGGCCTGAAAGGTCACTATAGTAGACTCCAAGCGGAAGTCCTCCTCCTCCTTTGCAAGGGTCCCAGCAGGGTCCAGATCGAAAGGAGGGGTTGCGCTTCCATCTGAATAAAAATTGCAAACACCACAGTAAATTACACGGTATTTCATTCTGGAGTAAAGCAATAAAGCAGTGCAACAAAACATACCTCCATATGCTTGGACCCGAACCCTTACCGCCCCATCGACACTGTCAGACCTGCGCACCCTCAGAACCACCCTGCGCTCCTGCTGAGTTTCCTCGTCTCTGTCCTCCGGCACTTGGATCAGTTCAGGTCCGATGCTCAGAACTCCACCAGTCGCATCACTAGCCAGGATGGTGACAGTGGCCACGCTGTGCTGCGGGTTGAGGCGAGGAGGGGCATCTACCCAAGCTAAGTCTGGAGTAAGGACTTGAGCATCTGTTAAATTTACATAAAAGTACTCATCGGGCTCTGAAAGGGAGTCGTCAACTATTGTGAGATGGAGTGAAGCGTTGATTTGACGAGGGGAGTCAAAAACCAAACGGCCGTCAGGCACTGCATTAAAGTCCTCTCCTGCTGCTGCGCTGCCTGCTACTGTTGTATAGGACAGGTGGGTGGTATTGCTGCGAGAACCATAAAGTCTCTGAACGTAAAGTGTTATAGTCTGGATGTCCTCTGCAATGACTAAATGGCGGGAATCAGGGGAAAACTGGTAGACCCCTAATGGCTCCACTTCTGCCACGGTAAAGCCAGACCTGTGCAGGGAGAGAGACATCAGAGTCACGACACGTGTGATGTTAAAAGAGTAATTAGTTAGCTACATTTACATATATAGGCTCCACCACAAGCTAAAACTACTGTAGGAGAACTACCTGAGCTTGACAGCACCAGCTGCAGCAGTGCTGGAGGAGGCAGAAGTGAGGTGTACAGCATATGAAGCTGGCTCTAAAGCATCAGCAACAGCTGTAAGAGATATGGCTTTGGTCCTCTCTCCGTGGGCCAGGGTCACTGAGCCTGAATATAAAGAAGGAGAACATTATCAACAGTTAGAAGAGCACGCTGCTGTTAATACATGTTAATAATTTGGCATAATAAGCCTAATACTTTCCTTACAGTAACTAATGCATTTATCCTTTCTGTTGACTGGCCAGTTATTGTATGTTCACGTGATAACTGAAGAAATTAGTGTAAGTGGGCTGACAGTGTGTGAGTCAGTACTGCTAACATTCATTCATTACCTCTCTGACTGTCTCACCTGAGTTTGGGACAATAGCTCCAGTTTTAAAGCCGGGCAGAGTCTGTCCTGAAGGATACCCAGCTTTCCACTGCACCCTGACATCTCCAAACAGCCCCGTTCGTGTCACCTCTGCCTCACATGTCCCTGTTTCTACACTTGAAACCTGAAGAGCCAGTGAAGCAAAGCCAACCTGCACAGCACGAAAAAGAGAGAGGAGAACAGTGTTACCTTGTTGTCAATTTGTGTTAATTTAAATGTTTGAGGCAGTTTTACAGTCTTCAGGAGAGTAGTGTGGGACAGTGCATCAAAGTTCGCCTAATGACGACATTGAACTAATAATGAATAACGACATAATGAACTAATGTCTGGTGATTATCTGTGTGAATGATTCTACCCTGTTGGAAAGACAACAGAAGCATCAAAAGCCATGTAACCATGTAAAAAAAGGACAACCACAACTCACCTCTGGGCTGGCAGCTTCTTCAGGCACGGTCACCATAGCTACGCTGGCCTCACGAAGGAGGCGAGGCGGAGAGCCAAGTATAGCACTGATCAGTCTAACATCAGTGAGCTCGGCTGTGAAGCTTGTCCCTGCTGACAAAAACGCCTACAGGAGCAACAGGAAAAAAACAAAAACAAATGAGTTTCAAAGCTTTATGAACTATACATGTTATTTTAAAAGGTCCTCCTCCTTACCTGACTGCTGATAGGCACGGTAATTGTACCAAAGGTCTGTCCCTCTCTCAAAAGCACCCTTCCTTCACCTTGTCCTCCCAGTATCTCCTCAATGGCCATCACTTCATCTATGCTTCCACTAATCCTATAACCCACACTAGCGTTGCCAAACAGCCCAGCAAGTCGTGTCACATTCACGACCAGAGCTCTGGTGACATCAGGCCCTGAACCCACCACTACAACAGACTGTTGCTCCGGGTTCAGGGAAAACACACCGTGGGGTTCATCATTAGCAGGCACCCTGTGATTTAGAAAGGAAGATTCATTTCAAGTTCATTCATTCTTAATTATTTAGACTGAGTCGTAATAACAAACCTGATACGGGTTCTGATCAGGTTTGGGTTGGCATCTAGAGTAGCACCGCCTTCCACAGCTGTGAGGTGGAGAATGTAGAGCTCCTCCAGCTCTGGCACTGTGTCAGGCATCAGACTAAGGACAATTTCTGCCTCCCGTTGTCCTTCCAGGATCATCACTGTGCCAGCTAAAGCCAGGAAGTCACCTGCTGTATCTGAGTCACTCTGTATCTGCCAGTGCACCTGAGGTAAAAGTATGCTTGTGTTTTCAACTGAACTGTTTCTACAAATAACTGAATTCTTAATATTTAACGATCAATACTGTAAGATCAAAAAATAATTCATGTACAGTACACACCAGTCAGGCATAACATTATGACCACCTTCCTAATATTGTGTAGGTCTCCCTTGTGCCTCCAAAACAGTTGTAACTCATCACAGAATCGACATGGTCCTTCTGAGGGTGTCCTGTGGTGTCTGGCAACAGGATGTTGTTAGTGGGGGCCTCTGTGGATCAGGTTTGTTCCAGTGCATCCCACGGATGCTTGATCGGTTTGGGATCTAGTGAATTTGGAGGCCAGGTCAACACCTTGTGCTGTTTTTATGTTTTTTTTGAGTTGCCAGGTCCAAAGGTTTCCCAGCAGAACATTGTATTGTCATAAGATGATCAATGATATTTACTTACTGTCAGTGGTCATGATGTTATGACTGATTGGTGTATTGGTGAGATAATCTTACCGTGATGTTACCCATGACACCCTCTCTGCGCGTAATCAGCAGGGATATGTTGAATGGCCCCTCTGCTTCTGTGGACTCATTGTAGACATGATCTTGAAGAGCATCCTCGGTAAACTGGACTATACCATTCGGGTCACCAAACTTGTCAATCTGAGAAATGCAAACACATAGGTAGGAGTAGGAATGAGGTAAGAAAGTGCACTGGCGGTGTAATAGTCCCACAGTCATAAAGGATTCATGACAGTGAGCCTCACCTTCCAGGCATGATACAATGAATTACCTTCAGTGTTATGGACCCAGCCTGAGGATCAACATCCATCTCTCCAGACAGAATGCTGAGCTCTATAACAAATGCTTCTTCCACCTCCACTTCTCCGTGGGGGAGAACCCGCAGCTCTATGGTGCGTGTACCTTCCTCTCCATCCCTGAAGAAGAAGGAGCCATTTACAGGCCCTCCGATGTCAGCATTGAGAGGAGGAAGGATTTCTCTGCTGTTAGGGCCACGGATGACCCAAGCAACCTGTCAGAACAGAACAAAAAAAAAGTCTGAATGATACAATGTGATCAAGAAATACTGGGATCTGATAGTGATGTGATTTTCTCATTTCTCTTACCGTTGCATTGCCCACAAGACCTCCTGCTCTCTCCAAAACAAGAGTGAGTTTCAGAGTGGAGTTGGGGTTGGATACAGTGATCAGGCTCTCATTGAGGAAACGGACCACCCCATTTATGGAGTCACTCTTGGCGATGGTTACTGTCGCAATATGTTGGGAGCCTAGAACAGCTCCTCCTGTAGCTCCAACCAGCAGAACTTCAAATACCTCTGCAGATTCACTGGGGGAGATAAGTTTGAGTTGAAATTAAATAATGTCTCCACTGACAACTGTCTCAAATTCGGGTTTGTTTTGTATTTTTAATTTCTCCTCTCACCTGTCAAGGTCATCTATAATAGTGACATTGATGTAGCTTGTGTTCTGTCCCTGGACAAAAGTCACTGAGCCGTTATTTAGGGTGTAGTCGAGATCAGGGGTTGCACTCAAGCCTCTAGAAACAAAGTGAGCTGAGACCGTTCCATACAAGCCCACTTTCCTCACCACGGGGATCAACACGTTGCCCACATCCTCCTCAACTGAAAGAAAGAAAGGCAGAAGAAAAACTTGAATCCACGTGTTGTAAATAATCTCTCAAAACCATACCTGTGTGAAATAGTGTTATAGCAACTTTTATTGAATTCTGCTTGTGTATTTGACTCTTACCTGTAATGTTCACATAGTCCTGCCTGAACTCCAGGATACCCTCGACATTATCATTCTTCAGTATGACCACAGTGAGAGAAGAGATGTTGCCTATAGCTGGAGGCTGGTCCAGTTGTAACCCTGACTCTCTCATTGTGTAGTCCACAGCACTGACCACAAGAGGGAGACACACAATGAGGAGTCACTGACAAGAATCTGAACACAGGTTATGACTCTGTACTGTATGTATCACGGATGACAGCCTATTTCACCTCATAATTGTTTTTTCCTTACCTGACATTGACAAGTTCCACTTCAGTGATCCTGACAAAAAACATCTCAGGCCCTTCTGGAAGACTGTCATCTTGAATATGCAGCGTTATTTGTTGCGACGTCTGGGCTGGGGTGAATAGTAGTCGTCCTGATGCCGGAGCAAAGTCCGAGCCACTGACCGCTGTGTTACCTGAGGCCTCATAGGTCACCCACACCCTGCCCAGACTACCGAAGGAGCGGTGAACTGTCACATTTACCTGAGGGAAATAAAGGATTTTACATTTGTGGTTTTTGTCAGAGCACAGAGCCTTATTGTTGTGTGCCTTTCTCCATCATAAAGCAGATATACATGTGTATCAATCTCATATTCATGGCCTCACCGTGCCTTCCTCCTCTGTTGCATTGAGCTGGAGCTGAGTGAAAGAGAAAATGCCATAAGGGTTGTCACTAGCTGCCATAATAATCCTGGCATGCCCGGCTATGGGACTTATTTCCAGGCCTGAGGTTGCAGAGGTCAGTGTAAGCTGGTACTCATGGCGCTCTTCAGGAAGATCATCATCCAGGACCTAACATAATAATAGATATAAAAATGGAGGTCATACATTAACAGAAGTAACGTGATACCTTTTGTGCTCCAGCACACAGATTCAGACAATACCTTGATTTTTCAGTGCCCTCGACAATCAACTTTTGTCAGTACCTTCAGAGTAATGCTGGCAGCAGACTGTCCGTCTCTCATAGTCACAGTGCCAGAGATTGCTTCAAACTCAGAAACCACAGCTGGAGTGATGTTCCAGTACACCTGGACCTCTCCAAACACACCTGGCCCTCGCACAAGGCTGAGAAGACACACACAAATGCACGCAATTCTCACATTACATTGTGACTAAATGGAAGCAGTGATATTTAAAGCTGTTGTTATATTTTTGTTACCTGACCACAACACTCCCATTGTAATTTCCCTGAGGTTCTCCAATGAGGAGGTTCCTTGATGACTCTGCTATTCCAATAACCCCCAAGGCAGCCTTGTCTGCCCTAACAGTGATGGTGACCATGTCTGCAAGTGACCAAAGAGGGAAAAGAGGACAAAAAAAGGGCTATAAAAATAAGTCTGAAAATACTCTTGAAGCAGTGAGGCACTTTTTCATAAACACTAACCATGTAAAGGGTCAATGACAGCACCACTGCCAGCAGGAAACAACTGGATGGTAAAATGCTCATCTCCTTCCAGGACAGTGTCAGCGAGGGCTCTTATCACAAATGACTTAAATGACTCAGTCTGCAAAGTAGAAAGAGAAGTGCAGATGACTTTATGAATAATCTTACAGATAAAAGAAGTGGGGCGAGATGAAACAACATTATACCTTATATGGGACAAGTATTATTCTACTTTACCTCAGTGAAGATAAGAGTTCCATTTAAAGGTGAAAGGTCATCTGCAGCTCGGTCTTCCAGTTGCCACATCAGCGTGACTGCACCCTCACCTCCTGCACTACGCAGCACTGCTAGTGTTGCCACAGCAGCAGGGTCATCCTCAAAGTCTGGTTCACTGACAGTAACCTTAGAAGGAATTAAGTATGATAATTATTTTTGACTAAGGGTTGGCTGATGCACACATGGCGAACTGAATTCTGATGGAAATAAAGATATTTTAGATTCACCTCCAGTTCCTGAAATCCAAAGCGTCCGAGAGGTGAATCATTGGATGGAATACTGACGACCACAGAGGTCACTCGTCCAAGTCGAGCACCACCAATCACACGCAGCAAGTTCACTTCGAATGTCTCCAAAGGCTCCACTAGTTCATCATCTATGATGGTGAGAGCAATTGTGGCTTCTCTCTAAAATAAGTTTGAGGTAACACAAGTTAACGTCTTATAAACACGTTGTAGCTTGCTATCATATGCTGTACAAGACAAGCTAATTTAATAATCAGTTTACCTGCCCATCTTGAAACGTCATATTTCCAGATATGGGGCTGAAGTCATTAAGATCAGCAGTGACGGGCTGAGCCTCCCAGTAGACGACCAGCCTCCCAGTTGTACCAGCGAGTCGCACCACTGAAAGATGCAGGACGTTGTCTGGTGGCGGTATCTCGTAGGCCAGCACACTTCCAGGGATATCCTAAAACAAAATATTAAAAAGTATTATCATGGAATTAAATGTCAAAACTTTGACACTGCTGTTCACGTTTGTGTGCCTTTGTACCTCTGTGTTCCAAACTATTTCAATCATTTAAGTTCAATAATCACCATTAAGACTGGCTCTCTACAATGAGCTCACCTCAGAAACATTGAACTGCAGAATCCCTCGGGGATCATCGTTCTCCTGGATGGTTACCTCCGCTACTTCCATCCCAGGCCTTTTCACAGAGGGCTGCCCTGCTCCAACGGAACCTCTAACTAGCTCCACGCCAGTGATATTCACAATGAAACTCTCGGCCAGCTCCGGGATATCATCCTTAGAAAAAAAATAAATAAATCAACGGAGATTAAATAATGGTAAAATCATTAATCATAATCTAAATCATACTCTTTTATAAATCAAAACATGTAGTTAAATGTGAAAACAGAAGTAATCTCAAATTTTGCACGATTTATATGACTTCTATAGTATAATCTATATAGTACAGTCACAAAAAATATATCAAAAGTCTCATTAGTGAGATTTCTGCAGTACTTCAACAGGTATGACAAGGACAGAAAGTGTTGGATTTCTTTCTTTAGTGCTGACCTACACCTGCCATTTAAAACCTAGGTGAGTACAGTCATGTGGCTGGTTAGTATGCTTAATCATCATGGCACAAAACAGGATTCAGTCTGTATGACCAGTCTGAACGGTTGTTTATGGCTTTCAAAAACTCAAGTAGATTAAATAAAGTTTTCTACTATCAAATGGCCCATCCTTACTGGTAAGATTGTGACAGTGACGAGAGCAACAGTAGCACCATCTATCATAATGATGGTGTCGTCTTTGGGTAAGTAGTCCTTTCCTGCGGTGGCTTGGTTGGAAGGGGGCTCATACAGGGCTGGCCTGGTCTGGTAATGGACCGCCACTTCACCGGAAGAGCCCTGCTCCCTTACTATGGAGAGAGTCACATTGACTGGAGACCCTGCAGGTTGGAAGATACATGAGTGGGTTAAAATACAGCAGATAAATTACATGTCCCAAGTACATACTATATCTATATATTTAGGAAACCTGCCAGGTGGCGAAAGATGGGAATAATAACTTAGTAAAAAATCTATAAATGTAAGTCAGAGAATATCTGTGAGTATGTTACTCTTTTGCGCAGACTTCTCTAACTTGGCTAGTTTCCAGTGCACAGATTAAGACAAATCCTCAGTTACTTCACATCCTGGAAATCACAGCAGATCTCACTTACAGTAAATCTCCAAGTGTGATTACAGTAAACTCTTCTTAAGAGACCACAACAAGAAAAGGACTTTGTGATTTTTCAAAACAGACAGAAACTCAGCATCAGCTAAACTTGCAGTGGCTGTTCTTGGAACAAAGTAAAGAGCTTAACTGAGGAAGGTATTTGAATAGGTTGGCATAAATGTAACTTAAACTAACTGCAGCACATTAGACGCCTTTGTACTGTGATCCAGTAAAAACCCACATTTACTGACCAAGCATCAGTCATTCGTTCAGTTTTTTTTCTCCGCAGACGTTCTTACTCTGTGGTTCCTGTGTTAGTGTAAACTGGGAGTCCAGATGCCATCCAATCACCCCATAGGGGGAACCGTTGGGCAAGATGGTGAGCAGAGCTTGTGCCGAAAGCTTGTCAATGACAGCAGCCTGTCGCAAGTCTTGAAGACCCACAGTGGTGACGTCCCGGAGGGCAATCGTGACGCTCTCTCTTAGCTCTGGGACACCATCTGCTATCACCGCCAGTGAGATGATGGCTACTGTTTGACCTTCCGAAAACGTTACCTGTGATGGAAAGTAACATGTTACAATGATAGACAAATTTGTGATGATAATTTTGGTAAGAATTAAATCTTCAAACATGCATGATAGAAAGGCAGGGGTTACTCACCACTCCTGAAGTGGGGTAAATGTCTGTCAAACTGCCATTGGCTGCCCAGTGAACAGTCAATCTGCCAAAACTCCCTCTTCTCCTCTCCACACTCAGAGAAATTTGATTACTTTGCTCCAACTCCTCCACCTCCATATAGAGAGAATGCTGCAGAGAGGAGGTAATGACAAATCATTCCAGATTAAAATCACAACACGATGAGTATTTAGCACGTTGGGCAAATACACAAGTTGTCTAATATCAAAATCTTCTTACCTGGGCAAAGCCGATTACTCCATGGGCATCATCGTTGGTGGGGATAATTACTGTCACCTGACCACCGAATCCAATCTCAGCCCCACCCTTTGGATTCTTCAGCCTGACCTGGAAGTTCTCCTGCACCTCGGGGATGTCATCATCTATGATGTTCACCGCTATCTCCAGCTCACTGTCCCCTGGTGCAAAGTGCAGCTCCCCGAAACTGAGTGTGAGGAAGTAAAGGAAACACAACACACAACTTCAGCTGTGTCTTTTGCTGTGGTTTTCCATCCATAACTTAAAAAAAAACTATTCGTATACCTGGGTATGAAATCCGACTGATTGGAGACTGAAGTGAATTCATAAACAGTAGAGCTGTTGTCCTCAGCAGAGGCCAAGAGGATCTTTGTGGTATTGAGGGACGGGACCATGAGAGAGAGGAAGCTAATGGCTCGAGGGGCCCTCAGGATCATGGTGAACAGGTTGACGTCAGACCTCCAGGAGTAGAGTGATGAACCGTTCATTCCAGCGAGCACAACATAAGCTATGAGAAAAAAAAATATTTATTTGGACGGATTTTAATATTACAACTGACAAGCACAACTGGAACAAAATGAAAAATGATAGAGTTTAAATTTTTGCTCAGTTCTTCCGCTAGGTCAATTTGACACAAAAGACTTGATACTGCATTGATGTGCCAAGTGTCATTAGTAATTCTAGTAGGTTTAATGCATACTTATGGAAGCATGACTGCTCCTGGATGGCTATCTTTAACTACTTTCAGTATAAGCTTATGGAAACTAAAGCTGCTACTTGGCATGTGTCCATTATTTTATGTCAAAGTGAATGTAACAATGCAACAAAATAGATCTGTGCAAGGCAATATGTGATGATCCATACTTATAGTATCTGTACTGTATATACACAATCATCATTTGTGCTTACAGATCCCAGAAGGAGCAGTGAAGGAGTGAATAGAGGTGATCCCTGGATGAGGAATGGACTGATAGAGCTGTGGTGAAGCCTGATCTGAGCTCCACTGTAACACCTCACAGGACGGAGAGAGACCTGGAGAAAAACACAGGCGCACAAAAAACCCACACACAAGCTTAAGTCCTTTGACGCTAGAATAGCATGTTTATGTAAAGTAACCATTCGCCTGACTGACACACCCAAGACTGACAAATTACAACCTCCGGGTGCCTTTGTGGCTCTGCTCTGCTCCACACTGAGGCCTTTCCCATAAACCCACAACAGGTCTGAACCAAAAAAAAACTGACCCTTTTTGCAGACTCAGAGGGATTACGTCTCATCAAAATATAAAAAGTGTAAAGTAAATACATGATCTGGCCTGCATTATACATTCTGCTATCTTAGCCGAGACAGCAGAACAAGAGGCTTCGTCTGCAACAGTCACATCTATGGGCCTTCTAAAGCATCACCAAGTTGTTTGTACTATTCTAACCAACATGTAACCACCAGAAAGTACACAGAGAATACAGCCATAGAAAATAGGATCTCATCATTGCAAAAACACAACCGTCGTCTAAACATGCCAATTTTACCGATATTGTTTGACAGTTGACTTATTTTCAGATCTGAAGGGATTGGGTAGTAATTTCCTTTGGTAAGTGTACGTGACAAAACCTTATGTGAATTCAAAACAAGACAGGTCACCTTCAGTAGCCACCAACAGGAGAACGTCCTCTGTTCTTGTGTTCATTGTCTCCACCTGACTGGCTCTGCCGGTGACTGGGAGAGGCTGTGGATTCTGAAATCGTCCACTGGTCCACTGAAGCAGAAAGCAGCTGTCCGTCTCCCTGTCTACGCACACCGCCAGGTAGGGGACATCTGCACGAGTGAATGGACTCACACTGAGGATGTTCTGTTCGAAGTCAAGAGTCTGGAGGAGTGAGAAGGTGCCTCCAGTCCAGACAAAGATCTGTAGCGCCGAAAGAAATACAAAAAAAAAAAAAACAAGAGCTCAGTCATAAATGCCTCAGTCTGTCCCTGTTTTTAATGATTTTGATAAAACTGCAAACAAATAGGTCTAACAATACAGCAGTCACCTGGCTTGATGCTATTAGATAATCTCTACTGTCAGCAGAGAAGTGTTTCACATCCAGAGCTTCAACACCTAAGACTTGTTCCTGAAGAAAGATTAGATTAAATCATATAAACATAACACAAGTATACAATTCCAAAGTGTTGCAGTAATGAACAAAATCCCCTTTATTGAGTTTATACTTACTAGTGTGACATTAAGGTCTCTCTGCAATTTGAAGATGCTGAGGTTGGCAGCAGGGAAGAAAGGGGGCCCACCATGTGTAATGCCTATGTAGGTGGAACCATTCACCGCAAAGCCAACGCATGAGCCTGGTTCCTGAACCCTCACAGACTGTAACAACCAAATGACAAAGAGAGTTTTATGCTGGATTTTACTCTGAAGTTTGTGGGCATCATACGCGCCTTGAGGCACAAAGCTGTTGCTGTTGTTTCCTACCTCTACTGGCACAAAAACACCCTGCCACCGATACAGAGTTGCCAAGGTGTGGGAAGATCCAACAATGGGCCTCTTGTCCAGCCTCATAGCCAGAAAGGAAGGTCCCCCTGGAAGGGAGCACCAGGCTGAGGTGGGGCTGTCCTCAAAGCTCTGGTATACACCCATGACTGAGAGGTGACCCTCTAGAAGACAAAAGAATCAGACATGAATTTCTGTTTGAAAAGAAACAAGACACAAGGAAAACAAGGAACAACAAAAGAAAAGCAGACCATTTAAGGGCATTCAGAAGGTTTGGGCGAGTCTGAATTAAAACATTCACTGGTCTCACCAGAGGCAACAGCTGTGTCTGACCGCATCTCCCATTCCACACTAACAGCGGACTCCAGGCCGTTACTGCGAGACACTGTGAGGAAGACTGTTATCCCACCTTCATCTGCAACCACTTCGGTGCTAGTTCTGTGCACAAAACACACAATTACATTAGACGTGAGTCTACTGAGCATATGGCATTACATACTGCAAGCATTTGTGTTATTAAAAGTTTCAGATCCTTTTGATGCAACTCTATTAACACCTGTTGAGAGTAGGTCCAATACGGAACAAGCCGGAAGGAGCTGAATTCTCTAGGACGGTGATGAGCATTTGGAGTTGGTCGCCCAGCCGTGCACCCCCCGTTGGGTTGGACAGCACCACCGTGAAAGTTTCATTAACTTCCGCTTCAGCATCGAGCAGAGCCCTGATCTCCAGCATCTGAAACGACACAGATGATGCTTAAGAACTTTTGATGAATCAGAAAATGATTTTAAGATGAAAGCATTTTTGAAATGATGAAATAAAATATGTATGTGTAATGTTTTCAGATGCCTTTGTTTGAATCCTGTTAGCTCATCTAATCTACTCTCCCTCACCTTAAATCTGACCCCGTCCTCCAGTACCACAAACCCTTGTGGTGGCATCAGATCACCCTCTGCTAGCGTGCCGTTGCCATCAGTGATGGTATACTGAACCGATACTGTGCCAAAAGTGCCTTCCTCTGGGTTCCGAACCACGTACAGGTTAGCCACACTCTCACCCAGCCCTGACACAGAGGTGGGCTCTCTCAATAGGAAATGTTTGCTGGTGTTAAAGGAAATCACACCATGTCCATCATCACTGGCCAGGATGTTAACAGTAGCTATAAGAACAGGAAAGAAGTAGTTAAACCATTATAATATAATTTATCTTTAACTATGTCAAATTTAGTTAAAGCCAATGACTAGAAACTACTATCTCCATGGTAACTCACATGTTAATAATTTATTAAAGTCCTAAAACTTTCAGCCTAAGTCTCTTCCAAGTATTGATCATACTTTCTTCCACTGTTCATCTATTTACCGGTAGTATTGGTGCCCAGCTCCAGGCCAGGGGAAGGCTCGGACAGGATGAGCTGGAATCTCTCTGCTCCCTCTGGGATGGTGTCATCAATGATCTGCACCTCTACAAACTTATGCCTTTCGCCATCAACAAAATGGAGCACCTGGGTGGAGAGAAAACATCAAAACATCATGCCACTACTATGTCTGTAAAGACTCATTCAAAGACATGGGGGAGGGTTTAGGTCAGAGGCATATCAACTCTCGTCAGTTTATCGCCTTCAGAGCTGAGGAGTGCTTTTGGACAACATGCAAAACATCTTGAATCCGTTGACTTTGTCTAGGTCATTGATTTTTGTGTGTGACAACTGTGTATGTCTAACCGTTTCACTGGTGTTATAGTCTAGTCCCTGTTGAGCTTCCAGGTTTTGAGCAAAGAAGAAAACAGAGACATTTCCATATGTCCCCCTGTTCCTGTAGGCCACTAGAGTCAGCGTCCCTATTGTTTCATTCACTTCAAACCTGAAAACAAGAACATATTATGATAAGATAATCATTTTAACAAGAGCATGTGTAAATGAATGTTAAAAATCTTTTTTATGGATGCTTTTCTTACATGGTATTGGTCCATTCAATGACCCCTCGGATTCCATCATTAGCAGCAATGACCACTTCTGCTACCAAACCCTGGGTGTCTGGGGGAGGAACCACATGAAAAGAGGAAATATATGAGCAGATGTATGTTGTCGGTTGTTTATGACATCTGTGATAAGTAGTGGCAATTACTTCAAGCTACGGTTTAAGCACCAAGAACAAGTTTAGCAAGGGGAAACTGTAGAGGAGCTAACTCCCGTCATGCCACATTTAAGCGAAGGATTACAGCTAAGAAGCGTCTGCTGTAAGTGGCTTGGGAAGCTGAGCAGCAAGTCTTTTGGGTGGACTGATTTATGACCCCCTGAATAGTCTTCTCCCATTGACTCCGTGGCCAAGACACTGGGAGGCCAGCTACGGGTTTAGTTTGGCTCTCTCTCTCCTCGCCACACAGTGCTACTCGGCTCCCACCGAATCCCTAGCCTTCCTCAATCATGGAAAGCATCAATCTCACCATCCAAGCCACATAATGATTGCTGCCAAAAGAGCGGGCGTGTGTTTACTGTGTATCTCCAGGCAGAGGGCTGACAGTATTCTGGGAACCTCCAAGTGCTGCTCTGCCTGTAGTATTCTGTCAACTCATCACTTTCTAAAGTTACTCATTCATAAATTGGACTGTGGTTTGGATTATGTGAAAACAGTAGCAACAACTGCCAAGCTCTTCCATGGTACATTTTGACGATCAGCTACAATGCTGTCGTCTAATGTACCATGCAGGAATATTGTACATCAGACTACATGACATTTTAGGCAAAGCTTGTGAGCACGTGAACGTGTATTTTACCTGGTAAAGTGCAATACACAACCTCTACCCATCAAAAAGGGCAAATGGTGAGAAATTATAGAAAGAAAAAAGGGAAAGTGATTTCATGAAGTTACATAAACTAGAAAAAGGGTACAGTGCAGAAGAAATAGAAAAATAATAGAATTCAACACAGAATGTGATGGAAATGGAAAAACTTTAATCAATGGTCAAAGGTTGGGATGAATGAAACTGAAAAGTTGTGTCTGCAATATGGAAGCACATCATTTTTCCATACCTAGTTGGGGAACAGTGGCAAGGGTTGTGATGAGTACAGCTGATGTTATGTTGACCAGGAAGAACTCCTGCAACTCTGGAATGTCGTCCTAATAAAACAATCGGCTTTAAATCTCACATTTACACAAACCTGCATCAGAAAAATACTGTGGAACTTGCATAAGAAAGAGCTTAAGAGCTTAAAGTGGCAAAGATGGTGAGTTGAGTGTAATCTGAATATCAAGTTAAACGGAGAGAGTTTTTACCTCTAGTATAGTTACAGGGATGGCAACTGATGTTTGTCCATCCTGAAGGATTACAAAACCAGTACCAGAGAGGAAGTCTTTTCCTGGGTCAGCTAGACCTCCCTCTGCCTGAGACAGGTTTTGTATAGAGCCTCTTGTAACCTCATAGGAGATATTCAGAACTCCTGTACACAAATATGTAGGTTTAATTTCAGTTATAAAGTTAAAGATGTGTTTAAAAAAACATGACAAATGTAATGGGATGAATTACTTTTATTTACACATATCTTGTCTACTGACCTGAAGCTCCAAACTCTCTGTTGACGTAGATATTTATAGTCTGGTCCCTCTCCTCTGCGGTCACCCTTAGAGAAGATGGGGCTATAGTCAGCAAGCCATAGGGCTGATCGCTGGTGTCCACAGTAAGCACTGCCTCTCTGCCTTGAACATCCAGGGCTGCGTGGCCTGTCACTACAACACCTGTGTGAAAGAGCGGTAATATTACTTTGTTTTGTGAAGCCTTTCAGAAAGTTTCACGGAGGCTTCTTGCACAGTTCTTAATCAAAAAGATACTAAGAGTAGGCTATTACCAAAGGTTTTAATGTTGGACAGTGAAACTCTATACACAGCTTGGTCTTCCGGGGTGGCATCATCAAGAAGCTCTATGATTATGGTTTTGTTTAATTCTCCCTGTAACAAACACACAACAAATATAAGAGACACACACATACTGTATGTAATTATCAGATATATGAGTACTGCTAAAGATGCACCTTTTAAATTTGATCTATTTTAGTTTTTAGTATTAGACAGAACAAAACAGTGAGTTGTCTCAAAGCATGCATTCATACTGTCTAATAAATATGGTATCTGTGACACCACAATAAGCTTTTCACTGCTCTATTATGTACCTCAGTGAAGAAAAGTGTCCCTGAGGTTTGGGCGAAGGTCCGGTGTACAAGAGGCCCTTGTACAGTCCAGTCCACAGTGACATTACCCAGACCTGGAGCCGTTCTCACCACTAACAACGACAGCCCCTCACCTGTAACATGAAATGTAATACAGATCATTTGAAAAGAGTAATTTTACTAATTTGACGTCCATGCAAGCTGAGAGCTGTAATTTTTCATCAAACACCCACCTTCTCTGGCGATGACAGAACGCGAGTCTGGATGGAATCCAACAATCCCTGCCACATTATCGTTGGCCAGTATCACTATAGTTACAGTGTCCGAGTTGGGCTGGATTCGACTTCCTCCCTCCGTATTAACAAGACCGATCATGAGGCTCTCGTTGTCCTCTGGTTCATCGTCATCTCTGATTACTACCTCTATTGTCTTTTTCAGATCACCTGTAAGAAGAAAGCACATGCAACACAGGACATGAAACTGTCCCAGATAATACTAACTATTCAAACCATTGCTGATTACCGAGTAAGGTACATACCGTCAAAGACTAGAGTTCCTCCAGCACCAGTGAAGTCAGCATTTGGTGTTGCCTTTCCTCCAACAAATCTCCACTCTACAGTGACGGTGCCCAGATTCCCTCCTCTCCTCTCTATAACCAGGGGCACCACAACAGTAGAATCTTCACGAACCTCTAGATGGAGCCCCTCGTTAGTGGCGTTTGGACTGAGGCTGTAGATCAGAAATATGCCAAACGCATCTCCATTCACTCCTATGGTGACTACAGCTTTGTCCGGCTGACCAATTGAGGGCAGGTTCTTCTGTGGCATGGTCAAATTCATTAGCTCTACCTTCAAAAAATACATGAAAGACAGAATGTGTGTTAAACCAGTCAAATTATAAGTAATACATGGCATCATGAGGTAAATATTATCGGGTATTACATTTAATATCTGTATGGAGAAGCTCTCATCCATTTCGGGGAATTCATCACTCAAAATTAGGACGGTGAGGTTGGCTTTTCCTGATCCATCATCCATGAAGGCACTTTGAGCAGTGACAGGAGTGTAATCACTGCCTGCAACAGCCTGGGCACTGAACAGGACAGCGGCTGCAGTGGCGTTTTTTACGTAAGTCATAACCTGCCGTTCAGAAGTCAGCCCCTCAGCCTCTGAGGTCACCCAAGTGCAGGATGGTGGGGTCGCGGCTGAGGACAGAGAAAAGGCCCGGCAGGCTTGTTCTCTCAAACAGGCAGCAGCACATGCAGCCAGAGGGTCTCCCTGGCCAGTGATGTTGACTGTCCTGAGGGGCGAAGTGGCTGGAACACCTGGTTTTGGAGGGTTATAGTAGATCAACAGGTTCCGGCCATCAGCCTGAGCCAAACCAACAATGTCAATCTCAGAGGTGCTGTACGTGATCTCCAGGCGACCAAAGTTTCCACCACTGGAACAAATGGGAAGGGAATGATAGAGAAAAGACAACACATAGGGAATGTAGATTTAATGTTAGTACACAAAACTGATATAGAAAAATTAACCATGATTAAAAACAAATAAATACAATTACCTCCTGCGAACAGTAATATTGGCTCTATACACTCCCTCCAATGGCTCTTGGACACGGTAAACAGACTGTCCAAAGTAGACTGTCCCATATGGGTTGTCATTAGCAGGCACTATTATGTTAACAAATGTATCAGCTCCCAAGTTTCCTCCATTACTGGCACCAGTTAGTTCCACCTTAATAATCTAGAAATGACAGACAGGGTGGAATACACATTACAACAAAAAAAAAATCATTGGTTATGTTTTAATTTTTCCAAGGATGTAATTTTCTCTCTCAGCTTCTTACCTCAGTGATTTCAGGTACATCGTCAGCTAGAATCTCCACTCTGAGTGTCTTCAGGGTCTCTCCAGGAGCAAATCTCACCTCTCCTGATGTGGGTCTTATGTCTCCTACTGCTAGTTTTCCATTGACAGTGGCCTGCCATTGGACCGCCACTGTGCCAATACTACCAGCATTACGCACAATAGGCAATGTGACCTCAACAGAGTTAGATCCTGGCTCCTCTATAGTAACTGGGACGGCCTGGAAGACTGGGTAGATGCGAAACAAACAAAAGAACTTGCTAAACCATGAGAAATAGTTAATAAAAGTGTGGAAACATCAAATGACATTCCAGATGACGCCTACTAACCAAAAGCACCAAAAGGGTCGTCAGAAGGCAGTATGGTGATGATGGCGCGTGTGAGCTCCCCTAGGAGAGCTCCTCCAGTGGTCTGGTTGATCAGCTCAATGAGAAAGGTCTCCTCCAGCTCAGGGACCACATCATTAATGACATAGACGGGTACAGATTTACTGGACTCCCCCTCCAGGAGGACCACATCAGTTGAGGCTACGCTGTAGTCTTCACCTATAAGATTACACACAGAAATTTATGCTCACACACAGGTCACAAGGAGAAAGATTCAAGTCAAGAGACAGTGACCTTAATACTTACTGACTCTGGCAGTCAAAGGCACTGCTCTGAACTTGACAGACACATCCGCAAAAATCCCTCCTACTCGTGTGACATTTATTATGGGCCCGACATAGTGTTCAGCTACACTGACAGCCGAAGCTGACAGCTGGAGGACTCCAAATGCATCGTCGCTGGCTTCCACTATCACCTGGGCTACAGTGTCAGTCCTGGAGCCCAAAGACGGGGAATTGGGAACTGGAAGGAACATGAAGAGGACATTAGTTTAGTGAGGTGTGGTTGGAGAATCATTGCATCTTAAATTATTACGTCAGGTAAATCTTCCACTAAGTGTGTCTGTATCTTACTGAGCCTCTCTTGCGCCCCTTGGATGAGCTGAACACTGATCAACTTCACGAACACTGACTCATCTCTTTCTGGATCCTCATCGTCCAGCACTCTCAGGGTGATATTTGCTTCACTCTGATTGGCCAAGAACACCACAGAATCGAGGAGGGAAACAAAATCTCTCCCCTCAGTAGCTCGCCCCACCCCAGGAGTCCTGTAAGGTTCCGGATCGGCCTCATTTAGTGTCCCATATGTGACCCGCACCTATACGAAATAAAATTTAATTAACTAAAATCACATCATTTGACACATCCCACCCCATATAACCATTTGTCATCCTGATTTCATTACTTAAAAGACAATAAACCTGAACAATAAGTGGCTTCAATTTGCATATTTTTTTAATCTTCTACAGTATTACACACCTGACCCATCAGGCCTCTCTGTCGCAGGATGGTGAGGGAAACCGTTGCATCAGCTTCAGGGAGTCGAACAGACCTTGTTGCATTAGCGAATATAAAAACTCCATAAGGATCGTCACTGGCGAGCACAGTCAGCGTTGCAGATGTCTTATCACCCAGACGACCATGTGAGACGTTAACCAAGGACACAATGAAACTCTTGTCCAACTCAGGGATCTCATCCTGGGCCACATCGATGATGATGTTCGCTGACCTCTGACCCACACCAAAGGAGATGTTCCCAGACCTGTTGAGGAGCTCCCCCTCAGAGCTGGGTTCAGATTCCCAGTACACAGTTACATTGGAGAGGTCGCCAAAGGACCGGTCCACCTAGGAGAGGACAAAAGAACACATAGCACAGAGCACAATGATGAACAAACACTGGGCCTTATTTTTTTTAAACTGTGTATTCCACTGACCTGCAGCACCACAGAGCTACGTCCGTCCTCAGGTTCTGTCCCATTCACAGACAAGAATTCAGGACTAAACTCAAACACTCCATGGGCGTCGTCAGATGCAGCGATGGTCACTGTGATGCGGGAAGCAACTCCCAAGGTAGCTGCGCAGAAAATTCCAGATGTGTGTTACTATTATGTAATTCATCGTGGTTGCATTTTTAGGAGTTATAGCTGAAGTAAATGAAAAGTATTAGCCAGAAAATGCAATAATTTCTCATGCAATAAATCAGGTGTAACTGAAATAGCCAAATAATGATTATAAAGTGATAATCTGATACTCTTGACCTTATGATCAAAATTGCAATGGCAGCTTCATAGAGGGTGGGGAGGTTATTTCAGAATAGGTCACAGCACTCAAAACGTGGAGGGAAACACTGGAGTTTCTGACAGTAAATGTCAACTGCTTTCCCATCCAGCCCTGTGAAAGGTTATTTGCTTTTCCCACATCCCTCTCCATGTGTACTTATCACAGGGGTCATAGTAAAAGGTAAATACCGCCCACATTAAAGCACACATGCATGTGCACGCACACACCCCGCAGATGTGACTGTGCATATGCACCAAATACTTTAGTGTGGGGATGAAGGAATGGAAACAAGAAGCAACTGGGAGTGAAGGAGAGGGGGGATACGTACCATGGTGGTGATAGGATGGAAGGAGGAAGTCATAGTCACTCTCCCCACTACCACTCCCCTCACTATGAAGAAACTGACCCACTGACGGATCACACACGAGGATCACAGAAGTGTCACACCAGGTTAGAATCAGACCAGAAGAGTAGAGATCGAAGGGCGTATGGGAAGGAGTGTAGGTTGGTGTGTAGGGAAGGGGAAGCACGCAGGAACACCGCACACACAAAACACACAGAAACAGTAGTACAGAATACAAGGTCAATAGGTAAAGACTTCTAATAAACATTCAAATAAACCATACTAAATTAAAAATACTGGAAGGAAGTGGTTTAAACGCTGGCTGCATTTCTCACCTCCTCCATCTGCATTGTAGAGCTCCACTCTAAAAATCTTGTCCAGTTCAGGGACAGGATTGTCGATAATGGTCACACTGATGAACTTCAACCTCTCCCCCGGAAGAAAGTCCAACATCCCATCTGAGTCCTGCCAGAGAAAAAAGAAACAGGGGAAGCAGTTTCAGGAAACGTATTTCCTTCTCATCTGCTAGTTTGTTTAACGATACATGACAAGCGTGCTTGCATCAGTAAGAGAGAGACGGACGTCAGTGGAAACTAACCTCGTAGTCTTCAGGGCTGGATGCTGTGAAGGGGGTTGTCCTGTATCCCACCATGATTCTTCCCAAAAGGCCTTGGGCCCTGGCCACTGGCAGACGGATCTGTCCATCTTCCTCGTTAACAGTGATGTGGGCAGGTTCTAGTGCTGGAGCGATCAAACCGTCCTCTGGAGGGCTGGGCTGAAACTGCAGCAGGCCTGGATCAGGAGAGCGTGTGTGTTTGTGCATTTAGTCACTGAAATGTAATGAGAAGGAGCGACGGACATTTTTAGGGAACAAGAGTGAATACCATAGGGATGGTCACTAGCTGTGACAGTGACCGTGTTAACTGAGTTTTTGGGGTCGATGCTTGCTCCGCTGGTGGGGGTGGAGCCTGGCTTCCCGTCACCTGACTCTGCTGACACTAGCGTGACCTGAAAGGACTCCGCTAACTCAGGGAGGTTATCGTCCAATACCAACAGGTTCAGTACCTGAACAGAAAAGACATTACATTTATTTACTGGCATTACATACATTTTCTATTTTGAGTGGTTCATTTAGAATAAATAAATAGAGTCTATGCTGGGTGCTGGGTCATTAAGTATTACATTAATAGAACAAATATGCTGACACCTGTTAACTTGAAAAATGTGTAACCTACTGACCACTAGGTGGGGCTGGTTATCAAAAAACGTTACAGTTGGGTGACTGTGAAAGGCTGAGTTAAAGCAGACATAAGATATTTATTTGACATTCATATGTTGCCTTGTTAATACAGCGTGCACCAGCTCCTTCTTAAATGTTTGTACTGGCCGCACTCTAGGTCACCTTGGATGAACTCAGAGGGGTTTTTCCCCACCTCATTTGGGACTCACTCACACACCTCAGAACGCTGTCCAGGCATGAAGAGCACAGCTCCAGTTGCATTAACAAAGTCTTGATGGGCTGGAGTGTCATTGTTCGAGCTGTCCAACTGGGTAACAGTGTAGTTGACGTAAACATGGTCCAGGGATCCCCGCATACGCTCAATCACACAAGAGATAGTGGAGCCCTCTTCAGTGGTCTATGAGGACATAAAAAGGAGGAAAAACACACAACTCAGTGAATTCAGAACCGTAGGAGGAGGTGATCAATGCTAAACGCATCTAAGTGTAGTCACCCAATCGCAGTTTGTTAAACATAATAGAGCTAGCCTTACAAACTACAGCCCAATCTAATTCCTGCACAGTAATGATGTGATTCAGAGAGGAAGCACTCGATGGCCCACATGCCTCTACTTCTTTTAATTCCCAAATGGCCCGAGATATGAAGGAGATCCTCAGGTTCTGATGGAATGTCATCCCCAGCCTTGCCACCTGTTGCACTGATGGACATTAGGAACAAGATCTCCCGTTTCCAGTGATGGAACTCCTGATCCACTTCTATAGGAATGCCCTTACTGACAGACCTGCTGCTGCCTTACCAGCTGTCGCTCAACCTGAGAGGGCCCAACATGAGAGCCCACTCATCCAATCCAAATAAAACAAGAGAGCATGCTCTCCCTGCAGCCAGGCATGGAGGCTGATGAAATATGCAGCAGGACAGAGACGGACAATGATGAATGGGCTTACGTTACATGTGTTTCTATGCATATGTTTACTGTGTAGACACATGGGAGTGATGACACAGTTGACAATGGCACTGTTATAGTGGTCATGCAGATCAAGGTATATTTAAAAGACAATTAATTTAGTTTACAGACTGATTTATAGAAAAATATATTTGTCAAGACTGTGGTGCTTGTCATGTTTCTGTGGCGGGTTGATGAACTATTATTTCCAAAGACTTAAACACTGTACACTTACATCAGGAATGCAAGCGCCAGTGAATCCGAAAAGCCCATTGGCATTGTCACTCTTCATGACTCGCAGAATAGCAGTGGGCCTAGGGAGGGGGAGGCGTGCTCCACCATGCACCGCCACCAACTGCAGGAAGAACACCTCCTCTCCCTCCTCTTCATTGTCATCCCTGACCTCCACCACAAACGACTTCTGCCTTTCGTCCTGCTGGTACCGCAGGTAGCCGGAGATGTTACGCAGATCTGTTTTAGCAGGCTGAGTGTGGAGCTCGTGGATATGGCTGCGGTTCAGCTTCGTATGGTACAGGCGAACATCCTGGAGGAGGCCAGTGTAGCGCTGTTCACCCTCAGGATCTGACCCAACAAACACTGAAGCAGGTCCTGGAGTGGAAATACACACACACAAAAACACTGCTCAGTATTTTACACTGACGTATTTTACAACATAATTTTTACAACAATTGGGAACAATAGCATACAACGTTGAAGATATCGAAGCAGGAAAGGCTTAGATACATTCAAGTACAGTCGGTAATCACCATTATATTAAGCACAATGCACATTTTTACTAGGTTAATGTCATGACTGCATGCCCCCATACTAACTTGAAAAATGAAAGACGTTTAAATTTTATATGTGTATAGTCTAATAAACTAGGAGGAAATTCTTATAATTACAGTAACTCTTCGTTTTCGGTACAATAACAATTTTTAAGCTCCTGTATTGGATAACATTCAAAAGTCACACACTGGCAGTTTTATTTAATTTAATCTAATTCATACCTGATATCATACAAATTGTGTCACTTTACCCTTTTCCACTGCCTGTCCTGGCTTAAGATTTCATGAGATCATTGTAACTAAATATGAACTGAATCACACTAATTATTCAGTCTCTTTTTGCGGTCATGTGTAACAATAAAATAATGAGGGTCGTATGTTCCAATTATTTTTAATGGTGGAGTTAATTTGCTTGTTTTGGTTGGATGTACTGGCACCACAAGCAGAATCTTGATTAAGGCCACCAAATGCTCAGGTCTAGCTCTTTGTCATTACTCATTTATGTTCTTGCACCTCTTGCTCCACTATCACTTCCTCTGCTCGCACAAAATGGGACAAATGCAGGAGATCAGCCACAGTGAGCAAGTACAAAACCTGGCACAAAGCGCTCCAGTAGCAGACAATAACACAACATGACTGGCAATGATGTATAAATCTGTTGTGACTGGAGTTAGCCAAAGATGCGTCAGAATATTTCTCTTTATGGGAGCTTTTGGCCAAATACAGGCTATTGTCTCCAGTAATTAGCAAGAATGGGAAGAAAAGAAGATGCCGGCTGATTCCTTTGAGCAGTAACAATGTCCAGCAGTAGTGAGGCTAAGTGGTCACTCAAGCATTGTAGAGTCCCAGTAGCCCTGAACAATGAGGAGGCAAATGAAAGGTGGGTGCGTGTAAAGATGTACGTGTATTAATATAGGGAACTAAAAAACCCTTCCATATGTGAAAACTGAGAGAGAAGCTTAAGACCTTGCCTAATACACAGCTTTGGCCTCACATAAAACTGCATGAAACATAATCTAATTTTGAAAATGTAAAATCAGTGTGAAAACATTTTAGGACAAAATAACTCCTTGATGGCAGCAGCCATCCCCAGCAGGATGTAGCCTGACACAGACATACACACAAAAATGGTTTAGGAACAGCTCGAAAAACATGAGAAACAGTACAAGGTGTTGACCTGGCCTCCAAATTCACTACATCCCAAACTGATCAAGTATCTGTGGGATGCACTGGAACAAGCCTGATTCACAGAGGCCCCTCCCCTCAACCCATAGTGATGGGTGACCTAACCCGTCACTATGATATGTTCTCTGACAAAGCAGCTTACCATCACTGATGCCTTCTCCTTTGATGCTCTTCAAGCCTCCAGGGACCGGGTTCCCATCCAAGAAGAACTCTATAATCCCATCATCAACAGTAACGATGACGTGTAGCCATGTATTGTCCTCGACAAACTTCTCAGCAGTTGCCCGAGCCACTTGGGTATTGTTTGAGCCTATTACAGTATAGTACAACATCACTGTGACATGAGACTCATTGGTGTGGACTTTCACTCCATAATAAAAGCTCCCGTTTTGTGTGCCTTTGGAGACTATGAAGCCGTCAGTGTCTGGTCCTGGCACCAGCCAAGCAGAGAAGGTAAAGTTGCCAATGGCAGCAGGCCCATCTTCGGGGGAGATGGTCCCATAAGCTCCAGGAAGCCCAGAGAAAAACCACGTATCTGTGGCTGAGTGGTGTCTCCTAGCATGAGGTCTAAGCTCAACCTCAGCTGGAAAGGAAGCTTGAAGTAGCAGGTCATCCATGAGAGGAAGTCCCTGCGGGAAGCGGCCAGAAACAATCTCCCAGGCAACGCGGACATTACCAAAAGTACCCTGCTGTCGGAGGATGGTGAAGGAAGTGACATCAGCCATATCATCCTGGGAGAGTACATCTTCAGCCACTTCTTGGTCCAAGTTGTTCTCAGCAATGGCAAAGACACCAAATGGGTCGTCATTGAAAGGGATGAGAACTGAGGCATTCAGAGAAGTCTCAGCTAGTTGTCCACCCTCCCCAGGGTAACCCCCTGAAAGAAATAATGGTTTTCAAAACAAACGTATTCATTTGCAGCTGGCAATATAGAGAACTTAAGGCTGATGACTGAAGTTTAAAGTTAAAACTCAGTGACAAATTGTTATGACAGCTGCCAAATCTGACACTTTTATTTTAAACTCACCTGAGATATTTACCAGCCTGAGGACAAAGTACTCATTGAACTCTGGGAGTTTGTCTGAGATGGCCGCCAGGACAATGGGTTTGGTGTCTTCCCCGGTAGTGAATGTGATGGAGCCACTGGTATTTGTAAACTCCTGCTTGTCTTCTAGAGGTGTCACGGAGTTGTTGGAAAACAGCTGCCAGAAGACTGTAACATTCCCAAAATGTCCCCTTGCTCGTAGTACACTGGGGGAGAAGAAACAAGATTATTCTAATCTAAACAATGTTTTGCATTAAGAAATATGAACTGAGGACCTGTTCCTTACTAGAAATTATTGGTTTTGCCCTCTTCAACGGGTTTTTCTGTGGGCTCCAAGGAGAAAATGCCATTGGCATCGTCATTGGCTTCAATCACCACAGTCGCTGTGTCTGCTCCATACACAACAGCATCGCCTGTGTGGACACGCATATCATCAGACTAGAACAGGACCTGCGTTCCTATGGTGATGCAGTCTGTGTCCTCAAGTTGCCAAATCATGCTTTGCACAGATGGACTGCCAGATAGATAGAGATATGGAAAGATAGACTTGATTGATAGAGACTACAGAGGCTGACAGGGAGCGCAGTGGTCATATTGTTATTGTCATGCTAAATTTCATGCAATGGGGAGGCTGTTCTTATTAACATACCACACCATAACCATGGCAACCGAGCCCAGGAGCAAAGGGCTTCTTATTCATGAAGAAAGAGAGCACAAAAACAAAAGCTTCTCTCGGCAGAAGTGTTACACTGAACTACAAAAATGATATGTTAATGTCTTGAAAAAAAACCAAACAACAAACGTAAGGAAGGAATAAAATTTACAAGGGAATCAGCACATGCTTCAATTTGCCAGACTACAGGTTCAATGTAACAAGCATACATCTGCATCTGCTCACGATTAAGCAAAAAAGGCAAAGAGTGTCAAGGTCCCAGTAAGTGTTCAGTTGACTTCTAACGTCAGTGTTGACTTTGAGTGCGATCCCTGCCAGAATTAAACTAGAGGCTAACCCTTCCTCGACTCTACTCCGTGTCAATCAGAAAACACAGAGAGGTCAGTGGAGTGGCCACCCTTTGTGTCTTAAAATGTCTGGAGCCTGATAATTAAAGTCTTGTTGGGGCCCAGAGCCTTTCACTCCAGTCCATGTAACACAATACTGGGTTGGAGGAGCAATCACAGACATGGTATTAACTGGCATTAAAACAAGAGAAAAGAAACAGAGAAGACTGAAGTTAATTAAAGATGGGGCGTAACTGCTAGATTTACCTACTCTAATTCACATTTAAAAAGAGAAGGGGAATACGGGTGTTTTTTTATTATTATCCAAAGGGGACAACATTTGTGAAGGTATGACACATTCAGTATTTTATCTGACATAAGCACCGAATCCATAGATCTCCCAGTAATTCACCGTACTTGTTCAAATGGAGGCCCCCACTCACCTGTGGCGTTGAAGAGAACAATGTGGAAAGGTTCATCAGTCTCTGGTAAGTCATCATCTTCAACAGCCACGGAGATGTTCTTCATCCATTCACCCACATCAAACACCAGCAAGGTGTCGTTACTCAGCATGCTAAGGTCATCTGGTGACGCGTCGCCGTACTCCACTCGATACATCACCGTGGCCACAAAGTCTGCCCGCCCTGCCCTCAGAACAGTGAAGTTGGCCACGCCCCCTTCCTGGAGCCGCACGATGACAGGCTCTGAGGTGGAGGAGAAGGAGAGGTGAAAGGTTGGAGCTTTAAAACATATTATCACAGTCGTTCAGAGCACGCTTCATATATATAGTAAAATCTTTACCAGAAAAGTAAATGGGGTCATCATTTTTATTAATCCTCAAACTGGCATTTAATACGTTTCCCAGTCTCGCTCCACCTGTAGCATTTAACAGCGTGATGGTGAAATTCTCCATGTCTTCTGGGATCTTAAAGAAAAATGAAACAACATTCAAATCAATGAACAGTAACTCGGTTTTTGGATTCCTTTCACTTTTGAGGTTAGTTTAACATTTTACCTCATCAGGTACAGAGAAGAGAGTGAGGTTTTTCAGGTACTCCCCCTCCTTGAAGGTGAGGTTTCCCTGGAGGGGGCTGACATCTCTGGACAGGGCCGGCTCCAAGACCCACGAGACCGTTACTTCTTCAAAGCGCCCCCTGTTCCTCACTACGGGGTACACGGCTGAAGGAACATTAGAACAGAGATTTTTTTTATTTAGATATTGAATTATTTTGCACCTTTCTTTTGACTTGAATCTTCCTTAAGTTGAGACTATTAGTTTTAATAATGTATTTCCATTGTGCTGCTCCCCTGCATGCCTTGCTAAGAGCAATCATGTGTAATACATTCCCTAGAGAGAGAGAGATGCTTTGTCAAGAATCTCAAGTTCCAAGTTCATTAAAATACGACTTTAAATGAGTTAAATAGGATCACTTTCACAAAAAATACAGCCCACTCTTTTATTCTTCATTAACAATCACATAAATGGCACCACATGCACACCAGAGTTCTGTGATTCACCGCAATTAGGTCCATTTTAAGTGTTAATGAGCTACCACTTGACAGTATCTCTATTATCTAAAGGACTGCTCCTTCAAAGTACCTTGGTGCATCATGTCCCCTTTGCTCTCATTGATGGCCACTGCCAGTCCTGATTGGAAGAACTCAATGACCCCATAGGGGTCGTCATTCTTCCGCACTGTGATGTTGACCTCCCTGTGGTTGCCTAGACGACTGGGTGGAGTGCTGTGGCTACTGAGTACCACAGAGAAAGTCTCATCCAGCTGTACGCACACACATTTGCACAGAAACACACACATAGTCAGTTTTCACTTAAAGTAGCGATTTGAAATAAATAGACAGAAAAGAAATATAATAATTCACTATTATTATTATTATTAACATTGTGCTCTTACCTCAGGCATCCCATCAGGCCTTGCCACCAGTGCCACCACTACCTCTCTCTCCCCTGGTTTAAACTCCAGGATGCCAGTAGCACCGTAGAATTCAGTGCTGCCAGAAGGCACGACAGAATATCGGACCAGCTGTTTCAAAAGTTGCCCCTGGGCTCTGACCACGTGCAGCTCCACGGCCTCCCCTTCCTAGGTTTTTAAATGTACAAATATAATGAAACCAGAGAAAGCATAACAATATGTCAGGTTTAAGACCTTGAGCCCCAGGCAATTTTCCTTTTAATTCCCACCTATAAAAACCTCAGCCAGTAACGGCTCCACGACTGAGAGGTCAAGTCAACAACCTTAAGAGACACTTGGGAGAATTCTGAAATACAATAAGTCTCCTTTTACCATCGCCTGGTCAGAATGAGATCTGAAAACACAACGCTTCTAAAAATAGTAGTGTGTTGCATTTTTAAATGACAGATACGACCTGGCCCTGGTACAATACAACCCAACAAAAAAACACGCTAAAATGCCATTAAATACATATAAAATCCCAGAAAATCTATTTAGAAAAACTGTGTTTTTAAAAGGATGATTTTAAAGACACAAGAGAGTTTGATCTCTAGTCTAGGAGCCCTAACTGCAAATGCTCAAAGATCACCATTAGTAGTAAATGGATTGGTGAAATGTGGTCACATTTGCTAGTTGGCACCCTGGCTGCAGAGTTTTTGATGAACTGGAGGCAAGAGAGAGATTTTTACTGATGCAAGAGATTGAGGAATTATATCTTATTCTCATGTTTCTCAGAGAGAATCCAAAGATTAGATACTTCAGTATATCTGAGATGACAAAAGCAGGATCGCACTATAGATTTAACATGTTTGTCTAAGCTGAGGGAGCACACAGGCTGGTTTAAATCAAGTCTTAATAGTTTTTTCTATGCAGTTTTAAGCTTACATTGATAACCCATGGACCTCTGGAGAACGGGGAGAACTCGAAGACTCCCCCAGGGTCATCGTTCTCCATGATGATAATCTCTCTGCTGGTGAAGCCGGCTTTCAGGATCTGATTCTCAACATTACTCCTGGGACACATACAGAGAAATGAACATAGGCTCATACACAGAATAAGATCATACCAGTGAGTGACTGCGACTGAAGCAAAGAAACACAACACGGTACTGCAAAACATCCGTCATTATGCTGTCTTTCATGACTGATGGTGGATGGTGGAGCTGATACTTATCAACTTCATGGTGAAGCTGATGACACCATGAAAGCTGCTTAGACCTTTACTCTAGTTAAATGTTGCAACATAAGCTATAATAAGAACTAATTTTAAGCAGCTCAGTTTTAATTTAAACGTCTTAATGCATTCCTTTTATTGTGCGATGCTCATTAATTACGAACTCCATATGATGTCCTGCTGTTTAGACCACTTTTAATAACAATGTCAATCAACTGCGTGCCTGCCTCTTTATTGCGCCACAGGGGTGTGTGCGCATGTGTGTGTACGCTGAGAAAACTGCAAAACATAATGGGCATCACAAAGGCATGACAGAATGAAACACTCCACACAAACGGCCACAGCTAAGGCGCCGCATGCATACAAACGCTGACGTCTCCAAAAGGGTACACAATCAAGCCTGGTTAAATTAGAGCAAGAACACATACAGACGATTCTCTATTTACTCCCAACAATCCCTCTCCTTTTGGATTCCCTTTTTTCGCACCATCGCAGAACTCCCCCCCACCCTATCCCAGTCCCCCTCATCCCCATGTTGACCAAAGACCCCAGAAATCCTGAAGTAGGCCCTTCTCTGAAAAACAAAGACCTGATTCACACCACACAAAAGGCCCAGGTTCACTCCACTCTCCACTTACCCAAAGTACACTATAAAGCGTGCAGTCTCCACCCTGCAGGGGAGGAGTGGGAGGGAGAGAAAGCCGCCGTTCTCATCAGAATATAGACTAACAGAAGAACAACCCCCCAGACGCACACACAAACAAGCATCTCGAGAAAATCTAAAAAGGGATGGCATGAAACCCAGCCTTTCAAATGCCACTGGACTCGTTTGTGGTCTACATTGTCAAAAACATTACATTCACTATCAGAGCTATTATATGGAGGGTTTTGACAGTTAATACTGTTGAATAACTAAAAGTTTAACATCCGTACCTATCCAGAGTGAGCAGCAAGGCCTCGTTGACTTCTGGGATATTGTCAGCCATAATAGTGAGCTTGATGGAGGCATCACTTTGCCCGGTGAGGAAGACAACAGAGCCGTTGAAAGGCTTCAGGTCGTCAGCAGTTACATCCTCACGATTGGCTCCGGTCGCCCGGAGACTCCAGAACACTACAGCCCGACCGTCTGTCCCATCACGCCGAAGAGGGAGGCTCACCTGCACCAAACATCACTGGAGTGAACCTCTTATACAGACATACATAATACCCAGTGACTGCTGCAATGCTGATAGTTGCAAGTTAATAGAGACTGTAATTACTGATACTGTCTGTAAGCACCCCCGTATCACTTACCATGCTGATATTGCTGTCCTCTGGTTCATAAACCAAAACTGTGGCGTTACTTGTAAAGCCAATTTCCCCGTTGGCAATGTCAGGGGTGACGGTCAAGGTCAGGTTTAGAGCTCCCCCAAACCTTGGGCTGTTCGAGGGAATCGATGGATTGATATCAATCAGCTCCAGTGTATTCAGCTATAAAAAAACAGAAGCAACGAGTAAGTTAACAGAGGATGAAACAAGCCCAATAGTTGATAGATATTAAAGAGAGGACAGTTATACCTGACTACCAGAACGTGGTTATGTCTGTCACTTTCTAAGGTGTGTTAAATGACTTGTCTTTGTATCATCCAGCCCTTTATATTTATGTATCTTTGAATTAGAGTACTGAGGCTGAAAGTGTGTGATGCAATTAGGGTTCAGCAGAATGTGAAGAAGGCCTTTCAAGTACTTTTTATGCTAGCTTTAAGGACTAGGAGATGTTGTTAGTTTGGACAGTTGGGTAAATCCCATAGCAACATGCCAGATTTGAGTGCCAGTGTCAAACTATTCACACATCCAAATGAGGCACTTAAACCTTGGATGGCACTGATTTGGCCAGAAATGTAGACAGAATGAATGCACTTTTACACATGCTGTTGAATTACAACTTAAAAGATAATGCTGCCCTTACAGCCCAGTTACCTGTATTAAGAAACGAGCTCCGTTTTGCAGAAAGGCATCGTTCCTGATTGGCAGCGTTACTGGCACCTCACGCTCACGGGAAAACACCACACTAACGGACCTGCTAACATTCAGAACCCGGTCACGGGCCAGCGCTGGGTCTATAGGACCTGCAGGAATGTAGAGGGCCGTGAGGGTCATAGACACGTTACCCAGAGTGCCACCGTCTCGCAAAAAATGCAGAGACAGGAAACGGCCCTCGGGTTGACTCTGGATACTCTGTTCTTTGTCTGGGTTAAAGCGAAAGAGCCCGTAGACATCGTCACTGTCCTGGATGTAGAACACCATCTGAGAGAAGAATGGAGTAAGAAAGAAAGGAGAAGTAGGCTCATGTTACATTCTTGCCTGATAAAACAAAATTACCAAAACCAAAATATATTTATTTTGCAGAAAACACACATTCTTAGTTGCACCGCCTACAACGGAGTGATTGTGAGTCATGTGCAGTCCCATGAGCAGTGAAAAGGGAGCTAAAATATCTTTAAGAGAGAGTAATTGCAGTGAAGTCTGGATTTACCATCAATTACACTTTGTTGTGTATCCTGTTTTTGTGTTCCTAAGATTGTATCTTGGAAGAAAAAAGGAGAGGTGAGGAACGGAGAGAGGAAAAAAAACATGTGAGACTGAAAGTAGTAAAACAGAGCCCTGAGCTAACTTTAGAGCGGCATCCTCTTTAATTAACTCTGCTAAAACTGCTAGAGTAGTTTCCATGGGCATTTAACTGCTCATTCATTTCCCTGAAACATGCACTTGTCTGATGCATCGCCTGACACTTTCACAACAGCGGATTTACGGCTCAGTGTAATGTGTGTGCAATTTCTGTGTGATATATTATCTGCAACCTTAATGACAATTAACACTGATTAAATTACTGTTCGGGCTGTTTGTTTATTGTCTAAGGAATTTCAGCTGGGCCTTGTTCTGCACAGATGGCAACCAGACCGAATAGTCTCATGATCTGAGGTGGTGTACTGTTGTGCGACTTCTTATGCCTTGAACATAAACATGACTTAGATCTGCCCACTGCTTTCGCACATAGCCAAGAGGCCTGAAGATGGAAGCTATAAAAACGTGTCACCACTTCACCCACACTTAAAAAAAACACCACACACTGAGCGTGCCTGCTGTTTCCGCTTTGTTTTGATTCAGCCACATTAAGGGAACACCCACGGAGCAAAGTTACGCACCAAGGGGTCGACTTTCGCAGAACGTGCCAAGTTTGCCACTGTGCCTTACTGTAGGTCACACACATGCATAACACATGCAACAACATCCATAGGACGTGTTCTGCAACAAGTGCAGCCTGTTTTTCTCTCCAATAAAACCAGTGAAGAAAATCAACAGTCTCCTGTGAACTGACCTCCATGGGTTCGTCCACCTCTGCATTTCCAGTCACAGTGCTGGGCAGCAGTTTGAGAACGAAGGCCTCTGCCTCTTCAGGTTGCTCATCTGCCACGATGTTTATTGGAATCACAGCAGTCACCTGACCGGCAGCGAATCTCACCGTCCCCACCTCAGGCCTCAGGTCATCTGAGACAGGTGAGGGATCACTGGAGTTTCTATTGATGGACCAGTTGGCAGACACGGCCCCGTAGCTGCCTCCATTCCTTACAATAACGATGCCATCAAATCTGGGGGAGAGGTAATTTTGGATGTAATTTGTTTAGGCATATATTTATTTTTATAAAAAAAAATCTATTACTATATTTGTGAGTTATCCACCTTTGTGTCTGATCTTCATTGATGCTGATTGGATGAATGAGCGCGCTGCTGCTTATTGACAGGACACCGTAAGGCTTGTCGTTGGGCTCGATGGTCACCAGCACAGCATTGGGCGATACTAGCACGGCATCTCCTCTGATGGTCTCCTCCACCAGGACCACATGGAAGGATTCTGCGATTTCTGGCACATCATCGTCGCTGATGTTGAACAGCAGGCTGGTTGTGTAGACAAATGGAGGGAACGTAACGGTTCTGACTGGCTGTAGGTCCAGGAAATCCACAGCTGGTGTGGCGCTGCCCAGTCCTTCACCACTCACCACCATGTAATCTACGGAGACCTAAAGACAGCGTAGTAAAGCTGCTTTTAATAAACTTGTATTATACTTATTGTTTTTATGCATCTAAATTATAGATTGCAAACCATTACGATGGTAGTTCCCAGAGCTTTACAAGTCAAAAGTCTAGCTGTAATATACTGTATAGCTTGATTAAAAGAGAGGAACCTCAGTGTCATCAGAGCCGATGAGTGGTCCATCCTCAGTCAATCGACCACGGGTCACATTGAGGGCAATGACTGCTGCAGACTCTGGAACAGCCATGATAGAGTGGGAGAACCGCAGCGGGCTGTCATTACGCCGGATTCTCAGCTGGACACTGCTGGCATTGGGCCTTAGGAGGGCTCCACCTGCCACACCCGTTAGCCTGACTGAAAACACTTCATCATCCTCTGGTATCTGGTCCACAGAGAAAGAGAAGCACATCCATATACAGCTCATTCTGAACATGGAATTATTTATTTGGGTTAAAACTGAAAAAAACTGTATGTTAGTTTGAAGCTTTATGAAGGTTGGTGAAGCACAAACAGTCATGAGACCTCGAGTAGCTCTGATATTTAAGCTCCAAACTATTAAGTCAATCAGTATGGCACAGTCAATCAAGCTTACGCCACGGTCGTAATCATAAGGGACATTTTCAGAATACGTCATCTCTAAAATAATCAAATAATAATAAAACTATCAATGTTTATGTCACTGCTGCAGAGACAAAGAGAGGAAAAAAAAACCTAGTGCACTAAGGAGCCAGTTCAATACCTGGTCATCCCGAATGAGGATATTGAAGTGCACTACAGCCTGTCCTACAGGGATGGTGATGTTCCCTCTGTCTGGACTGAGATCCTCTATAGCAGGGTTGGGACCTTCAGAGACCTGGAGTAGGAACACAAAGAGTCAGATTGATAGTAACATTTATCTTTTTGCATGCTACCGTCCTGTATGTGGATGGCAAGAAACAAGATTTACATGATTCCTATGCCTGAATTCACACGTTTATATTAAATAAAATTATAAAAGCATTTTCAACAAGCTAACTGAAGCCCATCCGTTAGAAATACATATATCTCTAAGACAAGTAGGATGTCTCAGGCATGCTGGTTTTATGTACATTGACCTCTCACCTCAAAGTTCACGGTCACAGTCCCATATGTTCCCTTTTCTCTAATCAAGGTGAAAGGCACATAATGGTTCCTTCCCCTGGGTTCATCAACAACGATCTCCTCAGTCTGAGACGAGGACACACAAAACAAACAAAGCTCCAGTCAGTTCATCTGATCCAGTTTCAACACTGCTTCTTATTGCCAATTCTGAATAAATTTTGTGTAAATCTGAGTTTTAAAATCAAGTATAGTAATACAAAATATAGCAAAACATATTTCCACACTGCAAAACAAAGAGAATGTTTATTTTAATTTGACTCATTCTGAGGTATCTATGTGTTTTGCATTCATACGTGTATACTTTTTTGTTTTTGTATTTTATTTTGTATGGTGCTTTGCATCTGAGAAATGACCATGCTAATAAAGTAACTAAAGTGAAATGAAATGAAAGAGACAGGGAGGACAGTGAAAGGAATAAAGCAGATGTATTAAGATGCATGTGGATTTCTTACTGAGTTGAAGGCAATTATTCCAAAGGCGTTGTCATTGGACAGGATGGTGATGGTTGCCTTGTTGGGTGTTCCTAGTGTCACACCATTAGATGAACTCTGGAATGTCAGGAGAATCAAGATGGACAGATAAAACCAGATCACAACTACAGTATTTACGTTCACGCTCCTCAGCCTCCCCCCAACAGTTAATCCCGACTCCCGTTCTCATGTGAAAAGCCAGAACGACTGCCTTCACTTCATTCCTGTGCTCCCACTGAGCGGCCCTGGTGAGAAGGCACAAAGACAGGAAGTACTGGTCTGAGCCCGGTTGATTTGTCAGGTTAGCCCTCAGCAGGGTGCCTCTTCAGGACTTGTGCTGTGCTCTGTGATTCGGCACTAAGACTTGACAAATTTAAAATCTCAGTGTGTTTATAATCTCACGAGGCTTACACTGTTTGTTTTTAACTCAACAAAAAGGACCATAACCTATAACGAGAGGAAAATGTTCTTATTTTTGTTCCTTGCAGCTTTAAAGAGAAAAAACAACACACAAATCTGTTATTTTGTGTAACTTTCCAGGGTTTCCATTAGTGAGCTTACCAATGTTTTCACAAGCATTTCATAAACCAACTGTGCTGACATCAATAATGGCTGAGGTCAGGCTTCAAGTGCACAGGTTTCCACCAAAATGTCCAAAATCTTTGGACTCCTTTGCAACATACAAACATCTGGACACATGTTACGTAGTGTGTGGGCAGGCGTTCTGAAAAACGACCACCTACAAGAGTCTTTACATCGTATGATGATCAAAAACCCAACTTTCTCACCCAAAGCAGCTCTAAAAGGCTTTTCTTTTTTTTTTCTCAAAGGTAGCCCAACTGAAAATCCCGAGCAAAGCCACTGCATGTGTGTGTGCTCAAGTTAAGGTGAGGGAAGTAAAGGAGAAAATGAAAAACAAGAAAGTACTTCTACAGCTTGGATGAATGCCTCTCGCATTCATCCCTCTATTCAAACGGGGCTTTTCCAAGCTGTAACAGAGCTTTCTTTCTGATGCTGAGCTCTTGTAGGAGGTCAACTCGCAGACAGAATACGCACGCTTTCACAAAGCCAAGCCAGAGCGCCAGCCAGGAAGCTGCTTACACACATAAACACACTCATGTGTGCCCAGCTACATAACACAGTGACACACATACACAACTTGGCTACTTAAAAGTCAACTTTATTAAACATATGCCGCACTAAGTAAACCCTGTCTACCAAACTAATATTTCCTTCTATAGGCTGTTTGTAGATGAAACATCCTAGTCTCCTACCACACCCCACTCAACATTTTTAAGTGCAGCTGTCACCTGCAATGCATGAATATGCTACAGCCCACAGTGTGTGTGTGCGTGTATTTTGTTAATGTAGGCTGCACCTGCTATCGATTACAGTACTTCAACACTATTTTCTGGACTGATTTACTCAACTTTGAACAGTAACTGCCACAAATGATAAATACACCCCGATCAACCCTTTATTTCTCACTCCTGCTCGAACACCTCTTTCCGCACACATTCATCCTCCAGAAAGTCCTTCGGTGTAAGCTGATAGGTTAGCATTTGGCTCAAGCTTTGTCTCTGCTGTAGTGTAAACACGAGAAGGGCGAAGTGGGCCTCATCTGGTCTTTCACTCTCGTAGCGAGCTAAATATGGGCTACTGGATTTTAACGAGATGTCCCAAAAATGCAATGTCAAGTCGAAAACAATGGGAAGAAAGTCATTCTGGGTGACAGCAGGTCAGTGGTTGGTGTTTTGTAAATGTACACAGCTGACAATCAGTGATTCACGATGACCTTTATCTTAGGTCTGTTGGTGACGGATGAGATGGGCAGACAAGACCAGACCCCCGGCTCATCAATCAAACTTGACAGCTAAATGCTACATGAAACCATGGAGATAGTCTTTAGGTGTGAGGCATCCTGAGCTGTCATGGTAATTCCTGTGAGGAGGATTTACAGTGTATACCAATTAAAACTCATTTTCATACGTTACTTTAAAACATCTATAGCCGTGCAGGACAACACTATGCCCAATAGTCAGAGCATAGTAACATGCTAAATAATTAGTACTATGGATGTCCAGCATACTTTTAATCTTACAGTAACACAGTACAATTAGCACACTGTAATCTCTGAAGATATTGTGTTGGTGGGGTTTGCAAGATTTTAACGTCCTGGTTGGGAACAGACAAAGTTTTCATCTGCAATATTGTGTCGACTACAATGGTGAACCACGACACATGGAAATGAAATCCATACCCATTGAAATCAATGAGATAATCACTTCATTCCAATGTGCGGTGAGGCTGCGGCTGTCGAAGTTAGTTTCTCTTCACAAAAGTGTTTTTTGGTGGGGTACCTCAGAGACGCACACAATATTTGGCCCCACCCAGGCAAGCCCTGGAAAAGTCCTACAGAGCACACACATCAAAGAGGCTGCAGCTCCGAGCCACCCAGGGTTTACAGTGTGACGCCCCCACTCCACATTTCTTGGTAGCTGGGGTTAGGGTTTAAGACAGTCAGGGGCAGAATTAGAACAGTGGGACGTTGTGGGAAGAAACCTGGAGCTCCGGAGGGGTGGGAGAAAGAAGGGAAGGCAGGAACTCTTTTGTCACATAAATTCAGCTTACGCAAGGCTGTGGGAGAACACACGTAAGCACTTTAACTAACAATGGTGATTTACCTGTAGTGTAAGGTTGAAGGTAAACGTCTCGTCGGCTTCAGGCAAGTCGTCATCTTTCACAGCGATGAAGATGGTCTTACTGGACTCAGTGGACAGCAAGAAGGCTGCGGCATTGATGGCTTCAAAGTCTCCTGTGTCGACTCCCTCTAACTGAATGAAAAAAGACCATTTAACAAAAATCAAACTGCTGCTTTTTTCAGTTTCTGTGTAGATGATGTTTGCGTTTAGTGTGAAATGGCAAGAAACAGGGAGAGGGAGACAACGTTAAATAATGGATCAAAGATCATTTTAAAGCCATGATCACGCTGCACTACTACGATGCAGGTTTAATGTTTTTGCAGCTTGATTTTGACTTGCTGTGTCTTTCTGTCTATGCTCAATTCGTTTTTGGATGGAAGTCTGATATCACATATTATATCAATAACTGAGTAAAGCAGCTCAGAAAAAGCTCATGGAACAACAAATGTGGTAAACATATCAAGAAACACTGGAAACTCCCCAACCACTCTCCACTGCATGGCCAGTTTGGCTTTCCAGACACCATCTGTGAGCAGCTGGCGCTACCCCCCGACGTGGAGAACATAAAGCCAAAATCCACTCATTTACAATGCAGTTTCTGCAGATAGACTAAGTGTATTTCACCACTATCCTTTGCTGTAGAAAGAAAGGCTGCTGATTCTCTCCTTCACTAGATGTAGCGGTAATAGCCAAATCAAGGAGACTAACTTAAATAAGCTGCATCAGAGCTGTTTTTGTTATAAGAATATTTTATTCCAAAAGGACTGCACAATGCAGCTAGCGATATAATAAGCATGTATGCACAAGGACTCATCATTGACAAGCTTGTCCCATGTCTTACCAAGACCAAAGCTGTCACATTGACCGGGTCTCCCACTCTCTCCACGACCAGCCGGACCACAGCTGTGCTGCTCTCATTGACAACGAAATCAGTCTGCCCCAGGAACCGCAGCGTGGCCGACTCTGATGTAGTGCCAGGGATGGACAGAGCCAGAATCAACCCAGCTAGCAAGAGGACAGGGAGCATTCCTGCAAATAAAAGGAAAGGATTCAGATGAAATATTTAATTATTATGCAGGAATGATAGATATAATGCATATACTGAAAGAAGGAGGCCAACATGGCTACAGTATATATTCTGGCAAGATTTACAAATAAAAACGCTATAGATTGTAATTTCAGTCCTGTCTGTGTGAACCCAAATACACCTGTCAAGTATAAATACAGAGATGAGAACAACGGGGAAGCTTCCAAGAGAAGAAATCAGACACATTAACAATTATTAAATTACAACACAATATTTAGAAATATACTAAAAATATATTCCATGCACGGCGAATATGTTGTTCTCAATTTCATTAAAGACGCCCCATTTTCTTTAAACAAAGGATGCTCATAATAAAATGTAAAAGTACATATTCATTATAAATTAAACCTAACACAATTAACAGGCAAGATCGAGGGGCCAGATGTTCAGAGGGCCTGCTAGGTTTCATAATTTTCAGGCAGGCTGACTGGCAGGCCTGCTGGTCATTGTGGTCTAAATGATTCATAACATTATTCCACAATCCCAATGACTGTTGTCCACGTGTTGTCACAACTGTTAAAGCAGTTGTTGAGTTCATTCTCCACATAAATTTATTTGTCACGCAATCCTGTGAAATTTGGCATTAATGACTCTAACGATCTTTCCTGCTCCCCTGCTTCCCAGGCAGGTTAAATAACCCTCACTTCTCCGTTTGTCTAATCTAAAGCCCTCAGCCTTCCACGTCTCTGGCCATGTTTCTTCGCTTCTCCTCTGCTTTCCCTCTTCGGCCTTTTCCCTTCCTGTTCTCTCCTCTCCTGCTTAGCTCTGTCACCCAGAATAATCCTAAAGCTCGATGGAGCCGCTGAGACAGTTGTCATGGTTAACACAACAAAACAACACAGCATGAGAAGCTGGGTGGAGCTAGCTTAAAGCTTAATTGCGGCCGCTCTGTCCCGTCTTTACCCACCCTGATGTCTTTTACCCATCCCATTCATAATGTGCACCACGCAGCCTTGCCAACAGTATGAACATTTAAGTTCTTTAAAAAATATTTGCTCTTAATTACAAGGTTGAAAAAGAACATCAGCTACTACGGTGGATGAAGTCATGCTGTTTTTTTTTTTTTTCATACACCAAAATAATTTAGGAAAGTTGGACACTGAAAATATCCTTTTTTTTCACATGTTCCATTACTGTTATATCAATCCGAGTTATTCTCAGAATTAGCGAGAGTTTAAATAGCAACCATCCATCAATCAATTAGTTGGAGTCAGGAGGCAAGAAGTTGTTGGTATACAAATACAGTCCTTTGATGCAGATGTTGTGAATGTGACAGGGATAGAGCAAATTACACGTATGTGAGAATTTGTTGGATGGACTTAATGTCCAGGGGTGTGTGTGTGTATGCATGTGTCCCACCAGCAGTTTGCTGGGAAATCCATCAAAAACGGATTTAGAGAAGGTGTCTAGCCGGGCTGGACGGTGGGGAACAGAGGGTGGGACTAAGGAAGTGCGATGCTGGACAAAGGGGGGCCAGGGTTAAATAAATCCTGTTATTTGCCCTGCTCTCTCCGTCTCCTGGGGTTGAGATTTTTTGAATCAATGAAAAAGCTTTCGCAAAATGCCATAAACCTTCTTGCATCATGACACTGAAACTGAAAAACAAAGTATTATCCCACAGTGTGTGCAGTTTCGCAGCATGTGGACACTTGGTATATTAACTACTGAGTGATTGTGTTAGATCAGGGGTTATAGTACCCAATATCTATTTTAACATATAGAATGGAAAATATTGCATTTAATCTGGTTTCAATTCCCCAAACAAAAGCTCCGGCTTCCCGCAGGCTGCCTTCAGTAAATCTTTGAGGCTCGAAACCTCAATTCCAAATGTTGCCTAACATCACTTAGCCCATCTCTTTGATGGATGGTAGCAAGCATCCAGCCCTCTAACCTCCTAGCAACCCTACGCCAAAACAGAGGGGGTGTCCTTTTTACATCCACTGACGCAGATGCCGCACAGCCTTCAAAGGTCCTGATACAAAGCAGATGCTGTGTGGATGGTACAGGTCTGTTTTAGAAGCCGCGGGGCAGCTTTTGTGCTGGCATCATTTGTTGTGCCAGCCTTGACCCCAGGGGTTACAGTGGTCCCAAGGATCTGTCTGTCACCGTTAAAGGCGACATGGAGTGCCTGGCGCAGACCTCTGACATTGATAAGACTGGGAGTCAGAGTTCATGTAGAGAGGTGCACAGAGACACAGTCGTGCATGCCATGCATACATGGACGCATTTGCAAGAGCTGCCACAGTCAGCGTACCCATCCAAAAAGCTCAGCTGGGTGACAGTCCAGGACACTGAAGAGTAAAACCCACTGTCCATCAAAAATATCCTGAGCCAAGGGACCAAGAAATGATGTCTGAAGTGACGACTCTGGGACCTGGCATTCTAACAAACCACAGAAAAGACCACAACTAAAGAGCCTTCACATTTGGATCATCCAAAATAGCTTTTATTGACTTATTCTGTGACTCTGAGCACAGTCAACTGACATTTCCTTTCTTTTGCATTACTTTATTTCCTTTACCACAAACTGCATCCGCTTAATATGTATTACTCCCTATACGCTGTATACTGTTGACTAAAGTATGTGAAGCACATTGTTGTATTCTTCCCTAACTGAACAAAGATGTACTCTTTGATATGCAATTAAGCACACATGAACCATTCTTCGTAAGCAATCAGATGCAAATTCTAAAGCTGTTGCTCAACTCTGCGTATTATCTTTTTAAGCCCCGACCATGACCCTGTTTTTGCCATCACCATTTTTATCTAGTACATAAAACTTCCAGCTGACCCCTTTCTTCTGTTGAAAATGAAGAATCATTTGGAATTATGGTCCCCTTGCACAAGCAGGCTTAGTGTTGCCAGGAAAGTTTCTTCGCGCTCGGCACTGAGCGACGGCACAGCAGGAGTCCCCCGCTGTTTCACCAGCTACGCTCAGATCAAAGGTAAACGGAACAATGTATAGGCACATGTACACTCGAAGACGCATATGGCCTGCTCTGGATGTCACGTATCCCCTCAGCGTCTATGTCTAATCACACAAATTCTGTGAGTTTCTCAGCTCTCTCTGATTCGCTTAATCTTATCACTTCATTGTTCTGTTTCCTTTATCTCTGCAATGCATCGCTTATCACCCGACGGCGCCTGTTGGCTAGCTCAAAAGTAAAAAGCACCATGACAAGTCACGGTGATAATATCAGTGCTGGCCTATGACGGTTTGACCCTGTCGCCTGTCAGCCCTTCTTGGAGCAGCATAGCCCTGTTAGGAGCCTGGTTCACAAAAACTGTTACAGCAGATCCCTTGCAGACACACACACACACACACACACACCGATCTATTAGATATCCCTGTCAGAGGTGTCTGGTTGCAGGGCTGCTCCTGAGGTCAGTGCTTGCCGCTGATACCTCTAGGGTTTCTCCTGACGGTGGCCTCTGTGTCGTAATCTTTAGTATTAATTATTCACTGTAAGCCTAAGACTTCACAGACGATGGTAGTAAGCGTGACACTGCAGAATTCACTGGACAGAACGTGCCATGTGCCGGCTGCAGCAAGTCAATGTGATTGACATTACAACAACACAACTGTAGGCTGCAATGTTGTGACTTAAACTGACGTCCTTTTAACTAGAAATATGTCTCAATCCTTTGTCTTATTAAATACAACAACTGGGATTATTTTTTTAGCCAATTGGAGGCAAAATACAAGCCCCTGTAAACATAATCAAGGATTTTGCTTTTCACCTTGTTATTTCACTGAGAATACCGAGTACTGAAAGCATTAAAAGTGGAAAGCAATACGCTTACTTCCTCTTTGGTTGATGGTGTGTGGGATAACAGTCTGTAGAGTTTTAATCAAGGGCTTTCCCATGCGGCATCCCTGCCCTGAGGCTTCCCTGGTGCTGAAACGCCCATGGTGAAGACTATGTGGTTGTATCTGGCAGTCAGTCAAATGCACACATGTATAAACACACACACACACACACAAAAAGTGATCTCCAGTTGTCGGACTCTGGGAGGCCCGCAGCGGGATCTCATTCATCAATCTTACAGCTCTGGTCGGTGATCTGGAGTCAGTCTGGCCACAAGAAGAAACTGCTCTGTCATTAACATCAACTAATATAACAGTGGTCTTGGAACGTTTGTGTGTCTCCTCGGTACAAATTCACACTGAAAGCCAACCACGCACACAGACATCGTAGTGGATACTGACAAAGATAAACAGAGGAGTAAACAGACAAATGCAGGCACTGAAGTTGTGGGAGGCAGAAAGGCATATAGAAAGGGACGATAATAAGTGTTCATGCACATCGCATACTCTCACATTCAAACAGTCCTTTAGTGTTGTAAACATTGAAATATGGACATGCCCTATGGTCAAATGGCAAAGTTATTAGGCTAAATATGACAAATGGATACTCTAAATTATGCTGCTGCTTATATCACAAAAAAAGTCATATTAAAGTTGTTGATACTGCACCCAGAACACAACACAAAAATAATATATAAATCATTTTATAATGCTATTGTACCATTTAATGCAACCCCCCCCCCCACAAAATTCATTTTTTTCCATAGAAACGTAGCTTCATCTTATGGTATGTTTTTGGCCCAAAATCGTGGAGCTATCTCTGCTCAGTTTATTGGATTGGTTTCCGTTTTAGCTGCTCTCCACACTAAGTGATGCCTCCAGCCCGATGTGTGTCAGGCCCTACCTCAGAAACCACCCACCGTCCGTTCTCAGCCCGGCGTAGCCGCGACTGCCATTCCCGGTCAACTCACAAGCCCATAATTGCACTTCACATGTAGTTTCTGATATTTTTAGATCAGTGAATGTTCTCGCCATACAGAGACGTTGGGGAGAAGAAATTAAGAAACTTAATAAGTGAGTAGAGCTAAAACATCCATCACTAAATCTGACAAAAACTCTGAATTACTCAATAGGCTTGTTTTGGACAGCTCTGCCACCCCAAAAAAACACAATTCTATTTATTTTGAGTGGAAACAAACATGAAACATACTATTAGTCCATCAAGAAGGGGGAGAAAGACCTGATTTGCAACCAAATTATGCTTTTCACATAAGTGGACCTAGAAAGCAGTTGAGTGAATACCTCTCTAAAGAACAAAAATGCATGAGGTCAGCCCTCCAGCTATTGTCAGGCGATACTTTTCAAACCAGGCATTTCTCCTTCAGGGGCAAGAGACTGCCAATCAAGTGTGCATTTTACTGTGAAAAAAGAAACAGAGGGAGAGTTTTCCTGAGGTATTGTCCACATGGCCGTGGTCGGCCGCTCTTAAGCCGAGCCAACGGCATCTCGCATCCTCAACCAAAAACAAGAGTTCTTCTTCTTGGGAAACAGTGGAAAGGAAGGGATATAGAAAAGGGAAAGTGGTTCCAATTGAGTAGGAACCAGTGCGTGAGCAATTTAGAGTGTTTTCCAGTTTGAGCTCTGGCTGACTGATTAGCCTGTATGACACACAGTGATGAAGGCAGACAGAAAGAAAAAAAAAAAACACTTTCAAGAGGATTAAACAAGGTTGTGCACTGCATAGCCTCACAGACCAAAGGGACAAATTAGAAAGGGTATTACTTCATTGCATGTAACCGGTTGGGCCTGGATGAAATGCTAATTGCATTTCAAAAGGGTTCACAGAACAGAGAACGCAACCCAGAACGGGGGTGTATTTTCATTGGAGAAGTGGCGGGACTTTACGATTCACTGACCAGCGCACAATTTTAAGGAGCAGCCTTTTGTTCGCTCCTGCTCCTTTTTGTGTTTTGTGTGCATTTCTAACATTGCCACAGTTCTCTATTCTTTTGTTTCGCCCACTTTTTGGCATGCTGGCGTCCTCTCCGGCAGCATCCAAACCATCCTATTCAGACTCCCTTTTCTCGAAGCTCTACTCTATCACTCCTAAACAAGGACACGCACACACATCCTCGGTACAGTAGGTGTGGGACAGCTTCTCTTTCTTTCAAGCTTTTGCAGCATTGGTGGACTAATGGCCAGATGGCAGGAATGGGGAGGAAGCAAATTCCTGAACAAGTATGGTCAACAGATCTTGAGGTATTAGAGAAAAAAATAACAAAAACCTAAAGGAAAAAAATGATTCTTGATTTATTTTTAGCCGGTTTATTATATCCACTGATGCTGAAGCATTCAGTGGATGTGACACGATGCACAAATACACTGATCAAATTCAATCAATAGTTTTTCGGCTACAGGGCTTCACGCACACAGGATCTATTTCCGAGCGATCCCTGTCTCTTGAGATGTTTCCTCTGTTTAGCCATTGTTCCTAATGACAGGCGGATGAGTGGAATACCATACTCGGATCAGCCACCCAAAGCTTCTTGGGGAATTCCTCTGCCATGACCAACAGCAGTACAATCAGGGAAGTGAGAGATAAACAGAGAATGACAAGAAAAGAAAGAAAACAGAATAAAAGAGGGACCGGTGTAAGGGATGGAGCTGATGGTGAGGGGGATGAGTGTGTGCAGATGAAAGAATAAGGGATGGGTGATACACACACACACATTGGGGGATGGTGGATGAATAAGACTGAGGGGTAATGAAGAGAACTTGGGGAAGATTGATGACCTATATCAATGGGTTTGTTTTAAACAGACATGACAATTTTTGCTAAAGCTCATGGTTGTTCATGCGCTGTCACACACTTGCACATATGCAAAGACCTAAGTGAGACAAAGCGGAGGCACTAACAAAGGAAGAACAGTATAAGGATTGATAGCCATGACACCCTTCCTAGGTGAAAGCAAAGAGTGACCCATTCAACCTGAACTATCTCAAGTAGGACAGGAAGCAGGGGGCACCGAGGGATGTGTTCCACGTGGCTCCACATGGGGTAGAGCTCATGTAGATTTATGGCCAGACAGAGGCACGCAGGTGGGGGTCTGCTTGTTTAAAGAACGGGATCGATGAAGAACGACCACAGACGTGTTCATTTGTCAGATACCGCCGTGGAGCTTAGAGCATACATGCCATTCAGTGATGAGTTGAAAAACAAAACAATAGACGCTTTCACCACTCCTTGAAAATTGAATTTGTACAACCCGGCCGCACTAATGTGAAACAGAGGACACACAGCCTCCCTCAATGTTCTTTAACTTTTCTCTTTATTTGGATATCCAAGTAAAGGTCATTTCTCTGTGTGCTCTTCCTGCACTGATTTTAAACTTTAAATCGTTTTAAAATATAATCAGAATACAGTGCCCATTCTACAAAAGATTATCAGACATTTTTCTATTTGAGGAGTGCTTCGATTGACATTCTTTGCTACTGCTAAACCTGGTCATTAGAGGAGCTGGTCATTTAATATACTCAGAAAAGTCTCTGAAGTCGACCTGTCTGGTGCCACCGGCTTTTCTAACATCAGAGGTCAGAGTTCAAGTTTGATGCTTAAACGGAGATGCAGATGCATGAGATGCTGCCTCTATGGAGATAAAGGTATATTAATGAATGTGTGCGTATGTGTACATGTGACTATGAGAGTTGACAGAGAGGTCGTGGCCGGCGTTTGACTGCAGTGCCCGTACTAGTATCCTCTCACCGGGAACAATATGTGGTTGGTCAGGCCCACTAAGGAGACCTCAAGATTGTTGGCCATCGCTGACAGCTCACCACTCTGCTGTCCCTGTGCTCCAAGTGCAACATCTACTAAAACATGATACTCTCTCCCGTGCGTAAGAATGAACTGTTAAGTGATTTTTGAAAACAAAGTGCAAAATCCCAGAGAACGTTTAAGGGGACTTATTTATGACTTGAATTTGTCCATTCACTAAATCTGAGATGGGCTTCATCAAGGTTTCCGGACACTCCGCCGTTAAACCTGACAAACCAAGAATGACTCATCAACAGGATGGCATGAATAAATTAGGTCCTGACTTATTTATCGAACATACTGAATGTTAATCAGTAAGCGGCAAATGTAACAAGAGCTGCATCAGATCTCATTATTAAAATGAATTATTTGCAACTCGGGAAATGAGACTGACACAGATGACTTTCTTTTTGCTGTTAAACATTTTTCTGCATTTTCATTTTCTTTCTTGACCCTATAAACACGCTCCTAGTCTCTTCAGTGTCTCCTGCCGGGGCTGAAAGTCCCAATTATACCGTCTGCCCACAGCGGTGACTTTTTTTTTCTCCCCATACTGCCTGAATATCACGTAATCGAGGACACTGAAATAAGACCGAAAACTGAAAGAAATAGGCTCAAACTAATTTCCATTAGGATTGTCTCTCAACCTCAGAAAATTATTCTCATTAGTAAAGTCTACACAGGTAAACACGCACAATGTTGAAAACAACAGCCAGAGAAATTAATCCAATAATCACCAACTGCACATGATTGCATGGGTTTGTACAACACTGATGTCCTCACTTTACATTGTTGACACCCATGGTTCATAAACTTATAATAAGCACGCGGTGAGACCAGTGAGATTACTGCACACAGCTAGGTTTAACTTCAGAGCCGTCTTAAAGCGAAAGCTATTGTTCTTCTGCATTTGAGATAGAAATGTAGCCTCATATTATGAGCTGTGTACTAGGTAGGTGTGCTGGTTTTGTCTTGCCACATCATAAAAACATTAGATACAGAGCACTCCCTGAGGAGAAGACAAGTTTAATGTAATACAAAAATATAAAAACATAAATTGCTCTCTTCTTTCATTCACAAAAGAGGATATGGAAAAAAACAAAACTTCTCATAACTCATGCAGGTGTACGAAGTAATGTGGATCACAAAAAAAATGATCATGGGTATTCCTAGGTAGCTGTCAAGTCATGCAATGTTTCATTTAAACTCAAGCGATAAAGACATGCTTTACAACTCTGGGCTCCAACAGTGAGTTCAGGTAGCCTGTTGCACTATTTCCCACCACACACCGAGAAAGCAAGCCCTCTCATCTCCACCGGACATCAGTCTCGTCCTGTCTGCAATGTGCAACACTCCAGCACCTTTCATCAATGAACGGGCTCCGTTTATGGCACTGCCCCCTTTTGTACTGTGCAGCCATTAGGGGGGTGAGACAGAAGGGGAGAGAGGCAGGCAGTAAAACAGTTTCCGCCCAGTGAATCACATTCAGACCCTCACACAGGCGAATGGGGGCTGACCCCTGCCAGGCGATGACATAAACACTGACAAACAAAGGACCTGAGCTCAGAGCAAGTGAGGATCTTAGAGGATCCGAATCTTGAAAAAAAACCAACAACACTGTGACATGTGGGTCTGGAATGATGGAGATAGACCTGAGAAAGTACAGAAGTGATTTTGTCTCAAGTTTTGCCGCTTCTTTGCACACAAAGAAGAAAAGGAAACCAAAAGATTCACTCATTTCACCCATTTCAACAAAGATACATTTCAGAAACAGTAAAGCCCGGTGCTGAGAGAGAGAGCAGGTGTAACTGCTGAAAGGATACAGAAACAGCTCCCACCCTTCCTCCCCAGTGAGAAAAAGGATTTAACTCTGCTGAGGCACCACAGAGGAGGCAACAAAAGAGATTTGCCAGGGACGCACCAAGATGACATCATGTCAAATCAATTACAGATAAGGAGGACATATTCAATTATCCGAGGTCTGCAAACCCCACCCCGTCAACTGGCGTAAATTATGGAGTCTGGACATCTGCGTAAAATACTCAAAGAAGCGGCGGCACAATGAAGCTACAGGCACCACTCGTTTATTTAACAGTAGCAGCACATGTGCGCAGCTCAAAGTGTGCCAAGATTACTTATGGCCCGAGTAAGCCTATAGATTAGTCAGTGGAGCCTTTATGAGAGGGTCCCCGGCTCACCATGTGTGGCAGTTGTTGTTTTATTTCAGTGGGAGAGAGAAACCCCACACAAAGCGCAGTAATCACACTGGAGATCCTGGATGTAACCATGGAAGCGTTTGTCTCCGTCCTCAATGGGCTACCCGGCCATTCATTTACTGATTGCGCTGAATCAATATTTAGGCTTTTCAATTTTATTAGCTGCTCCGAGGGGTATTTCTGGCAAAGCGCAAAAAGAAATTAGCAGTGGCCAAGCACTTTTAATCGTTTTCTTATAGTCTCACACAATGCGTCTGCTTGAGCTGTCTGGCATAATTGATGAGGAGTATCGCTACTCATTTGTTTCCTTTATTTTCTGCGCTATCAATCTAGCACTGACTGCTGAAGTCACCAATCATTTTTTGACTGGCTTACTAAAAAATATATATATATCTAAGCGTTGTCCTAGTGTGGATGTCTGTCACACGTCCTCGCATCCTCAGGTCTTTTTTTTTTTGTAAGTTTTGCTGGCCGACACACGTCTCTACTATTTACCCCAAATCACAATGGCAGACAGAAAGAATTTAGAAAAAAAAAAAACAAGATAAATAATGAAAACTTACCTGACACCTTGCTTGGCCTCTCAGTCCAAGATAAATTACTATAATATCTTTTTGGCCGTGGTTAACATCGGTAAGTTGTCACGATGTCTTCAGCTCCACCTTCCTTTCAAACAGCAACTGCATCGTTGAATTGTTCAATGAACCCCGTCTGAATAGGTCCCCTTTTTCAGTTTCCAGTGAACGACATGAGAAGAAGCGCGTCTGTCATCTAACGGGACTGAAGCTCTGGGAGAAATAGCCGAGACTCAGAGCGGGTCCCTGGTCCCTGAAAGAGCTTCTCCTCTCTACGCGCAGCTCCGCGTCCCCGCAGCCATGTGGGAATTCCTGCTACTGTCCAAACACGGCTCACTGTCCCAGAAGAAAGATTAGTCTGCAGCTACACGGAGACTCAAGCTCGTCTCCCGGTCGGCAACTAATGAGACAAGATGTTTTAATCTCATTTGTCTCTCAAGGGTGCACACAGTGAAAACAGTTTACGCACAGCGCCACCCTGTGAGCATAACAGACATAGCCCGAGATCGCTCTAAATATTCCAGATAAACTTTTCACATTTGTAGACACTTGAGTAACTTGAAATATGCAGTATATAAAATATTGGCTGTGTTATTGATCACCTGTTATCTCCACATACCTCCAGATCAATAGGCTATGAACTCCCCCTATTTATTTAATTTCTCACTGTGTAGGTATTATTTATTAATTGTCAGCGTACAGGATTCATTTCACTTTTACATTTCTTTATGACGCTGGCTGTGTCTGTACTTTCAGAATGACCTCAAAGCAACTCTAAAGTAGGTTACTGGCTGATGTAAGAAAGCAGCACTGTCATTTTTACCATGAAAAGTGTAAGACACAGCAACTGGTTGACCTGGATGGGGAAATACAAATTCGCACAACATAATTCATGTGACATCATTTGAGGATAGTGGTAAGCCTCAAAGAGGTACCCCAAAAAGCAACAGGTGAGAGAAATGCATCGCTTCATCTTGATTTAATCATAAGGGTATAAAAATAGAATGAATAATATACTGTAGATATAAATTAAAATAGGCTAGAATATGAATCCCGGGCTCATAATGTTGCTGAACCTAGACCTGACCAGCTGCAGCAACGATCATAGCACTGTCCCCACAGGCTTGTATAGTAGGCACTATTAGGCATGATGGGTGCATCACTTCATCTGCCTCTCTTCTTACCCTGATGCCCCCATCGCTCTGGAACAGGGTAAATCTGGACTCATCAGACCATATGACCTTCTTCCATTGCTCCAGAGTCCAATCTTTATGCTCCCTAGCAAATTTAAGCCTTTTTCCCGGTTAGCCTCACTGATTAGTGGTTTTCTTAAGGCTACACAGCTGTTCAGTCCCAATCCCTTGAGTTCCTTTCACCTTGTACGAAATGCTCTTACTTTCACTATTAAACATAGCCCTGAGTTCTAATGTTGTTTTCCTTCAATTTGATTTCACCAAACGTTTAAGCGCTTGCCGATCACAATCAGATTTTTTTTCCGACCACATTTCTTCCTCGAAGACGATGGTTCCCCACTACCCCTCCAGTTCTTAACTCAATTTTAGTAGTTTCTTCAATCTCCTTAGATATTTTCTCGCATGCCGCTTGACGCATGCCAATGATTTGACCCTTCTCAAACAGACTAACATCTTTTCCACGACCATGGGATGTGTCTTTCATTGTTGGAAATGAGAAGCTACTCATTGCATCAGTTGGGGTTAAAGAACTTGTTGCCAGCTGAAAGATAATCACCCATGCAGTAGTTTTGGCCAGGCAGTGTCTATTGTTTTATTACAAAGGTTATATATATTTTTGTAAACTATGCCATTTTCTTAGTGTCTCAGGTAACTTGAAGCAATGTTAAAGGGCTACTGACATGTGTAGCAATGATTTATTCACATTACCTTATAAAAAAAAAAAGAAAAAAGACATCTGTATCAACACAGAAGCCCAGAGAAAACAAGAGAGAATTACAAAAACAATGTGTCCCACATAGCCACTGCTTTACTTTCCATTCTGGTCATGGCAATCTATCTATGACCAGAATGGAAAGCAAAGCAAATCGTTAATTATTATTCAAGACTTAGAGCAAAAAATGTTCAAAACATACAGTAAGTTATTCTAAACTAGACAACTCTCCATTGCCTTTTACCGAATAACATTTGTTTCCATTTTCTCCCAACAACCCGACAAAACAATTAGCAAACTGAACTTGAACTTGTGATTATTTGTAATAAGACTACTCACAGACTGCAAGAAACAGCACAAGGAATGTAAGCTAATACCTTCACTGGGAGATGCTGGTTGATTATAGGAGGACGATTACTGTGACAATGTTTATACATATTTAAGTAATTATTTTATAGCTTCGTTTTCAGTTAATATATTTTCTACTGAAAACAAAAGACACATTTTAAATAAGTTTTCGAAATAGTTAAATATTTACACAAACAGGACCTTTCCAAACATGTCATTATGACTTATCTAAAACAAAATGTGCACATCTCTTTTTGTCATCATTTGAACAAACCGTGCACTTTGCTACAAGCAGTTCCTCACAGTTACCTCACCCTTCACTCTCTTGACGTTTGGCGCCCTCTAGTGGTTAAAACGAAAGGCTGCGTTTCAGGTCGTCAGCGGTAACGTCATTACGTAAATATTCTGTTGACGTGGCGTGAGCGGTAGCAGACAGTTTAACAGCGCCAGTAGGTAGGCGACGGACCGACGGGAAGGTGAGACCGTAATTTACCCTGTGGAAGTATGGAAATTATCGAGGACAACTGACCGATTGGTGTTCACTTTGTCAGGTAAAGGCAACATTTGACGACTTTAAGAAAACATATTCACCAGCTTCGACCACTTACCACTACGTTAGCTACGGAACATATAGGGACGCTAGTTAGCAGTAGCCTAGCCTGTGCTGATGGAAATCGATTTGTTAGCTTAGCCAAATTGTGAACCTGCTGTACATTACACGTTTAGTTCAAGATCACCCCGACAGGTGGCTGTTCATTTAAGACGACGATTTAGTAAGCGTACGTGTTTATAAACATACGTTGTTTAGCTATTGTAGAAACACCCCGGCTGCACTCTCCGAGGTGAACGGTGCTACCTGGGTGTAGTTTTAGTTTGTTGTTTTTAAAGGCACTTGCTCAGTTAAACAAAACAAAAAAAGCGTCTCTAGTTAACCGCGTCCTTGATGAAAGAGATGATTGCCGTCCTTGTTGTGGTTAACTCATCAGAGTGACAGCGGCTGCCAAGTTAGCTAACATCGTCGTAGATCAGCCGGAGGATATGCCATCATGGCATTTTAAGTGAAGTGAACGTTAGGCACGTCTGATAAGGTATCGCATTAATGTTGGCGCTGTGTCCATAGAGGGACTAAAGGTCAGGAAGCAGAAATGTTTCATAAACAGGGGATCTTGATATCTGCACGGGGAGAGGCACAGTCCAATCCTTTAACTGGAACTATTAAACTGAATAGTTTAGCTGCTATATATTTGTTTACTACAGCACAGACACTGACAGCTGTACTGGTACCAGGGGATAAATCCTATAGAAGACCAAGTAGCACAGGTTTGCCCGTATGCGCTGTGAAAACATTTAATATTTTACAGGGTGTCCGTTTTGTTAAATGGAGTTTCCTTGTCTTCTTTCAGGAAACTTTGTTTCCTCATTACAAAGAAGATGCAAGTGCAGATTTTGATACTCAAGCATTATCTCTCTGCTTTCACCAAATACAGTGAAGAAAGATGTCTGGCAGAAGCCAGCACTATGGGTTCCAGACAGCCACCATGGTGCAGCCTGCCAACGGAGGTCATGCTTACTTGTTTGGAAACAATGGATCGGAGAACGATCAGTCAGAGGAGGACGGGGACAGCTACGAGCTGCGGCCACGCGGCAGAGAGAGGCTGAGGAGGAGCACCTCAAGAGAGAAGATGGACGATATTATCTACCTGACCAGGGACATCCAGGAGGGCGACACCCTGAACAGCATTGCCCTGCAGTACCACATTTCAGTAAGTCTTGTCTTAAACCTTTTCATGCGCCCCATCGTACGTATACAAAAACCTCCTATGACCAAATTTTTAAGAGCTACAGTTGTTTGTTGCCTTGGGTGCAAACAACTAAATGTTTAGTTGCTGAACGGAAGTTAACTGATTTCAGTTTCACTATTGTGTCTGATCAAAACAACAGCCTAGGAAGATAGATGCCACTTTATATCGTCATGTATTTTTATTGATTGCTTGTAGGTAAAATGTTGGAAGATATAGTTACATAGACAAGATCAGTGTGAGAGATTTCCGTAAGTCTGTAGAAGTTTGCTTGTAAAAAGAGGATCCTTTTATTTTAGTAGTTGGCTCAGAATCTGAAATATTTAGCGGACAGAAAATATAACAGCATTTTGTAAGTCTATATATTAAATTGACCTTCCTTCTTTGTCATTCTTAGGTGGCTGACCTTAAGCGTGCCAACAACCTCTTGACAGACCAGGACTTCTTTGCCCTGCGATCAGTCAAGATTCCCGTGAGGCGGTTTAGCGTTCTCACTGAAACTCATAGCACTGGTCCTCTCAAATCTGCTTCCCCCACAGGCGCTAGACGCCTGCCCCAGATCTCACCCATTACGTCCCTCCCTACCGAGTCCTCCACAGACTCTTCTTGTTCTACAGACAGTGTGGAAGGATTCCTTTTGGAAAAGGACAAGGACATTGAGCGGCTGGTGAAATCCACAGGACCGTCTCGGAACAACCTCAGTGAAGTTGTGTCCTCCTTATCGCTGCAGCAACAGCCACTCCTTGGAGAAGTAGAGTACAAACCAGCACAGAGAAAGGACCCTTATTATGGGGCAGACTGGGGCATGAGATGGTGGACGGCTGTGGCCATCATGCTGGTTGTTGGCATTGTCACACCTGTGTTTTATCTGCTGTACTACGAGGTTCTTGTGAAAGCTGACGTCAGCCATCACGGTGTTCCCACGCCAGCTTCCGGCGACATGCCTCAGGGACACATACAAGACAATAACTTGAACGTTCAGGTTGGAGCAGACAACAATGGATTAGCTGGACGCGGACACATGGATAATGGAGACCCACAGGGACACATTATGGACAAAGCAGGAGAGGGTCAACACGTAGGGCATGAAAATACATAGCAAGGGACAACAACTTTACATTCCAATTAGTTCCTTACTGCAAGAACCTAATAAAACTGGGCGGATGTCCCCATGTTTGAGTAGTTGTCATTAACTTGACAGCAGTGCAATCAGTCCGTCAGGGACATGTTGGGAACGGTAGTTTTAATGGACTGAAACACTAGGAATAGAGATATCGACCCGAGCGTTCCTTGCGTCTGTCCATTCACGAGCTCTTTAACAAGGAGCGCTGATGGGCTTAAAGTGGTCCAACTTTTTCTGCTGGATTTGTGTCTGTTTTGAAAGACAGATGCTATGTAAGACGGAACTTTTTCCAAAATGGACACTTTCAGAGTTGTCATCTTTCAGTAGAACTAAGGTGACGTTTTTGCCGTCGCCCATGCTGCTACGTTTTCAGTCAGGCTACACACACACACACACACACACACTAATCTTTCAGCATATTTAGTTTTGAACGAGTGACTGCACGCCAAGAAAATCATTCTGTGGAATTAGTTTAAAACAGTGTCGACTCAGTTTGGTACAGCCGTCTTTTTTGTTAGTAAATAGTGTATTTTCCAACACAGTCTGTGAGATTGCAATTGCTGTCATTGTGTTTAATTAGAATTAATTTATTTTAAGACTATTGAGCATTAGCCTTTACTTAAACTATCAGTATTGGGAGTACTACCAGTTAAATTATGTCTGTATTTCCATTAAAGTTGCTTGAATTTGTCTTTGCTTGCCTGAAGAGAACTGCATTTTTATTTGTATATTTCATTTAAAAAAATAAATAAATTGGCATAGTGAGGAGAATGGGAAAATGCACACTATTCCCACAATGACGCGTTCTTGTAATTATGTGAACTTTTAGACTTTATTTAGCCCTTTTATTTGATCACAGTGTTCTCTTGATATTTTATGATACAGCATCATGTTGTTGACAGTATGTGCCTTTCAGCCTGTGGAAATGTGCTGCAGGCTGGAGAATAAATAAATCTATTTTGCATAAATTATTGCCAGTGTGCACGCATTTTGGCATTTCTTATTTACATCATTCTTAACTTATCAAGGTCACACAACACAAAGCACCTCTGCTAAACTTAGTCTCCCAACTTATCGACAATATCTAACCAACAAAAACAATTGCATAATGACTATTTACTGGCAAAGGTTTGAGACATGCCGTCTTAGTACGTTGCTTCTCCGTCCATATTATCGTCACTGTCTGCAGCAAAGTCTTCGCCATTGTCGAAATAGCTTTCAATGTAGTCGTTATCCTACACAAACAAAGGAAACATTGGTAAAGTGCAATGTTAGGTCTGGCAAGTCTTACGTACTTATCAATTTATATGTAACACATTGGGCATATCAGCTTTGATGTTATTATTTATCATCAAACCTCTTCAATATCCTCTTCGTCATAGTTTTCCTCTTCAAGTTCTTCCTCTTCTTCCTCATTCCCTTTTTTCTTTTCTGTTTCATCGTCCGAATGTTCAGGGTTCCCGTCATCTTTCTTCGCCAATTCCTGACAGAGAGACATTGAATACTTTACGTAAAAGAGCAAGTGCGAACTGCACCAAACTGGTTCATAAATGGGTTCTATCAAGTACCCAAAGCCAGCAACACAACATTAATAGTTTATGTACAACCCAGTTTCCAAAGAGGTTGGGACTACAATAGAAGTGAAAACAGAATCAGCTATTTTCAATTAAATATAGGGTTTGAATGAGACGGAGAATAAGACAACAAATGAGAAAGGACACTTTTATATAGTTTTTTTTTTTTTTAAAGTATGTTCTGATTTTAAATTTGATGCCAGAAACATAAAAAAAAAGTAGCAACAGGGGCAACACAGAAAAGCTGCAATGTAAAAGAAATACTTGGAAGAACACTGACAACTAATTAGGTAAATTGTCAGCGAGTAACATGCAGTAGCATGCCAGAGAGTTTCGATGAAGCAAGGACATGCTCTCTTGCCTGGTGAAAAGATTGTGTGAGCAAATAGTCCTACGGTTAAGAGTAATGTTTCACAGCACGTGATGAAAGTAAAAATGTGCAGAGTCTGCATGAGCCACAAGGGACAAATTCAAAGCCTATATTAAATTGCCCTGATAGCGGCACGGCAGTAAAAACAAGACACAGTTCTGTAGTGGAAATCACTGCAACATTTAAGAAATCCGCTATGCAATTTAAAACCATGCAAAGAAAGAACGAGGGAAAAATAAAAAAACAAGATTCTGAAACCGCTGCCACGGTCCAATTAGGATGGACTGAGGTGAAGTGGAAAACTGATTTTGGAAATAGTACGTTGTGTCCTAAGTTCAAAGTTCAAAGGCCAGCAGCACACATGCTGGAGCAACACATGTTGTCATCCAGACAACATATTTTTCAGGGAAGGCATCGCTTATTTCAGCAAGATAATGCCAAATCTCACACTTCACGAATTACTACAGCATGGCTCTGTGGTAGGTCCCTTTTTTTGGGGAAATGAGGTTGTTAATGCTCAGTTGTTGAACATGGATAGAAAAAGAAAGAGAGACTTACATCTAATTTACTCAGTATGGCCTCCGTGTCTTTCGGCGAAGGCTTCACAGTTTTCTTCTTTGTGCCTGTTGTATATAAGTGTTTCATCTTTATTCTTTTAGTCACAGACTGATATCTGACTACACACTGTAAGAATCATTTTACCATACCTGATTTAGCAGGGGGCTTCTTTTTTTTGGGCATCAATTCTTTCGGAAAGAGTCTCCAGTCTAAAATATAAAGAACAGCTTTTACATTAATGTCGTTTATTTCTACTCACTTTGTTCTAATCTCATGAAGGTGTGTAATGCGAGCACCTGGAGTCCAGTCCTCATCATCAATCCGGCTGAGCTTCAGGTATCTCTCCGTGTATCTCTCCACTTCTGTTTCATGTAAACAGGAACAAGCTCTGCCTTAATAAACTCTCAGTGGTTCTGCTATGAGTTTGCCCCAGTCACAAACTAAATGACTAACGTGGATCCATCAGTTCTCCAAAAATTGCTACTATCGGCTTAAGAAGAAAAAAAAAAAAGACAACAAAAAAAACTACCTCTTGTTATGGATATATTTAGCTCATTGCTGGATAGGGGAACTCTAACTGTAATGACAGACCAACCACATGAGGCAGAAGCTTTAACTCAATATTCTGCCATACACCTCCCTCTCTCTCCCTTTCCTTGATATGACCTAATTAAATGTCTCGGTTCCTAAAAGCTGCCAAATGTCATTCTGTAGCACCAGTATCAGATGTCAGGTTTCTAATGCACTCCTCACCTGCTTTATTGGACTCATGCTTGATGTTGTGCGGCAGCCGTTGCATTGTTCCTCTCATCTCTTGTTTTAAAGCCAGCATGTAGTTCTCATCTTCACCTGCTTTTAGCGGAACTGGTTTGAAGTCCGTGCTCTGGAGAACGGTGGATGATGTAGTGGAGATAATGACGGGTAAATACAAAAACTACAGCACCTTTCTCTTTAGCAGGTAGGTAGGTTTGTTTGCCACTGATCAACTCTGTGGAGCAGATGTGGCAACATACGGAAAGGTTTTCCATCTACTGAGGCACTTAAAGTGTGACAGAATATTTTAGTTTAATCCAATTAAAGTGCAATTACATCCGTTGTTTATAGTAAAGTGACGTGCAGGAAAAATACCAAACTGATTGATTAAAAGGCTGACAATAACTGTTCATATCCATTTTGGCATTGGTGCTGCCTCAAAACTGTTGTCACATTTATTGCGGGGACTTGCAACATTTAAAAACTCTTGATGAGCTGAATGACACTCAAGAGCTTACCGTGAAACAGATACTGCATGTTATGTCCATCCAAAATTTGTGTACGTAAGTGAAAGTATATGGATGTCAGCAGATTCCAACGGGGACAAACTAACCCTTGGAAGCCTCGAAACCTCACATCCCTTTTCCACATCCCTTTTGTGGAAGATCACAACATCACAGCTGTCATTTGGGTACTAGAATTCATTTTTGGACTCTAGTCCCACAGTGTGCAAAATAAATAAATAAAGTCAAATAAAATAATATAAAATAACACATGCATCCTAGAATAGCGTTTCCTGGGATGCTGACTGCTTTTAAATGCTCTCTTAAAACTCGTTTTTATTCTTGCTTGAATAATTCAGCTTGACAGCCTGTTTATTGTTTCATATTAGTATTTTTAATTTCAACCTTTGCCTTGTCTTTGTGTTTACAGTGAGTTTATTTTTGCATGTTATCTCAGTATGCTTTTACAGCTCAGTTTGTACAGTCCTTTGGCTGACGCTTGTTGTTGCACTTTGTAAATAAAACTGAAATTGATGCCAACTCAACCATGAGAAATTGTGTTTTCTCATGCCAAACACAAATGCAACATAATAACTTAAGGTCGAGGAGCTTACCTGACTAGAAATCCCACATTCCTGCTTTAAATCAGCCAATACTGGAGCACTTAGAGGTCTGAATACCACTCTTTCTGAATGCTGTGCACTTTTTGAGCTTAAAGGTGAATTTAAAAATGTTGAGGTCATTTGTACTTACTGGAAACAGAGGATTGGGCCCCACCCTGGCTTCTGGCATGCTGCCCCTGCCGATGCCCAGAGCCTCAATGTTGAAGGTAAACGCACCCACTCCACGACCCCTGCCCGCCATGGCTGCAGGCCTCCTCTGTACCTGCAACACGGGGTCCACATGTGTTCAGTCAACTTCCCTGTCAGACACGTGTTGACGCAGCATGTTTTAGATTTCATCGCGTTTAGTGCAATGCAGCATTACTCAGCACAGAAGCGACACACCAGATAGGCATCCGCACAAAAGAGGAAGCTGAAATACTCACTAAAGGACTGTAAGTAAACTGATTCTAATGTGGAGATCGTAAAAAGTCTGTCCACCTCAGGGCTGTACAGCGGCATTTAGCCTTTGCTAACTGTCCATGTTTTCAATAATATTCAACTGAGCAGTTTTGTCTGTCGTTCGGAGCTTAGAGTAACTCCTGAAGTCACACAAAATACAACTAAACCTAACAGACAGTGTTTATCTGCTAGCACCGGCTTTTAACTGTGTAGGTACACCACACACTCTAAGTCCAACATGCGTAAATGTGACTTTAACTCGCACCGCCCATGCGTGGCAAACTAGGGCGGGGCTTATCTCCAGCCAATAGCAGCCCGGTTTAGGCCTCTCGTCATTCACCTGCTCGACCAATGAGCACATTCTCCTCCTACAAGGGTGTGCCAGCGGCCACCATCACGTTAACCTCAATGAAAACACATCACCTCTAGCTAGAAGGCTAGTCCACACCTCTCCGCCGAATCACCTGGCAATACGAACCCCAGCCGAGGCTTACTTCGACGAGTGCATGAACTGGGATGTCTGCAGCCGACTGGTACGCTCACAAGTCGCTCGGAGACGGACTCTTCTGGATCCAGGAGCGATTCTACCAGTCGGACAACCGGGCCAACATCTGGCTGCTGCGCGGCACACACCAGGACGTGGTGATAGACACCGGTCTGGGCTTGAGGAGCTTACCTGACTACATCGACGGCAAGGGCCTGCTCGGAAAAGACCCGCAGAGGAAGAACCCGCTGCTGGCCATCGCCACCCACGCCCACTTCGACCACTCGGGCGGTCTGCATCAGTTCCAACAGGTGGGCGTCCACAGCGCAGAGGTCGATGCCGTGGCCAACGGAGACAACTTCGAGATGGTCACCTGGCTCAGCGACAGGGAGATCGCCGAGGCTCCAAGTCCGGGATGGAGGGCAAGGCACTACAAAGTCAAGGCTGTGCAGCCTACACACATACTGCAGGAGGGTGGGTAGGAGATGCTGCCTCTGCGGATGTGATTTATTGTAGACGAGCAGATCTGTGATAAAAAAAAACCCGGTTTAAAATGCACTTAGGCTGGGATAAGCATCATGTTCGATACTCTAATGGATTTGATGGAAGCGCCTGACTCCATAGCCGTAGAAACTCGTTTCTGCCATCACAGGATGTATTTCAGAGTACATGAAGCTGGCAGAAAACCAAAAATGACGTGGTTTATGAATTCACACACATCAGCACAGCTAATGTTACAGAGTGTTGTAACGCTCAATGAGATGAGTGGCAGTGCTTATACAGGTATAAATGTCTTATTGCTTTGAGATGGGCTATTTGTTAGGGGGGCTAGAAGAACATCTGTTTTCCACTATGCTCACTGTGCATCTATATCTGCAGGGCTTTTCTATTTTAAGCCCATGCACTGATGACTTGATGCAGGGTTTCTGTTACTTCCAAGACAGAAAGTAATAAAGAAAGCAGAGACGGCCTACACACTTACAGGAAGCACTTACACAGTGTTGAATTAGGTACCAGCCACCATGTAGTTAGAAGATGCATTTATAAATTTGCAGTTTATGCAATATTTTCCTGTCTTATGTGCTGGATACAGCGGATAGATCAACATCAAAGATCAGAGGTGTGCATAATAAGTAAAACATTTGATGCTGAATAAACTGGGCATCATTCATCTTCTGTAACCGCTTGTCCTGTGAAGGGCACATCCCGGGTGTCATCGGGCGGGAGGTGGGGTACACCCTGGACAGGTTGCCAGTCTATCACAGGGCTCTAACTGGGCAAATTATGCATCACTGTATTTCCCCACAATAGAAGCACCTTCAATGGGAGTTTAAGCATATCAGATAGTCACTATAATAGCTGCCTGAACAACACTTGGATCCCAAATGACGTTGCATTTGAAGCGAGCAGCTTTGGTGGCTGGACTGTTGTCCATAACTTTATCTGCTGGCCTCTCTGTTATTCTTGCAGTGTAATTTCTGCATTGTCGGTCAATACACTGACCTGTTCTGCTGTGTCAGAGCCACTGCTGCAGTGCAGTTGGAATATCTCATTGCTTTGCGTGTCATCTTCATTCTGTTGTCACACTGTGCAACTTATACTTGGTCCGGACCAAACTAGTGACACACTGAATGTCCAGGCTCTGCACAAAATGGTGATATGAGGTGCCATGCGGAAAACAGAAATATATGTCTGACTTGTTTCTAATCAACCAAATGAAGAGAGGAACATTAAGTTTGGACGTAATTCTGGGACTTTGTTGCTGCCTTAAAGCTACAACTTTTATTATGTTTGTATGTGTGCCTAATTTTAAAATTACTTTCTTTCTCTTGTCTAGGTGATGTCATAAACCTAGGCGACAGACAGCTGACAGTGCTCCACATGCCCGGTCACTCTCGGGGAAGCATTTGCCTCCACGATCGTGACAACAAGTTGCTTTTCAGCGGGGATGTTGTGTATGACGGCGCCATGATTGACTGGCTGCCCTACAGCCGCGTCAGTGACTACATCAGCAGCTGTGAACGTCTAGTGGGGCTGGTGGACAGCGAACAGGTACGTGACACTGAAACACACTAGCGGGCAGGGAAGCCTTATCATGGTAGCTTATAGCTCAACTTTTTCTTCAGATTGATTGACCTTCGACGTGGAGGAACAAATTGTCACAATCATAAGCAAGACATAAATGACTTAGTCAGTAAATGTATATGCCATTAAATATGACAATAAAAGTATTATAATACAGGCATTAATGACTAATTATATATTTGTTTTCATTTGGTTCTGCACTTTACTTTTATTGATTCCCCTGCTTTTCATGTATTTATCACTGTATTATTTCCCCCATAGATACAGAGTCAGATTTAATGAATGCATATTTTTAATATGATTTTGTGGCATTTAATGCTATATACATATATTTGAGATGTACATCTATTTTTGATTTTGACCGTTTCGGGCCTCCATACTTTGATGGCAGAAGTTAAATTTAACAAGCATAATATTAAATGTACATCTAATGTGATGAACTGAGATCTGTTCACCGCCTCGGATGGATTTCACCAGTAACAGTTTTTCTCTCAATCGTCTCGGTTTAAAAAATAACCAGTCATCTGAAATTGATTTTCGCCTACAGGAAGGCTGCTTGATTATCTAACAACTAACTGTAAAATCCTTTAAACAGGTCGACCAAGTCCTCCCAGGGCACTACAACGCTTTTGGCGCAAAGCGGCTCCATCGCCTCGCGTCCACATACATCAGCAGAGCTGGAACGTGCCCTGCGAAGTTCTCCACATTTGCCTGGAGGACTCTGGCGGGGGTGGCACTGCGGGCATCCAACCCACGGAGCGCCTGCTAATATGAGGGGTGTCAAGGAGTCGGAAAGAAGCACAAGTGCACAAAGAAAGTTATTATAGTGTTGGGGACCTGACAGAGGGTGAGAAGGAGAGATTCACCTCTTTTATCTTGATGTTACGCTGTTCTTTTACTTATGTAATCCAAGAGAGAAATAATTCAGTTGCCAAACGTTGTCTAAAATGCCCCTTTTGGGTCACATAAGTCAATAATCAGCATCTTATGAAGCATACAATATAAAGTATTTACTAGTGTGACTCTGTTATAAACCGATCAATATGTATATGTTGTTCTCTATATGATATGATATATGTATGATTTTTATACTTTAAGCAGATGTGAAGTAACAATAACACAGCAATGGTACAACTCTGCACTACAAACAGAAGACAGGGAGCTTTGGGTTCTCCTCTGAGACATTTGAAACAGAGTCATTATGGCCATAGCATTTCTCTATGCATACTACAATGCTCAGTGAAGACTCAGTGTCGACTACCTCCTATGTTTGTAACAGTGCTTTGGACTACTGACGAATCTACGGCTTTGCTATTGAAACACTGACAATAAAGTCTCTGTTCTGCTAAGAGGGGATCTCCAGTGGGGTTTGTTCCTGGCGACACCAGATTTTTTTTTCCCGTGATCAGACTTTTACTGCATGGAATAAAAAAAAATAACATAGAGTCGGGGTTTATCATCTGCATAATAGTGCAGTTTTTAGTGTCTTGTCTGAAAATGAAGATGAAAATGTAAAAGGAATTATGATTTAAGAACAATTGAAGTGATTTCAATTTAAAATTTATCACAGAAAATGTAGAAAACGTGGCACAATCTAAAATATTCATAGCGCGTAGTATTTTATGTAGACGGATGCTAAAGAAACGAGGCAGTTGTGACTTGATAAAACATTTATTATATAATTAATGTTATATTATTAAAACACGAGGGTTTCCACATTTCTCACTTTATGTTCCCCTTCTAGGACGCCATACATGCAGAACATAAAAGCCTGCTAACGTCGGGGGGGGAACTCCTGCAAAGGTTATAACATTCAGTGTTATCTATTCGTAACAGTTGAGGATCCACAACATCAGCTGTTAACTTTGTGACGATCAGGTATCAGTATAGCTGCATTTAATAACAAAAATCAATGATGTAACAAAAGACACAGAGAGGAGGTTCGTTTGTTAACTTAGAAAAATTAATTTACAGTAACAAATGCTGCGTAGGAAGCATTTGACAGATTTGAATAAAAATGATTCCCAAGAGCCCCAAATGTTAACGCAATAAACAACAGACAGGAAAATAAAAGAGGCTTTACTGCACTGATGAGGGACACTGAATAGAAGAAATGATTATTATTTTTCTAGTAAATGTGAGTTGTCTAAATGGCAACAATTAAAATAATAAAATAAAATATGGCAGTGTAAATAATTAAATTTCTGCTCTATGATAAACCTGATGATTGACTAGAGTTTCCGGTAAGTACTCGGTCTCATAGGAAGTATTTTGAAATACAGCCACGATAGAATAATTTCTGCGTTGCATAACAATGGATTAGTGGATGTTTTGCATTTTATTGGACTTTTTTTGCAAACAGGAGTCACTATACAATGAAATCCTATGACACCGCAGTGACAAACTCTAGTGGAGCAGACGTTTAGCTATGGCTTGGGTTTTCAATAATACTTAAGCTTTGGTTCCTAAAGGTTTATTCAGGATTTGTTCTATGTACGTAAGGGTGCAGTACAGTATTACCTGCTTCTGATGGCAGCCTGTCAATAGTGTCAACATAGATGTGAGAAAGTAAGAGATATATTCACCCTGAAGAGATCACAGTCATAACCAGTACAGTAAGTATGAGCACTTGCATTGGGCTAAGCCTTCACCAGATTCGTCGTCGACACAGTCTCGGGTAGTTTAAGCGTAGGACAACTCATGCATTGAAACAAAATGGTGCATAGTCGTTTTAGGAGACGCACAAAGATCATGTGCTGAATGAATATTTAGGTTAAGTACACTGAAGCAGGTATCACAGTACAGGCAACAAACATCAACCCTTAACTTTCCGTGTAACGGTTTCTAACATTTGAGAACTTTTGACTGATTATACTCGATGCTCATCTTGAATCTTGCATTTTGATTCATGCTCACTGGCTTCCATAGCATAAACACCGCAAACCTTTTGCGACATAACAATGGGAAGCATCCAGTCAAAACATGGCCAGTGCATTCATAGAGATGACCTCGGAACAATGTTTGAGTGGTCAGGATGGCGGATGCAGAGGACAACACAGAACCTTTTTTCCAGTTTCAAAGTTACATTTCAAAGACAGAGTAGGCCTAGTGTGGCGTGTATCAGAGCAAGTCATTCGGTTTTAGCATCACTTTCTCCCAAGCAGCATGAAAATCATTTCTGAAAGCAAGCATAGTACCTCCCATTTAGTTTTGGACTGTCTTCAAAACTGTGACAACCAAGCAACTTACAGACACTCCTGCAGTGATTGTCACATGACCTTTGTGTAAGAAGACAATTCAAGTTCTCCCATGATCCATCCTCCACCAGGAGGCAGGCTAGAGGCATCCTCTTCAGGGCTGTGCATGTAGCCTAGCAGTTTGTCTTGAGTTTTGTTCACATGTGTTAAGCCATGGTTTAATGGACATTGATGCCTTTAGGCAAGCGAAAAATGTCTATGAGGAAACAAGCTCACACCTGACTTTGGAGCCAGTTGCGAGGATCAAGTCGGGCCCTGAGGTTCCTGAGGCTTCGTCGAGCTGGGGAGGGCCTTGAGAAGGGAACTCCCTCAGAGGACTCAGGGCTGTGGCTGCCCTCACTGTTGCTGGAGCTGTTGCTGGAGGTGGAGCTAGAGCAGGACAGCGTGGTTTGTGTGCTGCGCTGTGACAGAGGTGACCGAGAGGACATGGGGAGAGGAGCAAGCAGCGACAAGGGAGGAGGCTGGGAGGGGCACTGGTAGGTCCCTCCTCCTCCATAACCTCTCCCTCTGAGGGTGCTGAGCTTGGCGTCTAGTGAGAGAGTGCGTGGCCTCAGACGGGACGGAGAAGATGACAAAAGAGAGAAGTTTGAAGACGACTCGGCCCAGCCATGGTGGTGAGAGCAGGGGCTGGTGCTGCAGTGGCTGTCACTGTCTGAGGTCAGACTTGCGTCCGAGGACAGCAGTCCCAGCTGTGGGCAGCGGTGAGGGGTGCAGGGGCTGTGGCCAGATAGGCGAGAAGTACAGTGACGAGGGCGGCCAGCGCTCTTGGTATTGTTCTCCTCGAACATAGACATCCAGTTGGGAGAGGTGCCCAGCTGGCTGCGGAGCTCCAGCTCCTGCATCCTCCGAGCCAGAATGTCCGACACAGTGCTGCTGAGGTCATCAGACGACTCAATAACTGCAGGAGAGAAGCAGCAAAGACTCATCATTGTGGTGACAGCTGGCTTGGTTTCACAAAAGATTTTACTTGACTTAACTTTGAGTGTTATTCAAGAACAGGATATTATGTTATTATGATTTTAATATTATGATTCCCATAGTGGAATACTGAGAAGGATACATTTATTGCTGAATAATACTATTGGAAGTGAGGATCCTTGATGGATTTAAAAACCATGGCACTATTTGTAATTAATGAAATATTAACTTCAAACTGAAAAAAGTGGTATTTTAAAAGGTATCCTTGAGTGTAGGAGGAGAAAAAAATGCACTAAGATGCAACAGGTGGTTGGATTTTTTTTTTTATTACTACTCAAGTACTTTTTATTCTTGAACCTAGTCATTTGTGCAGAATAACTTGGTTATTTTTAGCCACTCAACACCTTACATGAATCTAAAAGAGACTAATATTTAAAGTCTTCCAATCAGGCTTGGTCCTGATGTTGTGTATTTATGATGATGGAGCAAATAAATATGGACTGGTAATGATTTGCACAATCAACAAACTATCATCAATTCGAAGCAGATCGAGAATCTGCATAATTCTATCCAGACTGGATTGTTAATTCAATGCAGCCTCCAGGGGGGTGCAGCCACAACACAGTTTATACAGGGCCCTGCTCCTGTTACTTCACCTGTCGTTGTAATAGGACGAGAGCAGAGCACGAATCTCAGCGGACACAGCGTTATCCTGCAGCAGGAGACCCTCACAGGAGGGTGTGGCAAGAGGGGCTGCCAGGAGGGTTAGGAAAAAAAACCAAGAGGGAGGTCGGCAAGAGAGAAGGGGTGGAGTGGATAGGAGGAGTGCAACAGGTGGAGTTCAGTGTGAAGTGAGGGAAATAATGTAAAGGAGCAATCGGGGAAAAGAAAATGATTCGTTCAAAAGAAATAAATGATGAAAAAAAAAATTGATTGTGGACAGTAAAGGTGTTACACAAAGAAATAAGGAAGGGGAAACGAGAAAATGTGAAGGATTCAGAAAACACACAAGGAAAATCATAAAGGACAAAAAGGAACAGAGAAACAGAAGACAGAGAGAGTGAGTCAGCGCGTCAGAGATAAGAAGACCCATTCTATCTACAGTACAAAGAAGCAGAGAGTCAGTTTGAGATCTCGGAGAGGAAAATGTAATCGCATCTTTCATGCACACACAACTTGAAGGATTAATGTCAGTCACATGCTTTGCAGGCACAGTGCTTTCTTATGTTTCCTATAGAGCTATAAGAGACCATATCCACAGTTCCCTTATCAGAGAGACGTCTTACCCATTTCATGGTAAAGAGAGCCCTGTTTTGGTGTGACAGGAGCCGGTTTCCTAGGTGACGGAAGCTCAATTTTCATCAGGTCATCGCAGCATTGTTTCCATTGGCCTGAATATTGGAGATAAAGTCAACCTTCAACAAACCACTCAGCAGACAGAGAAGATACAACACTGTGTCCTTCAGAGTCCTGACTTATAAAACTCCTGTACTGCAGCATAACAGGCACATACTCATGTCATAGAAATGCTGCCAGAACGCCTCCATCCAGCGGTGTGTGTCCTCGCGGCTGTCTGTGGTCAGAGTGTGCGTGACCTCCTCCCCTCCGTACTGATTACTGATACAGATATTCTGAACTTTACTGTGAGGGTCTTTCTCCGACGCGCGTATTCTGGTCTCCTAAAACACAGGAGAGACAAAGAATTCAATCATCTGACACGGAATGACTACAGTCGGGAATGAAAGCCAGTCCTCCTGAATGAACAAAATTATGTGCTGCATCAAGTGATCATTACGCCAATTGTAATTGCAAGTCCCCACAGAAAATAAGCCCTCATTAATAAAGCCACCAATTAGTCTTCTTCCAAGCCATTTCCCTTCAGCAATTACCCGACAAAAGGAGCAGACTCCCAATTGCCACCTCCTCACTTGACTCCAAAAGCGTCTATGTCTCTTTTGGACCACTAGATGGCAGTGCTGCTCCACTCATCCATTTGCAGCACTGGGCTTCCTCTTCAGGAGAGCCAGACAGCTAACTAACAAAGGATCATGCAGCCCTGATCTTAATGATCTGGTGTACTTTGTTTTTGGTCTCTTGTGTGCTGAGGGTCAGAGGCTACAAAAGAGGTAGGTGTGAGTCACTATGGAAGGAATGAGGAACTCCACAGAGATCAACTCTCAGACGCAGACACAGGAAATACAATGATTTAGAACGTGACTGGCTGACTGACTGTTCTTCACTCTGGTGACTGGAAAAATAAAGAAATAAAAGAAATATCATCTCAGATTGGATGGAACTGACAGCTGTGTCTTATTTAAAGCATCAAGAATGTACTGAATAGACTTCATCTTGAAATGTTTTTAGAATTTTTCAACCTTACTGACAACTTTCCGGCTTAAAATTTGAGAAACACAACCACAATTTTGTTACTCTTAACCTCTAAACAGCAACCGAGGGCAAAGGGAACCTTGAGAAAACTGGCAGCAGTCCACAAGCCAGGTTTCTTGGCATATTTTCTGTTGACGCCTCAGGTGTTACTGTGAATACGCATCTATGGGTTCTGTATTGCTGGATCAATCTCAAAGATGTTTTACTCTATTCTATGTGCCATTCATTTCGCTGACCTTGTTGATGCCAATGGTGAAAGCTGGCTCAACGTTAGCCTCCACATCTTCTTGCCGGTGGTAACAAAAAAGGCTTGTTCCTTTGAGAACGGCGTACACCTTTGTCCAACTCTGAGGGTCACCTCCGCACTGCTGCGAGGCAAAGAAGAAGAACGCACAAAGAAGAGACAGAAATATGGGAAGGAAAGTAGCAGAGAAGTGGAGGGGGAGAACACATTTGAAATAAGTCAGGAAAAATGCCAAAATACCTAGTGGAGCTCTTAGAGGAATAGTTCAAATCAGTGCTGCGTGCACACCTGCCAACTTACCTTCACTTTCAAACCTCCACTCATCATCTGCTGGGTCATACAGTGAGGCTGAGCTGCGAGGCGGCAACACATACTGCCATAGAGCGGCAGCCAGTACGAACACTCTTCTACGGGCGGAGAGAGATGGATGGGCAAAAATAAATACTATAAATAAATGAAAATATTCCCACATGATATATAAAATTCACACACACACACACACACACACACACAGCGTGTACACACGCACAAACACAAACCTCATCCGCATGCCACAGTGCTCTCTTTTAACCCACAAAACAAGGCACTTGGGTGTAAAACACTGGCAGCTGCAGGGACTGTCATGAAGTGCGGCAATGAAACTTTACAGCAGGCTGAAGGGCCAATGAATAAAACACTAGGGGCCTGTCTGACTTGAGCGTCCCGGCCCTTGTTAGCCCACATCATTACAGCTTTACACAGCAGTCACCTCACTAGCGCGGCCTTTATTACTGTGACCTTGACAATGGCTGTCTGTCAGAGAACATGTGGGGACAGAGAGGGAAAGAGGAAAGAGAGGGGCAAGAGGAGGAGGAGGAGGAGGAGGAGACGTACCATACGCCGGTATAAAGGAAATTATTAGAATGCAAGGCAGAGACTTGGGACAGTGATGAGTGAGGGAAGGACAAAAAAACAGACAGATGGCTGATTTGGCAGCGAAAGCAGAAAGATGGTGGGGACACAGATTGATGGAGGCTGCCACTCACCGTTGCCTGAAATGGTGAGGTCATGCGTGCGAAAGCTGTCCTGGACGTGTGACAGCGACAGGGTGGTATGAGCTAAGAGGTGATACTTAGGGCCCCTGACAACACACAAGAAAAAGAGGCAGAAATTTATTCGGTGTTTGAGTGTGCATGTTTACAATGAGAAATTGCCTCCATAAATATGCCCACCTGTGTTCTCTGGAAGGAAATCAAACATTTATCTCCCTCTCTAGCCTCCATTTGTAAACTAGTTATTATACACAGAACTCACGGTACAGAGGGAACTGGCAGCAAGAGAGGGGCTGCTCCTCCATTACTGACAGGACTGCACGGTCCGGGCTCCATGGCCGCTCTGAGCTTCTTCCCAGCCGATCGCCCAAGCGAAGAGCTCAGCTTGCTGGCTAGTTTCCTCGGTGTGCTCCCTGCAGAGTAGTCGTCCTCTGAGCAGCAGCTGTACAGCTCAACTCGCAGCTCAAAACCTGGGCTGGCTTCGTTGCTGCAAACAGACACACACATAACGACCACCATTATTGTAGCTGTCATTCAAAAGCAGTGGTTTTGAGATGGTTGAGAAATTCTAGTATATGCTACTTTACGTTTCTATTCCTCGACAGAAATATGCCACTTGTAACCTAATCACAGTTATTTGACACCATTACCAGTTGCTTTGATTTTCCATACAAAACGTGGCAATCAGCTAATAAAAGCACAATCACACTGTGAGATCAGGTCTAGTAAAGTTCGTCTATATGCTACAACTGTTGCTGGAGTCTTGACTTTTTATATTTCTGTTCCTCCTCCAGTTTTAGTAGATGTTTGGGACTTTGGTTTCTCCGTAATTTAACACTGTGTGAACGGGGCCTACTTTACGTGGCCGCTCGGTCTGAAGATTGACCCACTTACAATACAATGGTGTTGTCGAAGCAAATATCGGTGAGTGTCCGGTCTACTATCACCATGTCTGTGTCAAAGATCTCTCCTCCCAGCTGCAGCAGGCAGAACACTGCGCACCTGTGGAGCTCTGCGAAGAACAACGTGGAAAGTCACGATGAAAGGAAATAAGAAAAAGATCAAATCTATGACAAACCACATTTATGAGACATCTCAACAGCTTTCATTCAGTTGCATCACTTGAAAACCCATTTTTGGCTCTAAAATAGCTTCACTTGAAGATGTGGCTTGAAGATGAAGTGCTTTTCTTCTGCTGTTAGTTTCAGATGAATGTCCAGCCGTGCCAGGAATTCCTATAAAGCACTGAAGAGTGTTGACACTAAAGCACAATAGTCTTTAAAGTGGCAGTAATGATGACAACGGTGTAATAACAACTGGTGCCTTTTACACACATTGTAAATAAACTATATCTAGGAAAACACTTTCATTGTAAATAAACTGCAGTCTCATTTTGATTCTATCATGTCCATAAAGACAGAGAGGCACGATTGTATGCCATGTTGTTTGATATTGCTGCAATTTCTATAACCAGAGAGTGGCTTTTAATTGCCCTATTATATTTCCTCTATTGTTTTTCTCTCCTTTCACTGCACAAATGCTCATTTTGCCATTTCTCAAAAAAAAAAAAAAAAAGGCTGCAACACAATCTGTTTCTACTTACAGCATGTGCTTCCCTGTCTTTGGCACATCAGCAGTTATTAAACTTACTATTCCAAGCATGAGCTCAATACACTTGGCTAATACATAACTGGACACTTGAGGAGGGAACATACTTTACTCCTCCTTGCCTCCCGGGCTCTGTTTATGTCTCTGTGTGCTTAATGACCTTGACTAACAACCTCATTAAGCTTTGTTAAGAGACCGCTACCTGTCTCTTGAGCTCATTTATATGCACAGGACATGCAGATTAATTCAAGCCAATCCGCCAGGGGAGAGACTGAGTCTATTAGAACAGCTGCACGGGGGTTAACTCGCATTGACTTTATCAAGAGAGGGTGGGATAGGAAGAAAGGTCAATATAAAAATAAGTATTCTTATATTTACAGCGCGTCACTTAATGAGTTCATTTAAATATGGCCTCATACACAGCGATATTCCACGGGACAAAGGACGCCTTATTTGTTTCTCTTAAAGTATTTCCTGGCCTACTAATAACGACCGAGTTCGGTGCCTGCGTGCTTCTCAGAGCCAAGAGGCAAAGCCAGCAAGGCTGAACAGTGGATCAGGTTGTGCTGTCAGGAGTTTCTCAAGTCTAAAAAAGAAAAGACACTTCCTATAAAATGCAGAGATAAATGGGGAAGCTGCAACAGATTGTAAAGATCGGCTTCAGGAAATTCTATAGACTGCAATGTTGGAAAAAAAAAATCCTACAGTGGGACTCTCACGGATCAACATATTTTTAAACGATGAAAGAAAAAAGCACACATCAGTGTTTCACCCCGAGGTGACAAAAGGTGATTTTTCATCTCCCCTTTTGATTTTACAAAGCGTTCACACACATTCAGCATATCTGAATTTCACATCTGTGTGGGGCTACAGACCACTTCCCTCTGTAGCTATGATCATTAATAAATCCTGCCGGCATAAAACATTCATAAGCCATCATTGAATTCCTTCACACACACACACAAACACACACACGAGGCAGCTCCTCACCTCCTTTGTTCTTGAAGTACTCTGTGTCTTTCCACATGAGAGGGATCCGAAGATCTGTAATGACAACAGACAGGGGGGTTAGACCACAGAAATGTTCACCGTCTAACCGATACTATATTTGTGTGTCTTTGTGTTTGTCTCCTTCTCCGTACTGCTTTCAGTCGCTGGCAAAAGTATCCGCAGCTAATTATCCCTGACTGTTTGTGTATGTGTGTGTGTGTAGTTTGCTCAGCAGCTGGGTACCAGGCATGTAGCAGTGGCCCTCATGAACCTCCACCCACAAGCTCCCACTCTCACACCTCATTAATATTCCTTTCTTCACCTTTTATTGTGTCCTAAAAGCAAACATAATAACAGTAAAAAATTGCTCCTATTGCCTTTCTCCCTGAAGTGAATTATCTCTCTGTGGTGTGGTGGGCAGAAACCATGCTTACAGAGGTCACTGAAGAGAGAGCCTATTAAACCGTGACAGGAGCAGCTCTGCATTAAATTATAACACTAAAAAGGAGGAAAAATTCTCTCTACATCCCCTTTTCTTTATCACGGGTCAGTCTCTTGCAGACAACATTCACATAAATCAATTATCCTTTACTTTAAAATTCACCCATTAATGTTTCTCCAATCACGTGCACATGTTACTTGCCTGAGATCGCCACTTTTCCTTTGCACGGGAGTCTGTCGTCCATCGGCCCCGCATCCGATGACCTGCGCGTGACCTTCTGCATGACCTGAGCCTCCTTCATCCTCTGCAGCTCCGACATGTAGGCCATGATGCGAGTGCTGCACGTCTGCAGGCTCTTCGCCGCCTCCAAAGCCTGGTCTCTTTGGGAGCAGGCGGCCAGCAGTTTGCAGGCTCCATCGCGCATCCGGATCTCATGGTCGATCTTCTTCTGAATGTCACTGTCCTGCAGAGACAGAGGGTGATGGGGGGAGTGTGAGGACGGTAATGGACACATTCTGGAGTCTGTGTTCATTGGTGTGTGTGCGTGTACGCATGCGTTTGCCCTTTCGCCCTCTTACAGACGAGCCCACAACCCCATTGAGCAGACACGTAGACGTTCAATCATTTAGTGAAAGCGTACTGACTCGCCAACACACACACAGGGAGCAGCATGTTTCACATTTGAGAATAGCGAATGAAGCTGTCAAACACTGAATGTCTGCGGCCCAAATGAGAAGCCCCAGATGCACAACTTAACACATACACTGGGCTAATGTGATGCCGGTTGTTTAAATAAACTCTCTGAGCCCTACTTTACTCTGTCAGCACTACACAAATACACTATATCCATGGACTGAAAGTGTAGACAGCAAGGGAAATGCAAACTAATATGAGATGAGAGGGACAAGAGAGTAAAAAGGGGTCCAGGAATCAAACAAAGAACAAGTAAGCTCGGCTGATCTCGAGTGTTTCTTGTGCCAGTGGCCTCTTTCACACTGAAACACCTGAACTGCATCGACTGAAACATAAATTAGAACTCATTTCCTTGTGTTTATAATGACTCAACAAAAACGTGCAACATCTGTCTGACTGCTGGATTACATGTGTGTGTGTGTGTGCGTGTGTGCTCATCCTCTCCGGCGACACATTGCCTTTCTTTTCTCAGCCCTTCCAGATAAATGCACCTTCCCCTCCTCTACTCCGATATTTCTCATTTATCTGCTCGCCCTCCCTCCGATTCTTATGAATTTTTTATTCCTTTCATTTAGGCTTTTATACATTCACTGCTCATTTTCCTCCACCTTCTCTCATATTCCATCCGTTCCACTCCACTGTCCTCAATCGGCTTTTCTTTCTTCTCCTCCACACTTACTTTCCTTCTCCTTTCCACCTGTCCCTCTCTCTCTCTCTCTCTCTCTCTCTCTCTCCGAGCATCGAGCATGAGTCACTTTGTTCAACAAAGCCCAGAAGGCATGGGAAGGATGAATGTGATTTTAACATAAAAGTCCGCGTTTGGACGCAGGTTCTCACTTGGATGCAGCGTACTGCAAAAAGAAGATTTTTGCAATTCTGGATTAAACCCTTTTATTGACTTCACCCACATTGTTTCGACCTGTTGGGGAAAGCTACACTAGCAGTCATCAAACCATTAAAATATTCTCAGCAATGCATTAGCAGTGCATTACTTACTGCAGCAGCATATATGACAACAATATGACAGTACAGAGTGATTACTATGGGATTTACCCTCAGAAACGCTGTCAGAGTCCAGAATCATCAGATGCAGTGAATTTATACCGAAGCTAATGAAAACAAGGATCACTTGTGTATAATTTATACTATAGCTACACCAGTAAACACGTCAAATAAACACTCGCTGACTGAGAAGAAATTATAGTACTCTTGATTGGGAAAGAAAAGAGACCAAATTACACAAACTGTAAACACAGATAGCGGCTGACTACTGGATGACTGTCAGGTACAAGTGGAGAATCCAATTATAAAGGTCAAGTGTTTGTTTATGAAAGCTGACAATCCTAAGTGGCTCTTTTTAAGAAGAAAAAAAAGAATTTCAACTGTGAATGGGAGAAGAAATTGTACACAGGAAAAACTTTTATTTTTGATCCGAACCGTATTTCTAACTTAGATCTATCATCCGTCAACGATAGATGCACTTGAAACCTGGATGTTTTTTTGTGTATTAACATAATACAAACAGCAACTTTCTGGAAAGAAGATTCATATATAAAAGAAATCTAAACCAACACTGTAAGTGACAAAAAAGTAAAAAGAAAATAAATTTGAGAATAAAAAGATAAATATGAGGATGCTGAGCTCAAGGCTGTGTTGAAACGGCGTTGTCAGTGGTACAAACACCATGGATAGCCAGATTTGAAGGAATGCATGACACACTCACATGGTCACACCATAGACGATGTATATGATACACCGACAGACACAGACAGGAAAGTGACTGTCACCATAGTCCAGTTCCATGCAGTGGGTCTTAACAGTGACCTGCCGCGAGGAGGTCTTGTATTTATAGCAGCTAAATTAACAGGCTTCTCCTTCTGGGGATCTCAGAATAGAAATCGAGCAGCCTAGATCTGACTCTAATCCTCATGTCTGGCTGTACGTCGGGCTAACAGGCTACGACAAACTGACACAAACACTCAGGGAAGCAAGAGATAAATAAACCTAACAACAGAGGCTTACAGGCATGCAACAATGAGTGGATGATAATCTTGTTTTCCTCTCATGACCTTTCCAAAATACTCACAGGCACAGATAAATACAACAGCACAAAAACAAACCCATACTGAGTGTTCAGAGTGGCAGGTGTTAGACCAGTGGGCATTGCCAGAGTGGCTGACAGCCCGTGATGGTGGCAATGTGGACGGCAGCCAGACGGAGGGTGAGGAAAGGGTGGTCTGGCGACGGGGAAGCAGTGCATGTTGGGTATCAAGCAGTGACACAGAGGGGGTGTGCTGGTGTCAGAGAAAACAAGGGAGGGCTTGAGGAAAAGAATAGAAAGTGGGAGAGAGGAGAGAACAGGAGATATGTGTTGACAGGGTGAAAGGTCTGAGTGGAGAGAGAGAAAGGCAGTTGCGGAGAGAGGGAGAGGAAACTTCAGGAGGGAAAGAAGAAAGAACAAAACATCACGAAAGTACAAAATAAATGTTGAGGTATTGGTGAGGAAGATGAGCAAAAATGAAGAAAGTGACGAGTAGGTTAAAAAATATAAAATGTGGTGGGAAAACGGCAATCAGGGAATTAATAGACAGATCTGGCATGGGAAAGAAAGGTGGTTGGTTTAATATAAGCAAATCTACTGCCAAGGCATCGAAGCATAAAGCTCTTTAAATTAGCAGGCATGGAAATAATTGGGAGAGAGAAGGGCATTTTCTGAAAGAGATAGAAAGAGGGGATAAGAAAAGTGTCTCTCCAAAACTCAACAGTTGCTCTAATGAGTAAAGATAGAAAACGTTTGAATTACAAGTTGGCAATTTTCTTTAAAGTAAAGTTATGATTGAATTAAGACCCTGGAAAAGACAGTGAACCCCAAATTGCACCTACTTTATGTAACTAAACACGACTCAAAAGCCATGGCTGCAGCGTGGCTGTTGAGGGTGCGTTCAGGGACAGTGGTGCTTAGAGCTAAACGCTAATATCACTACTAGCATGGTCACACTACTCATGCTAACATGCTCACGCTAAGAACGTATGAAGGACCATAAGGTTCAGGGTCTCATTGTGCATCCAAGTGATCTTGGAGTAATCAGGAAAATTTTGTTCTTAACTGAAAAAATTTAAATTCAAACAACCACTCAGTTCTGCAAAAACTTTGGCAACCGACTTTTGCATTGATGTTGAAGTCAGATACACAAAACCGGATCCCGTTATCCGTTTGGACTCGTGCAAAAAACAAAACAAAACTAGAGTTATTAATTTCTTGTTTGGAGAAAACAAAATATGAAACATCTTGTTTGTAGCATTTAAATTGTTTTAAGATTCCAACTTAAAAGCTCATGAACCCACCAAGGTTGGAAAAATATTAGAAAGGAGCATATTCATCTATCTTGCAGATGCTGAGAACTGTTAGGGGATCATCAATATTATTAGGCTTCAAGCTGTCTGTACCAAAGTCCACCCTGTCTAGAAACCACCATATTCAAAAGTATAAGTCACTTTGGACTTAATCAACTGCCAAATAACCAAACTGTTTCTGCAAACAACAATATCTGAGATCACTGCTGTGACACACACACACACACGACATATGCGTCATGCTAATGTAACCTTTCAGCAGGTAATTTGTCGCCTCGGTAGATACCAGATGGTCACTTCTCTATCACCTCTCCGGCCCCGTCTGGCTGTGTTGATCCTCACTTGTGTGTTTGCGGGTGTGATCACAAAGACACCAACACACACACACCCACACCCACACAAACACACGCTTGGGGATTTGACGCCCCTGCAGATGGTGTGTAATGGTTTGTTTACGATGTGCTGTTCTGCATGAGTAGGCTTTCCTGCTCAGATCACTGACCTTTGACCTCTGACCTCTATCTCTGACCAGGCCAGACGGCTGCAGTCACAGCACAGGGTTAGTCCATAGGTTTAATGTGCGTATGATTAGTAAAAGTGTGCTTTAATGATTTTTTTTTTTTACAGTAGTCTTACAGTAGTAGTAGTATGTCTTCACGGATAGCATTCATCAGTCTGTCTGTCAGCTTGCCACTTTGGACCTGAGTGAAATATCCCAGCTACAATTAGATGGATTAAAATGCCACAATGAGATGACATAACACTAGTGACTCCCATCAAAATTTGCTTAGTGCTAATTAGCAAATGCTAATTTGCTAAAATCTAAAAAAAAGTAGACAGTTTATGTGTTTACGGCATCATCTTGCGTGTCTGGAGCCAGAGTCTGCACAGTACGCTCCAAGACTGAGGCCGCGATGTCAATGCTCTGCCCACGCTTATTTTTATTTTTTTTAAACTGTCACTGTCCTACGGGACTTTGGCTTCACTTTTGAGGAGCAGTTCCACTGTCCATCTTCATGCTGTCTATGGTTGCATCCCATTAGTCTTCTAGGGTATGACTGCAGCACTAGCGTTGGCTCAATAAACGTCTGAAACACATGCACATACACACCAGACATCAGTAATGACACAGCTACTGTTATTGTCCTTCTGTTTGTCCGCTTCTGTGAGGGATCAGATCTCCTTTATTAAGGTGGAACCTGTACCCAGCACTTAAAGGCATTGCGGACTATGTGAACTCTATGTGAATAGCTGACTTGCCAAACACAAAAAGAAGCTGATATAAATGAAGGAAACAAGAGGACCGCCGTGGACAGTAACAACTGCAGGATTGTCACGATTTTATCAACAGTCTTTGCAATCTGTCAATCCTCACGCAGATTGACACAAATGCGTCCTGTGCGCACACACACACACACACACACACACACACACAAACACACAAAACCAAGGCGTGCAAATTCTTGACCACTCCCATACGTCGGGACTTTACTGACCAAACTGCAGACTTCCAATTAGCTAGCCACAACTATGTGCCTCGCCTTCCTCTCCACCCTCTTCCGCTACTTTCCCTCTTGCTTATCCTCTTCCTCTCCCACACCCTGAGTATGACTGCAGCTAAGGATGGAGGGAGCAGCTGAGAGTTGGAAGGAAAAAGATGAATGTCTGTGTGTGGGTGCGGGGGGTCAATGGCAAATTAGCTGATAGAGGGTTAGCGTAAAGGAGAAAATGAAAAGTGAGAATGGAGGTAAAAGTAGAGTATGGGGTAAGACGAAAGAATGACGGAGAAAGAATTGGGTGAATAGATGAAAGCGAGCAGCAAGTGGATTGTTGGGAGGTTGGGAACGGGAATCACACTGGCAGAAAGCCAGTAACACACTATCATACTTTTGCACAAATACCAATTTATGCTTTACAGAGCACATGGGCTGGAGTCAGATTAGGGGAAAACAGAAAACACACAACAATTCTAAACCACTCAAACAACAATGATCCCATTCACCAAACAACGTCCCTACAGTTTTTCAGACTCCAGCTGCCGTGGGACACAACAACAGTGAAGGGAACTGGTTTGGTACTGGTCATGGAAGATAGAGGGGAGGGGGAGAGGAACAGTAACGGGTGGAGTGTTTGCAGTCGTCTTTTATGAGAGTGGCTACAAAGCAGTTTCAAGCTTCCTCACTGCCAGGAAATATTAACAGAAACACTCCCAGGGTCCTTTCTTTGAGTAAAATGTGCCTGGCCTGGGTGCCAACATGCTGATGTCATCGCTGACATGATTTCTTATAGAGTTTCAACAGTGGACCAACTCATTCATATAGCGTGAACACTGTGAACTTTCCCTCCTGTCTGCAGCTTATGCATTGAGTTATTCGCTGACAATACCGTTTCAGCTCTGTTTGCATGGAAAGCTATGTGCTTATCTGTGTGAGCGCTGGTCTGCGTGTGCTCGTGTGCGAGACTGCGTCCAAGTGACTTTGCAGCCAGCTGTTCTCACACAAAGGCGGTGTGTTTTACTGCAGCTGGGTCCCAGCACACACTGGGCGGAGTCAAGGCACAGAGCGCTAAAGAGAGAAATAATATGCATGTGTCTGTGCCCTAAATCATGTTTTATGCACATGCAAGAAGTTCAGGAATATGCCAGTGCACTCAAAGAACCACATCCAAGCGAAACAGCGAATATGTGTTCTACGTGTGCACTTTGCACTTGCAAGTGTATCTGTTGATATGGCGGCTGGGCCTAAAGAGAGCAACAGCAGAGTGAATTTCAGGCTATAAAACAAATTTGTTTAGAGCTACAAGAGAGCACAGGTAGTTCAGAGTCTGCCAAGCACTGATCACTCCATCAATTTATAGACACACTAAAGCTTGATTGCTCTTACACGGCGGTGCACACACAGCCCAGGTCTGCACTATCCCATAGTAGCTCAGTGTGGACTGTGAGAAGCAGCAAGCAGGCAAATCAGACTGCAGACCAATTTGAAGGCAGTGCGCATGTGATGATAACAACAGGAAGTCTGTGTGTGCATCTGTGAGTGTATCTACTGTGCAACTGTGTGTGGTCTCTCAATTAATAACTAACAGGCCTGCAGAGTATAGATTTATGAAACACTGCACGCAGGTTCCCAACCAGACTCATAAATAACTGTGGACTGGAACAAGGGAGTATACATTAAAACTGCAGGGTAGTCTGTTATGAGCAACAGCAGCAGAAAGAAAAGTAATAACAGCAGTAGCCCCTCTCCCCCCCTCCCCTGTCTTTTCACCTCTAAAGGGACCAGAGGGAACAAAGTGGGCTGCGTTAAAAACACAAAATAATGCTATGATTAGTATGGATGAATCGAAAACAAGTACAACAAAATGTAATGTAGTCTTTACAAAGCCAAACAGACCGTAAAGAAAATGCTGAAAAGAATGGTCTGTCTGAATTGCTGCTAACAAATCTTATTCGCAAGAAATGTAATGGAGATAATTGTATTTTGAAGCATTTCTGGCGTGGCTGTGTGTGTTTCACAGCTGTAACATTTAACTAACACAATCTTCAGATGAGAAAGGAGACAGGGAGAGAACGGTCGCCAAGCAGATACTTGTCTAATCAGTACAGTAATGCAGAAGCCCTAATGTGAGTAACTGGCACAGTGGACTGTCAGGGGGCCGCATGAGGCAATTAATGAATTAAGAAACACACATACACAGCAATACTGTAACCTCTTCAGTGCACTTTACTGGCACAGTAAGTGTTGTGCACTGCAGTTTGGAACAAAGCCACTGACTATTACACAAGTTGATACAGCATTATTAACTGATTAGCTAGCCTTTCCTGTAAGCCCATATAGAGAAGGGAGGGAAGGCTTTAGGAAGGAAAGAAATGGGTATGAAACAGGACTTTCTAAGCCTCTGATCAAAGACGGCTGTGATCTCTCTAAATGAGACCACTCTGGAAGTGCATCCCTAAGTGGGGAGATAGAGTTAAGGGATTTAATCACATTAAAAGATACGCACAAGACAAAAAGCCAATGGTGTGGCATTTTAATCCTCTCTGTGAAGGATTTTTTTTCCACTTGTCGTTCCATCTCTCTTTCCTTCTCCAACACATCCAATTGCTGTTTGAAGAGAGGTGTTAGTCTGCGAACGGAAGTTGGCTGTGTCACTTATCGTTTATGCTGATATGGAGGCTGGGTGGAGTTTATACAGTAGCACAACACTTTCCCTTTAAAATAGTCTCCCAAGACCCTCGGTGTGTGTCTGTGTACATGTCATGGTGGCTGACAGCTCTCAGTGAGACAACTCACACCTCGTGTAACTGTGGAGGAGGCGAGCGAGGACGGATTTGAGCTCTGCCATGTTTCGTTATTGCCAAGCTGAAATGTTCGCAGTCTTGTTCAGATCTCTGCCTGAGCCTAGTCAGGAGTTCTTTGGGCCACAAACTTTTCCAAGTTGCAAGACCTTCTGCACAGTATGAACGGATGAACAATGGACCAATTCATTAATTAACTTGAGGCGTAGTGCTTGCATTAGTATGAGCAATTGCAAAAAGCAAAAACAGATTAATGGTTCTGTAATCAAATTCAGTTTTGTTTTATACGAATGGGCTTCAATCGATTAATTAAAACTTGTTCCAATGATAACATATGCAAGGACATTACAGAACGGTGCGTTGTTGTACTGGGAGGATGGGGACAAATGGCAGATGAGGTACAGCCCAAACGCACAAAGGAAGAGTGAAGGGGACAAGAGGTCACAGTGCCAAAGCTCCTTGAAAGAGTAACGCATCCCTGCTGGGTCCCGTACTATTAAGCTCCTTCTCACCCCCAGCGGTGGGTGAGGGGTGACTAGCTTTCTCACTGCCACCAGCCAATCCTCACACTTGCCATTCAACGCACTAAAAGACAAATGTAAAACTCTCATTAGTTGACTTTTGAAAATAAATGCACTGAAACTCCAGCGCCGAGCAGTTTCTATAGCCTGACACACATATACATACACAGACAGAGACACACACACTGCTTGTCTCAGTAATCCCAGGCTTTTCTCCTCTGAATCAGGTTGAGGAAATCGGGGCTAATTAGCTCAGCCGGCCTAACTAGCATTTAAGCTTGCCAAACTCTCCTCCCTGTTGTCTTTTAGTTCAGCTCTCTTTGCTTTACCACAGCACATTGTGACGTGCAGCTAAATCCAAAGCATGCGCAGGGATAAGACCACATTAATGCATATAAATCTGAAAATAAATTCCTCTTCTAGCCTTATGTTCACGCTAAAAAAAGCTTTGAGGCAGATTACAACTTTGTTCCCGGATGCCCACTTGTCTGTAGTGCATGCAGTGAAGCATGGATGGGAAAACGGATCTTTTACAAACAAAAAAAATAAATAATTGTCATGTGCTCAAACTTTCAGCAACATTCACATGCATCAAACCACTAGACATACAGTTTCGTAGAGTGCTTGCTCACCTATATTTCATTCCGACTCTGGGAGCAATATTGTCACAGTGTTGCAACTGAGACGAAGCAATCGAGAAAAGTTATGACACGCCTTCAACACTACATTCTTGCAAACAGTTTTGTGATTGCTAATAATTTCGCAGGAAAATTTGGGTTTCTGGAAATCAGGAAATATTCAGATTAAAAATGGAGCAACTGAAGCAGCAGCGAGCGTGGGCAGTTATTCATTTTCTGTGGTTCATGTACCAGATCAAGCATCCAGACTATGTGTAGAAAACAACTTTTTTTATGTATATATGATGAAAAAGCGGGCTGCTGCTTGGTTATGTAATTACAAGACAGACGTATCGGTCCGTGGGTAACGTGTGTTCACATTGCAAACGAGCTTCTCTGGCGAGTGATTGCAATCAGGATGAAACCAGCCTCTCTAACCGGGCTCAGCTTGGTTCATTTGCTCATGTGAGTGATTCACAGTGTTTGCACCAGCTCAAATGATCCACTTCTGGTTTCAGAACAACTACTACAAAGTGTGAAAGCTCCCTTAAGCAATGGAAAGAAGCTTAGATAATGCTGTATTTAAGTTAAATGCTGTTGTTTTCTCAGTTTCTTTCCCTTATATAGGCGTTCTCTCACATTACTAGCCTGTTGAAGCTGCTTTTATCACACCCTGTATTATTCATCACTCTTGCTACTGTTGCCTTATTTAGACCATATGGCCACATGTGTATATATAACCACATGGGCTGCTCCATGTGAGATCTGCTGGAGCGGAGGTGAGGTTTTTTTTTTTTTTTTTTTTGACGCAGAGGTTTGCAAGACATAAAGATAAAGACAAAGCGAGGCAACTCTGTGGCGTGTGTACAGCATGAGTGCCCTTGAACCAGTATCGACCAGCGAAAGCTCTCAACTGAATGCAGTTCATTATAATATTCATGAAGCTGCTGGGTTTCTGAGGGGAGTTCGGGCAAAAGCAGATATCATTAAACTGACCCTCAGCCCTTTGCCCTCGAGGTAAAATGACCAAAGGGAACAGATGAGGCGCGGATGAGCTCCTGTGTGTGCACATATATGAGTGAGTGGGGGGATTCTAGCTTTTATGGTTTTGTAAAAGACGGTGTTCCTACATTGACTTGGTCAATGACAAAATTTAGCATCGTCTGAAAAGGCTAGTATAGCGTAAAAACTGATCTGAAATGTAAGCCTCCTTCACTCTGAAGGACAACTTTACAGCCTTGCACTCATTAATTAGCTGTACACCACAAAAACCAAGAGCTAAGGAAAATTACCATCACAGGCTAGTAAAAGTCGTATTTTTTGCACTGCTGTGAGTAATGACAGTCATATTAATGTCATGGGGAACACATGTAAGGTGAGATCCGCTCACAGCCGCTGACTCGGTCACTTGGGTTCCACCCTTCGGCCACTTTACAGCCTTTGCAGTCTGCTCCGGTTACTAATGGTCCATGCTAGCTCTTGGAATCTCTTAGTGTATGTGTGTACACAAATGTGTGCAAGTTTATTGACAGACACTGAGAAAATGAATCGGGAAAGCAAGAATGTGGATAAGGAGAACCGAGACTGCAAAGCCAAAAGAACAAGGGATGGAATATAATTAATCCCGGCATGCATGTGTGGCTCTTATCTCTAGCCTCCAGAACATATTAAACAGATTGCTGGTGGTGTAGAGGTGTCCATATTAACATACACACATGCAATAGAGTCTACACACTCATTTGCTCAACCATTTATCTACACATAGACTACAGACTACACATATAGACTCTGGCAATTCAACCTAATATTTATGCAGCTACAAGAGAACAATGTGCAGACACTGTCTTCTGACATGCTGTAAGCAGAAGGACAAGAGCAGGGCTGCCTGTGCCTCACACGCTCTTACGTTACAATTACGCAGTGAATCAGTAAGCATTAATGTGCACAAGATCAATACAGATAGTGCACATTCAGGCAATCTGCACAGACGCTGTTGAAACATGTTTTAGTTAATGTGAGACTGATAAAGCGGACCTATAATGGCTTTTGATATAATACTGGACACTTATTGAACACTCATTTTTGTCTGGAGTCGTGCCATTTGACCATTTAGCACTACTGGTGGCAGTTCCTCCATAAACACAACAGCTGCAATCAAAAGACTGTTTAAGCATTTAAAAAAAAAAAAATTTGTACTACGGTTGCCATCTTGAGTGCTTTACTCTGCCCAGCTCCAGGCTAATTCAAAAACAGTCAAAGAGGTGGGCGGTAAGTGGAGCTTAGGTGGGCAGGTGATGCACACGCAGACGGCTAGCGACAGGTGAATGCATCTTTCATTCAAAGAGACACGCCCTTAACTATGCATAACTTTAAGCCTTAATACAATTTGTGAACCCTCTACAGGGGGGTTATTTCTACTGTAAAGCTGGGCTTTTTAACATGGATTGACTCGCTATTAGAGCCGGTCTCAAGTGACCAACTGAGGAACTGCAGGAGGTTACCGGTTAAGTTACATGTGGTTTTCAAACCCAGTATTTAAAAAAGGAAGGCAGCAGAGCATTTCATATTATTGTCTAAAAATTCCTATTAAACAAACATATGTACAAATGCTTGGCTATTGGCCCGGTCAGTCTAAAAATATCAGAACTGACCCTGGTCGGTCAAGTTTTTCCAGCATGGTGCAAATTGAGAGCAGAGGTCTGAGAGCCATTCTCTGTGGACATATTTATAGAGGCTGTACTTCATTCAGTCCACAAAAACACAAGAACCTATAAATAAATAAATGTAAATGTGTTACGCAGACCATATGAAAATGAGTCAACATGTGTGTGTGTACTTTTCACACTCTATTCAAATCCTTGATGTACTTTGTGCCCTCTGTTACACGTATGCTGCACACACACCGGAGGTATCACACACACGATACCGGAGGTCATCACGTGTATCGCATGATGTTGGCAAAGAATGTTTGTTTTTTCTATGTGAGGTAGTGTAAAGCTGCATCTCTGATATCATACTGATTGATTCTTTGCGACCGTGCTAGCGTTTTATAAGATCGCCGTGGGAGCAGGCTTACGTCTAGCCTGGACGGACTATCCATTACATATCTAGTATGTGGATGTGTGCACACGTTTTGTGGCTTATATCAGCAACACGAGAGCAATTCTACAAAACCAACATGACCTAATCATGGATTGGCAGCACAGATGCAGAATAAAATGAGGAAACAAACACACACAGGTAGCAGGACTTAGACAGCCTGTCAGACAGGGCTGCATAAATGGACGACAGCTCAGCATCTGCTTCCTCAGTCAGACCTGACTGATAGACATGGATTGGGTCTGACTGTGATCCGCTGGCAGGGGCTCTGCATTAGCTGCTTGTCTGGTGATCTGTCTGCAGGACTGAGCCCTTTCCTGCATGACCATCAATCCCTTCACAAGCTCCTCTGCATCGTAAAGTCATCACCCGCCTCTAATTGTCTGTCTCTCTGTTTATCTGCCCGTCTTCTGTTTGCCCATCACGCCTGTGCTCCTCCACCGAATCTGTGTGGTGCTGCACAAATGCAGTATGCATGCTATCCCATCTGATTCTCCTGCTCTTCGTTTTCATTTTGGGACACTCATGTCAGCGCAATCTCAGCGTGAGCTCTGACACCGCGACCTGCCACAACAATTGCTTCTGAAGGAGAAATACAACTAGGACAGTACATTACTGAGAGAGATTACTGCCACGGCATATCAGGCCAGTTTTTGAACTGGCTTTGTTTAGTGTATAGCTGAAGCCTGAACGTGAAAGCAGGAGAGGGGAACTGAAGCTGGCAAGAAGAGTGTGAGAAAGTAAGAAATGCCAGGGGAGATCGAGACTGTGTATGAATAAGTTTGAGTTAGCAGATCTATAATTGGGTGGGCAGCAAGGCAACACTGTAGTAGAGCACGGTCTAAGTGGCTCATTTTTCATACTACTTCTTAGACAATAGGGAGAGACGCACGCACACTCTCCTCCTCCTCTACAACTGCTGTCATGCCGTGCAGTACGTAGAGTAATGGGCTGCAGTTCCCCCTGTGTTTCTCAGGCTGAGGATGCCCTAGCTATCTCAGCAAACACCTCCTGGGAAAAAGCATCGGGCAATATCAGCAGAGAAAACAGAATGACCTCTACAGCAAGCACACAGCAGTTCCGGAAAGGGCCAGAGGAGGCAGCAAGTCAAAGAAATCATGTGACTGCAGAGGTGAATGAAGGCTGGGGAGGAGAGAGGAGCAAGAAAGACAGACAGATGCATGCAAAGGAGACACTGGAGATACCTATCTTAACAGAGAAAGAGAGAGACAGAAGGCTGGGTGAGACAGAGGCTTGACTGCAGAGAGCTCCTCTGCAGTAAGTGGTTATTGATTGCAAGGCAAGGGCTGAAGGATTCCACAGCAAGTGAACTGACACAAGGTGCTGACTTTCTTCCTCCCTGTATAATTGCAAAAGCAATAAAAAAAAAATATTGCACAACCTGAAATGCATTTAACAGCAAAGAGAACCAGTTTAACTACAGCGTACAAGGCTAGACTTCAACCGTACAGCAACCATGTCACCACAAAAACATAAAAATCAGCATCAGGAACACTGCACATCAGTGACCTTTTCAGCACTAATGATCAGAGATGGCTGTGGCTGTAACAGTAGTAAGGACAAAATGAACACACACCACCGCACACATAAACACAAATGTAGACATACAGACTGCGCTCCAGAAATGGAAAGATCACATCTGTCTTGGTCTTTCAAACTCTGAATGATGCATGTGACCTTTGGAATCGACTAAAATCCAAACTCCAGCTTTCTCTCTCGCACACATCAGGAAGCAGCTCGTCATTAGGCAAAGTGCAATCAAGAGGGAGAAAGATGGATCAACTTGTTTGGTTTATTCGTGCACGGATAGGGTTTCACTGATGACCGAAATGTTGATTATAGGAAGGAGTCAGAGCCCCCAAAGTGCTGGTTAAAGTACTAAAACCGGAATGAGTGCCTGCCACACACACTCAGGCTTTCTGGTCACTATTCTCAAGGGCACAAGCATGGGGAGGAAAACAATTTCTGGTCGCTGCTCTGTCTTTTGACCATTGTACTGTGGCTGCATTTAGATGACACACATGCCTCTGCTATGTGGAATGCCCTTAAACGGAGCCCAAACATTTTTGTGTCAGGGTCGTGACGTCCTTCTAGTGCAGAGCAGAGCAAATTCTCACATGTAAAGACATTTTCTAAAGTCTGAATGGCTATTTCTGTGGTGCCAGCTCGAGGCGTTTAGGAAAGATTTATTCACAAGTGAAGGGAAAGGCTGATGACTGGGAGATGTAAGTCACTGCTGCACTCTGAGAGGCTGGGTAATACGTCACAGTGCTGCTAGACAACATGAAATGTGGAGTTACCGTCCCCAATGTTTCTAATTTATTCACCAAGAGTACAAAATTTATGATTGACTTGTCATTTTGTAGCATGAAACATAACTCATGTTCCCTGTACTGACTGTCTACCACTCATACATATGTGATACACTTTGCATTACCACTCCCTTAACAACCTTTATTTTTTTCCAGCTATGGTTAGTGAAGGTAATAACTTACAGAAAGGTTTTCCATCTTTTAGAAGTGGTACATGTGCGATTAATTTAATTTCCGTGGTGCCTTTAAGAGCAACGTGGACCAGTCCTAAAAGTTGATGACTTAAAATGACAAATGTGTGAATCTGTTGTGAATTCATCATAATGATGAGTCCAATCAGATAAGCGAGGCGAGTGTTTTCAGATGTGACATTGCGTCTGCCCAGCAGAGTAAACATCACGCTATCGCCTTCGATCAGCTGTACTCAATTTGAAGTCTTCAAAACTGCTGCTTTACGGCCAGGCCGGTGACAGATCACGCAGAAACCTCAAAAACCGAGCTTACCTTTTGATTCTTTGAGTTGTTCATCCTATTCAAAGAGGGGCACTCCGTGTCCCAACTCTCCAAAACTGGCAACACGGAGCTTTTACGCAACAACGGGCTCCGTTCAGCGTCCCGTCCGCAGCGTAAAAGACCTTAACTCAGTTTTTCCCCTTGAGGCGCATCCATACAGACGCAAAATGTCACATCCACCGAAGATCCAAAAATAGCAGCCGGCTATTGACCTCAGAAGTTTCAAGGTTCCGCGCACAAATCATAAACGCCACTCGTTTCGGGGGACGGTGGCGGTCATGTGCTTGAGCTCGTCCGCGTTGCCTTTCTGATCGTCATTGTCGCCGCCGTCCGAGAAGCTTCAGTGTTCCAGTCCGGACTCTAACACGCACCATCACCAGCACAAGGATAAGGACTGACCGACTGATGGACCAACCGAGAGCTGTTTCTGAGGAGGCGGGTGTGTGTGTGTGTGTGTCTGTCTTTAATCTGTGCGTAGCTGTGCGCAAACAGAGAGGATTGAATTGTCATTTGAGACAGAGGCTCTCAATGCGGTGTCCAGGGACCTTCAAGGAGTCCTGCTGCCATACTGTAAACGAAAAAAAAACTGTGTTGTTCAGGAGCTTATTGCGCAGAAGGCTTTTTCAAAAAGCTCCCTCCAGATATCTAATAAAATGACGAAGAACGCTCTAAATCTGTTCCGGAGAAGCTCACATAAGAAGGATTTGGCAGCCCTGAGTTTGGCCTGAGTTTGAAGTGTGTCAGAAAAATCTACTGCAGCCACTAATGTGAACTATACAACGCCCACCGAGGGGGGGAAAAAAAACAAAAAAAAAACCGTGTTTCTTTTTTTAAGTTATGACTCAACTTTTTCACAAGGCACTGGTCAATATGCAGTGTGCTTTGCCCCTAGGAAAAACATCCCTTTTCCCCACATGTCTTTGCTTCAGTAGTGTAAATAAGCAGCTAGAACAGAGTCAGGACAAATTAGAGCCGCATATATTAAGAAGGGCATGGGGAGTCACAAGCCTCCTTTATTTATTAATTGCTGCAATCTCTGGATAAATGTGCAGAACACAAGACAATCACGGCTAAACCCCCATTAAGCTGACCCTATTAAGGGCAGGTGTTCAGTAAAGTGATTCCATTCGAAGATGTGATTTAGATCACTCTCCGGCAAGTTCCTCTGTAACATTTATGTCCCTATGGGCTGATTATTAGAAATAATCACTACGCGTTCCTCCCACAGAGTTTATTATGGTAATTCCTTGGCAATGGTAGCTGCGTAGTCGCAACTGTGATCCAAATGGGGACGGAGACACCACAATGTACATGAATAACAGTAGCTTGCAGTGTACTTTGGTGGATATACACCGATCAACCACAACATTAAAACCACCAGCAGGAGAAGTAAATAACATTGACCATCTTGTGACAATACAATGTTCTGCTGGGAAAATTTCTTGTACCTGGTATTCATGTGGATGTTACTTAGACATGTAGCACCCACCTAGACCAGACCAGGCACCCCCACCCCATAGCAATGACACTCCTTGATGGCAGCAGCCATCCCCAGCGGGATGCAGCCTGACACAGGCACACACAAAAACAGTTTAGGAACAACTCAAAAAACATGAAAAACATCACAAGGTGTTGACCTGGCCTCCAAATTCCCTAGATCCCAAACTGATCAAGTATCTGTGGGATGCACAGGAACAAGCCTGATTCACAGAGACTCCTCCCCACAATCCACAGGCCCCCACCAACAACATCCTGTTGCCAGACACCACAGGACACCCTCAGAAGGCCCATGTCCATTCTCTGATGAGTCACAACTGTTTTGGAGGCACAAGGTTGGCCTACACAATATTAGGAAGGTGGTCATAATGTTATGCCTGATCAGTGTATGTATCTATGTTGTATGCAATTCTACCGACAGGACAACGTATCATCTCAGGCAAAATAAAGATCTTCATCAGTCTAACTATGCTTTTTGTGTCTGTGTGGCCACCTCGTCTTATTGCCTGGCCCATATGAGCACACGGGCAAGTTGCTGTGCAGCGGAGCGTGGCGCCTTGTCAACTGGTGATGTATGAGAGTGATTTGTGGGCAGGCGGAAACGGAAAGCACAGACGAGTCCGGCTAGAATTAGGTGTGGGAATAAAACAGGCGAGGGTAAGGGTGATTCAGCAAACTGAGAGCGGGGCTCCAGGAAATCCGCACCAGAAAACTAATAACGTAGCGTACCAGGATGCATTTTTCAAGAATGTAATGAAAATATACCTCTGCAGGACACACAGCATCAGGCATTTATGTTTTAATACTTTCCTAAATGTCAGCAGACCCAGTTGGATACAATCTCAGCAACGAAACACACAACACTTGTTTTGTTGTGTGCCGTTTGTGGGTGAGTTGAGAGAGTGGAATGAGAGACACGGTCCAGAGATGCAGCAGATGACGTGTAGGAGGATCAGGACGGAGGAGGAGAGAGCCTGTCTGTGGGCAGCATTGGCTAATAGCAACGGAGCAACAAAGTCCATCTCGATGGGGCAATGACACATCTGTTCATCTGCCTGGCTCTTTACATCCAGCAAAAGGACGTTCTGTGTGGGAGCAGAGGACACACCCGCTGTAGCCAAAAGCATAAAAATACCAAATTTGCAATGCGGTCATGTTATATTGCAAATCTCGCCCGCATTGCTCATCTCTCTGTGCGACTATGAGTGATGCAACAACAAGATGAGCCTTGATAACTTAGGACTTAGAGCTGTAAATATCCTACAGTTAATCAGATTAGAGTTTCATCAGCAGGTAGCTGTGCCAGGAAGCCAGCCGTAGAAGTGCTGTCAGAGGCAAATTTCCCTTTCACATTGAACAACGCAGAGTGAGGAACAATACCGATACGAGGATGCTCAGAATTAACGGAAAAAAACAGTGATGGATGAAAATACCCATGAGTTGGATGATAAGAATGTGGAGCTGACCAAGCAATAATACATACACTGACAGAATATGCAGGGAATTTGGATATACAATAAGACGCATACTGGCAGCATAACTCAGTGGGAACAGCTGAATGAATGATAGCATCATGTGATTACACTGCATGAGAGGACATTCCTGCAGCCGGACTAACCTACTCAGCCCTCTCCCTCTGAGACTTCCTACTGACTCACTGACAATAGTCCTTTCCCCCAAACAAGCATTTTCCTTCCTCTGTGCTGCTACTGTATGTCCTCAAGACCCCTTCCTTCCTAATGCAGCCAATTATAGAACATTTTTTTCTCTGTATCATTTCTATTTAATGAGCAATCTTTTCACGAGCTTAACTAAGAATGAAATCTTAATTTCAATCGTGGCCCAGAGGAGGAGCTGCCAAGTAAATTAGCATGCCAAAATTCACACCTCTGTATTGTTTTTGTGTGCATATTTCAATCTGGTGAGTATATTGACGCTAGTTGTTGAGGGACAGGCCTGTGTTTCTCTTTCACATATTTTTCAGAGCCTTCCGTTTGAACGAAGTTCTCGGGGGCCATTTCAACAAAGACTGACCCAAAGAGAGAGAACAGAAACACAAGGATATTTAATTTTCTTTACTGCATGGTGCCTGGAGTAAGAATAAAAATAAAAGAGTGCAACTGCCACATTTTTGAAAGCATTCTTGCTTTTATGGAAGCACCTTAAATCTAATCACTGCAACCATATGGCTAATCATAACAAGATTATGTGCATACTGTTTAACGTAACATTAAAATAAAAAGGCACCACTTGTGACTGGCTACATCTGAATTAAAATGACTGTTTTAATAATGAGTATTTTAATGTAGAAAAGCTGGGTGTGGCAGGTGTATTTTAATGGCATGGTATTTTAAGTCCATTTGGACAAATAAGCTAAACGTGCAGCTTTAAATATCCACATTAAAATAGAACATCTTGGTTTTACATGTGACATGACACTTAAATCATTTTACTCTCTCTTCGGTTCAAGATGCTAGACCGACCAGCCCCCCTGTTGGCCGCAGGAGAGCACGGCAATCTCTAGAGAAACAGTACAGTTCACTGCTCTCCTTCATCCTCACTGCCGGGCCGTGCCTCGTGTCTAGGAAACCACGTCCATATTTTCTTGTCGCGGTTTTGTCTTACACAAGGAGCAGGAGGCGTGTGGAGACCTGCTTTTCTCCCAGGGTCGGGCAGAACTGAGGAGCTGTAGAACAGGTCGTGCGCACGAATGCTGTCTTACATATAGTATAGATCTCACCAACTGACGTCTGTTGACTGTAAATGGTGACTGTCAATCTTTTTGGACTTCACGGGAACAGCTGTGAACACCAGCTGTGAGGAACATGAGCTGTGTGTGTTAGTGCTAAATAAAGGCTCAATAAATGTAAATGTGTACTTAAATAATAACCTAGGGCCGGTCTGCGTCCACTGACATACTGACCAGCGACACAGTGCTTCGAAGGAGCTGGGTAAATGGGGGTAAACAGGGGTCTTTAATCAGTGTCAGAAGAGTTTATCTGTCTGTCTCAGCCAATCATATTGAGCCATGCTTCTCCCCAGAACCAATAGGAATGCCTGTACAGTTTCTTAGCCAGCGTCAGTGAAGATAAGACGGATTGACCCTTTCATCTCCTGGAGATGACGAGGTTAGAGACACATATAGTGACATATGGACACCTTTAAACTCCGATGACCCTAGGACGCCTTTATAAGTGTAGCTTAACTAACGCAGGTTCAGAGGAGGACATGGAGAGTGTGTATATACAGTATATGTGAATGCACGTGTGCGTGCGCAAGGAGGGAACAAAGAGAAGAAAAGTTTTTTGGTAGGTGTACAACAGACCATGTCAAATTCATCTTCAGCTTTCAAAGGGTATTATATGCACCCCTCCCACACACACCCTCTCCCAATGTGACTGAGCTTTTGACCCCAAGCACCAAACATAACATCATCTAGCTAGAGAGTTTGTTCCACTGATCTCATCATGGTGAGACAGAGAGGCTGTCTGGCGGGGTAAAGGGGGGGACACACAGCTCAGCCATGCCTATCAGCACCTCGTATGACAACAAGAGGCCCCTTTCAGCGGCCCCAGCCCTTTAGATCTACCTCAGCCTTAAGCCCCGGCTCCTGCTGACCCGCCCCCAAACCCTGGAATTCCCCCGTGACAGTTCACATTTAGGTTTCCCCTTAACAGCACGGCCATCCATCTTCTCGAGGCCAGACATTCAGGAGGACATGTCTCTGAAAAGGCAAATGATTCAGCTTGCTTTGTGTCAGCGCAAGTTTCATACGATTATCGACGCATGAGGCAGACACACCAGGCGCTGCGACACTTAGACGTGGAGACAGAGATGATAACATCATTGCATCATGTAAAGGAAAGCGGTCCCTCTTGTCCTTGATGAAAGGAGGAGAGAACTCTCAGATGGTCGGACAGCAGTCGCACTAATGCTGACAGAGCTGTTCCACCTGCCAAACACATATACACCCACCAACCCACCCACCCACCAGTGACACCAGATGCACGCTGCAAATCGGTGCCCAAAGATCCTACAGCGAGCAGTGATTCAACTGAACACTTTACCTTGCTGCTTGAACACACACACACACTCATGCTGCCCCTGAAGACACAGTCTTTAAGGTTACAGTGATGCTGGTGTTGGTGTTGCTGCTCATGCTCTCCACTGTAGCGGAATGAGCACTTGGGAATGGTTTGTTTTAATAGAGGTAATAGTTTTCTTAGAGAACTGGTCCCTACTTGTTCTCTTTGAACGTCCCTCCTACTCTCTCTCTCATCGCACAGAAACAATGTCGAGACAAACACAGACACGAGAAAGGAGACAAACATACATAAATACACTGAACGTGCACACTTAAAACTCCCACACATGCTGCACATAAACCTCATCAAAGACACATAAATCAATAAATTCACTGCACAGCCCATAAACTTGCACACAATAATGTAGACCGCGTAGACTTTATCTCACAAGCAGGGAAAGCATACGAATAGATCACATAGACGAAGACGAAAAAAGAAACATCCACAAGCTTAATGAAACACATTACCAACCGCTCTTCACAACACAACAATGCACGTTTGCGCACAACCCTCTGATAACCAGACTGCAGCGTCACTCGCTGCATCTCCAGAACATGGTCAGATGTTTTTAATTACACGGAATACATCATTTTAAATAGCTCCACTTGAGAACAGCGACTTGTGAGACTGCAAACAACATAAATCAAACACAGCTTCAATTCCAACCTGCTGATTTGAATAATGCCTGCAGTCTCAAATCAAAGAGCTTAAGTGGCTACAGTTTTCTTTGCTACTGCAAGAACAGCAGAGAGAAAGAAAGAGGATTAAAGAAAGGTGACAGCGAAGAGTGAGATAAATATGTGTGGAAATGAGACAGAGACAGGAGGAAGGTACATTTCAGGCAAAGATAACGGGGATAGGGAAGTGAATGACTAAGTGAAGGAGGCTTGGAAGGTGCAAGGAGGCAAGTTGATGTTACAATAATAACACCTCTGGCTCGGTGTTTTCTCCTTTTGGCTCTCCTGGCTCATTCCTGCTGTTTTTCAAGGGAAGCTGGCTCAGGCTGCGGCATCAAACTGGTTCCTGCTCACACAGACACCCTATTCAGACTTGTGCTGCTGCTCCTAACCGCTGAATGGGCGATAGCTGGAGTGAGGACTGAGGTGCTAAGGGGGATACAGCACTGTGCTGGGGTGCTGAAGTGAGGCGGGGAGCCAGCTGATTTGGACTGTAGTCAGTAGAACTGACTACCGCGAGCTAGGTGTCGTGTTAGGAACTGGGTGTGCTGTTCCAAGAAGGAGAGGAGAGCTTGGCGGGGAGTAAGGGGTGTGTGCGTGATGTGATACAAAGCCCTCTTTCACCTCCACCTCACACACAGGGCTGTTTGCCTTTGGCATCCTGCTGCACTAGAGGCTACTCTAGCGGCCCATGCTACAGATGCCAAAGTCACACTTAAAAACACACACAGAGAGCTACTAAAACATTCTGTATGTACACTTAGAAATAAACACGTCTTTTAAACTGCTGCACTAAAAGTCTATCAAAGCCCAAAACAAATTAAAACAGCCCTTTAAAAAACAGGGTGATGAACTTAATACCCTTAATTAAATTAAAGATTACACAGCTTTACACTATTAGTTTATTGGTCTTTGCAAATATTTACTTACACATACTCTCAGAAGCACATACTGCATACACACACACACACACACACACACACAGATGATCTCAGCAGGGAGTGGTGTGTTATGAAGTGGTCTGTTGTGGAGGAATGTGTTTTGGGGCAGACATGACTCGCGTATGCTGTATCATAAGAGCGCTAGTGCTGTTAGCTTTAGCACACCTTCCACTGTAGCGTCTGGTGTAACTTAGGCTACTTAAACAACCTTCCAGCTGAACTAACATACACACACACTCACCTACAGATGCATACGCATGCAAATTTCAACTGCTGGCTGACTGCACGGTGGAATGAAAAGGACGACAGAAATTTATGGTGAGAGGGATAAAAGATGAAGTTAAGAAAAGGTAAAAACAGGGCTGTAAATACAGGTAAAATTAAACTTAGCAACAAGTGCAGGCCAGATAGGTGCAGGGGATTGAAGCTAAACCTTACATGCTCTGTTTTTATGTCCCATTACAAACATGATTAACCTTTGCTCTTACTCCAAATTCATCACCAGGGTAGAGATTCATCAGCTCAACTCCAAGGTGCAAGACGATACTGGTTCACTGTCCGAATGCAGGCAGGGATTAACTGCTGCCAATTTGGCCTTTGCCCTTCCAGGACCTCCTACATTTAGAAAGCAGGAGATCCACGGGGCCTGAAGGGGCAGGAGCTGAGAAATACCTGACGCTTTGAAGTCTATATTCCGCAGGGAAACGGTAAAACAGCCACACACGGGTGTTAGGCACATGACAACGTATGTATGTGCAAGGAAACGGACTGAATCACACATAATATCTGTGCAGTTACGTGAGCTCAGTTTCAAACAGAAATGCATTGATCTCACTGGGCGTAGCTTCTGATAAATCCTGCTCAATCAAACGGTCAAGGCAACCTGACAAGTGGTCAGAGATCAGATGAAGAGCTGCTTCGGCCAGGAGATATTTATGGTCTGTATCCAGTGCTTAGAATCTGCAAAAATATCTGAGGCATTGCTTGAGCTAAGTTTAGGTCTGGGGAGCGTGTGAGAGGTCAAACATGGGTCTTTGGTGAAGTAGAAAGAAACTCCCACCTGACCACCATGTGAGTCAACCAGGGTCAGAGATGAGCTACCACAGCTACAAACATCTTAGAGTCAACGTGTCTAATACAGAATTTGTTCATAAACCCTAGCATAGTATTGAGCGGGATTAAAAGATATGCTGTTTGATGGTCCAGTAAAATCAAGAGAGACCAGTAGAAGGTTCTGAGTTGTAGTGCTATCTGGAATGCAAGTAAACAAAAAAACTCATGGACAAATACTGAACTGTGGACTCTGTGTTGGTTTATAATACTTCCCAGCCAGTTTGTGCTCAGCACACATTCGACAAACAGTAATGGGTCCGTTCTGCCTCAACAAAAACTCCAGCAGAACCCCTAAAGAGTCTCTTCAGCATTTCATCAGATGGTATCACTATAACATAAACACTCACACACAGAGAAGGAATTGTACTTTCACAAACAATGGCTGACTTACAAAATGAAGTGCTCAACACAAATCCTGCTTTGATAACTTGGGCAAAAAACACATGACCTCAGAAACTCTGACATTTAACTCTGCGATGTGGACTAAAATTAGATCACAGAGAAAGTGTCCATCTGCAGCTCTTTGGCAGTCAATGGGAATAAGAGAGGGGCAGAAGAGGGGCACTGCCTGGGGAGGTGAAGAAGACTTGAAGCTATGGGCTATTAAATATGAAGTAGATAACAAAAAAATGCTCTCTCTGTATTTGGGATTTTTCTGACAGGAAATGGTGTACATGTCCATATCAATGACAATATGCTCAGTGACATCGTGTTCTCACTCCCAGCGGGAAACAGTAATTACACACGACCATTTCCTGTTTCCCATCAGCCACTTCTCATTTGGGGCAAATCCTGTATCCTGTGGCAAAAAAAAAATGCTACTCACACTTTACATGCAACTAAAGACGAAGCATTATCTTATGGGCCCCGCGATAGAGGTAGACTAAAGAAAACAGTGCAGTGGGGCCAAGAATGTAGCTATTCTAACAGACGTGTTAAAACCTGAAGAGCAGAAATTTGACTTCCTACTGAGCTTGAAAATAACACAACGGCTGTTCTCTCTGCCCTCCTGACACAGCAATTATATATGCCTGAGGAATGCTGGATCTTCCAATATACGCTCTTATCTTCTGAGATGTCCAGTGGAGGAAAAAAGTCACAAACAAAGTGTGCTTCTATGTATCTTCTTCTATGAGCGTGGGAGGGGAATGGTTTTCAGATGGTATATTTTGCTGCGAGGTAAAAAAAGAGGAGGAGCAAAAGGTTTCACGTAAAATAACTGTAAGTCCTGCTGACCCGACACGATGTTTATGAAAGACCCTGGAGCAAAAACTTCCATAGCTAGCTGAAATTACAGTTGTAATCATTGCAGCTCGGTCACATACAAAGAATCCCTGTCTCATAAACCCACCCAGGCAGAGGAGACATGGGGGAGGGATGGAAGGAGAGGGTAACTGAATGAATGAGCATGTGAGCAAACAACTGAGTGTTTACCAGCAAAAATAACTGACCGGACCGAACAAAATTCTTACCGGTTAATGCCTCTCGGCAGCAGGCATTAACCGTTTCCCCCCACGGCTAAATAGAGACTCATCATGTTGTGATAAAACATGTCTACCATTGCAATTGAATTTACAAAAATAAAATTGAGACAGCAAAATGCTTAAAGATATCAGACTGACACATTTATTATGCACATTCCACCTTAATGTCCTTGATTTAATATTCAGGCAAACGCACCACTTTCCAGTCAATGTCCAAGCAGTAAACAAGTTCCCCTATCAAAGGAGGCTCTGTGATAAGACCAAACAGCCTGATTAGTGCCAGATCAACTTGTTCGTAGACATAACTCGTGACAATAGATTTCAGACTACAGGGGCCATAAAGCTTTCGGTGAAATCATTTTATCACTCGATCACAAGTTTCAAAGACCATTTAAGAATTACCAAACCATAACATTCAAAAAAGAGACAAAACTAAAGTTGCAAACAAGTAGATGTTGGCAGTTCAGGTGACTTCATAGACACGTATTATCTCTTATGTGATGAAGAGCCAGAAACCTGTCATGCTCTGTGCCACTTGGCACAGGCAGATGAACAAAGAAACACCTCACATGCAAAATTATGCCAAACTGCTTGCGGGTACAACACACCAGTGAGTGATATCACCCCTCATTCTGCTCCACAGAACCAAGGGCTTTTAGAAATACATTTCAGTTCAGATAGTGAGACAGACAGAGTCTGCTTTCTACACCTCCAAACAGCTGCAGCCCAGACAGACAAAATCTTTTCAGACTTTGGGGCCAGAAAATAAAGTATTCCCCTCTGAAATTCCTGTAACATTTCCAATGGCCATGTGTTTAATCTTCCTTTTAACAGTGAAAACTATGCATAACACTATGGAGATCTGCAAAAAGGCAGCTAGACGTGGGATTCATGATAAACCATAGTCACATTATATGGAGTGACTCCAATACTGGTCTACTCTCTCACACATACAGACATGCACAGATTCTCCCAGAGGGACTTATGAGGCACATATGTGCAGCTGTGTACTGCGTGTGAACCCCCCGTTGGAAGGGGAGACACTAAGCGAGAGGGGAATAGCATGCAGTGTTGTTTTCTGTTTGCTGTCAGTAAAAGCTTTGCCATCTGCAAAGGAAGAGACCACACCAGTGTCAGTGCAACTTGTTTGTCACATAGAAAGATTCTTCAGTCAACCACACTGTTAACTTCACAGCATGCCAGAGCACAGCTGCAGCGTCAGTTAACACAGAGATCTAGTGCACTTTCGGGAGAACATGACTGAAAATAGATTTCATTTATCTTGTCGATGAGAGATACTGAGCTTCGGGCGGATTAATTAAGAAAATACCCTGACACATAATCTCACACACAGAGTTCCATAGACACACCCCAATTAGGGATTTTGAAAAACTGCTCAAAACTGTTCAACAACACCAAGAACGCATTCAGATGAGCAGAGCAACCATGATCGATTCTTTTACCTGTAAACTGAGTGCAATCTGTCGGATGTACATCATATTGAGGTCTTCCAGTATCCACAGTTTTTCCTCCATGTTTGCGTGTTGATCAGTTGGCATCCTTTATGCAGACAATCACAAAGCAACTTCCTTTAACTTCCTTTGAATTATTAACGAATCCAAATTGCTAACCCGCAGGAACCGGAGACAGAAAGTTCATGATGACAGCCTCGCGTGCTTTCGCCACTGGTACGATCGGCGCGTAAACCAATGCGTAAAAGTTCCGCTCCTCATCCAAAACAAGACTACGAACTCCGGGAAAGCAGACAGAGGTGGCGTGGATGACAGCATCGACTGCGCTGGAGTAACCCAGTTCATAAAAATCCCCCAACTCGTTCACGGCGCGTATTCTTCTCCTCTACTTTTCTCCGGGCAACAGAGATTCTCTCAAACACCCACAGTCAACACCCAGCGGCAGTGAGGAAAGAATGGAGCCTTTTAAAATGCAATTCTTCGCTTTGTGTCCTTGTGTCCCTTTAGTGAATGCCGTCTGTCCTCTGTGACAAGAGACCTCTCCACAAAAGGGCATCGCCTCTGCAGGAGTGATCGGCACAACTAGTCCACTGTGTGCGCCCTGACGCTGCCCAGCGCGGAGCTAAATTAACCCCTACGACGCGCCTCTGGTGATGATAATGAACTTTTAAAAGAAAAAAAAAAAAAAGAAAGAAAAGAAAGCGTGGAAGAGAGAGAGGGGGGTGTTACTGTAGCAGCCCCCCACGCCCTTTTAAAAAAACAAATAGCAAATACCGTACCAGCAAGCAAGCATAGCGGGGTAGAGAGGCTTTGTTCTTTTTACTAGCTTGATAATAAATGGGAAATTATAACCGTGGCAGCTGGCGCTACTTGAGAAGCGAGCAAGACTGAAAAGCACCCAAAAATGTCATCTAACACTAATCTGATTCAGAAATGCCTCCGTATCCTACATTTTAACATTATAACAGAAACAATTTTCCTATTTCGTTTCACGTTTTCTAAATAAAACATCCGTGCTCAGATATTTGAATGATTTTATGCCCTTTAAAAATGTCACACTTCAAAAAGACCTCCAGGTTCATAGCACAAGATCAAGTGAATCTTTTAAATATTTATAGCATTCCTCACTTGGCAAGTCTTATCCAACAAAAATCGTCTGCCTCAAAAGAAAAGAAATATACATTGAGCACAGGCAACGACGGGCTCCAGCTTTTTGGTTGCCTGTTCTCTCAGTCCCCTGAAGAGAGACTCCCAAAGTTCACTCCATGTGACTTTCAGCCGTAAACTTGGTTCTTCTGTGGGAAAAGTGGTGTATGGTCAGTCTGCTCCACTACTTCATCCTGTTCTCCTCCCCAGCCAGACAGTCCTGGTCCTCTTACAGCTGTTGTGTGTGTGACGTGTGTATCCTTCCCTTGTGGCGTGGGTAAGCCCAAAACTGCAAACCACAAGCCGACCCCTCAACAGGAAACCGGGGCTACATTGCGTACTGTTCACTCAGTCAGATTAATTAAAAAAACATATTTTTCTACTACTCAACTACACTGGGGTGGACCTGGAACTTTCAAAGGGTCACTGGTTGATTCCAAGGGCTCATTACTCCTTAGAGGTACATTATGGTAGATAATGTGTAAGGATGTTTCTGACCACATTCTTATCATGACATTTAAGGACCACCCCACTCCACACACACACACAAACACACACACACCATGTGGTACTGGATCACTCTACAGCACGTCCTCTAAACGTTTTACACATGCAAACAGTGAAAACAAAGGAGCTGTGAAAGGCCTTTCGCCTCAGAGTGGGTGCAGTAGCAATCCAGGTCAATTCCCCCCAGAAAAGCCTCAGAGTTTAAATCACCTGGCTAATCTGTCGCAGACACCAGTAAAACAGGAGATTTATTGTTCTTGAGGTGGAAAGAATAATAGTTAAGCTGGATGGTTAAGGTTAAGTGTGCTAAAAAAGCATTTAGGGACTGTTGCACTGGACTCACTGTAAATGCATATTAGTCCCCTCTGAAAGTTGATTTGACATACTGCAGATCATGAAATATATTTAATAATACCTCAAATACGTCCATACGAACTTGCATTAAAACACCTTTAACTTATTTACTGAAGCGACACAGTTTCCCTTAAAGCTGCTCTCATCTTTCCATCAACTGACTTTTGGAATGATGAACACATCAGGACAAAAGCATATTATTCCACCGTCACTTAATCCACTTGCTCTTTCTTTAGGGTCTCTATTATACCAGTAGCAGTTCCTTGAAACAGAACAAGCTTCAGGTAAATCTCCATGTAGTAAAACACAAAGACTTACATCTTATGACAAAAGCCTAGAGGCTGAACAACAACGGACAGAAAACAGGTATTATTGCAATGACAGGGCACGCTGGGAGGCAGGAAGGCAGACAACCAGCTCAAACACGGAGCATCCCTGCTTCTTGGCCAGGAGCCACTGAGGATGAGGCAAACACATGTATTCATACAAGGTTTGTGATTAGTGGAGAGGCCCAACACCTTAAAGTCTGACTGGGATTTTGTTATGTTAAATAGTAATTATCTTCTGATGACATAGTAGATTAGCAGCCTGTGACGAAAGGCTTTGTCTGACTGTAGCAGGACCAGATGTGCTAACTGGCTGCTATTAAGTAGAGAGTAGAGAAATTAATGCATTATACAATCAGTTAATCCAATGCCAACGGAGGTTTGATCAAAACAGGGAAAATAACACACACAGGCTGAAACTTGCATAACAGGTCCAAATAGGGTTGGACTTCTTTCAAGACAATACCCGGTGACCATGTTGTTTTTGAACGGATGTGTGGAGGAATATGTAAAACTTCCTTTCATACACCCAATCAGCTGGAGGAAACATACGGGAGTCAGAGTGGAGGGTCAGCTGGTGGTGTTCTGCAAAAGGAACATTATAAACAAAGTGTATATGCTTGTTTGTGTCTTAAAATAAAGAGTGAACAAGACACATTTTCTCATAATTTAAGATGATGAAATGATGATTTGAGTTTGTTATAGCTCTATTTTTAGCAGCTCTGGCTCGAGGCATGGTGACCTCACTGCGCTGGTCTACTTTGTCCAGACTGAAATAACAACAGAATGAATTTAGATAACACTCGGCAGAGGTATTCACACTATGAATGCAAACCTGACTCCTCCTAGCACCAACCACCATGAGGTTCATGATTGTTTATAACCACTTGATGGATTGCTCATTTGTCACTTTCCTCCTTGGAATGAATTTTAATAACCTTGGTTAGCCCTTGACCTTTGGCCCAGAGCCATCTTCAGGTCAAACGTTCAAATTTTAGCTCGAAGCAAAGTCTCACAAACCTTACAGCTGTACGGGTTTAGTCCTGTCATATTTTTCTATCTCTTATTATGTGATCTGACACCAAAACAAAAGCATTCTGCTAGTCAGACTGGTTGCTGTCAAGATGTCAACAATACGGGAGTTTTGCGAAATTAGTAAAACCAAAATTCAGCACTCCTGTAATGTCTGAAACAACTGACGCAAAGGTCAGTGTTGAACCAAGTTGTTGGACTGCAATTGTAATATTACAATTACAACCACTTAAAACTAATAGCTTAGGTAACAGTTTCACACCTTAGTTCATTTTCACCATCCCAGTAAGTTTTCACATGACAGAATCACATGCCAATAAATGAATTAATTATTAATTAAATGGTATTTTTATCAATGGGAATGACAGTAATGCAGGACTAATCTGAGCATCAAGTGAGAGAGGAAGAGGGGTGACTTAAAAAGCACCACCAAAGCGGCAGAGAGGGCCTCAAAGTGGCTGGGGCTCAAAAGAGGAGATTTGGGGTGTGAACATTCCTGGCTTGATCACGTGAAGGAGAAGGGCGTATGATATAAAATAAAGCAAAACATCCAATTATTCCAGGAACATCCCTGAAAACGTGTCTAGAGGCATCAGTAGATGTACTGTATGTACAACTGTTATGTTTTAACTTGTAAGCAGCACTGATTACCACTCTTTTTGCCTTGTTGCCACCTTTTATGTTCAGAACAGCAGAGCCTTGGCTGAAGGTTTAAAGCTATCTTTAGTCAGATGCACAGTGTGGCAGCGGAGCAGGGCAGGGAAACACACAGGGGCCACAGGCAGCCGGGCCCCAAACCACAACAAAGCACCCTGACTGTCATCTAAACCCAATCTGAAAACTGAACCCCACCACGACTCCCACTCACGTGAAATAAACACACACACACACGCATGCACAAACCTACACTTACATACACAAATACACACCTAGACAAAAACAGACATAAACTCAGACACAAACACACATACCATTATGTTGAAAAATAATCTCAAAATATGACAAATGCAGATGATGAGGGTTTGTCGGTCTGATTGTAGTCTGCTAAGAAACAATCCTCCCTGTTGTTTCATTCAGAAGGCAAACACGTAAAATAAAATGGGATTATTACAGAGCAGTTTCACACAGTATTTCTACAGACAGATGGTTGCACCGCGACAATATGAAAAGAAGTCACCCCGAAAAGAAAACCTGACAGAACACCAGATCTGCTTTTGTTAAAAAGCCACAAAGGTGCACCGGTTCGCAGCTGAAAGACACAGTAAAATGTTTTGTGACTGAACGGCCACAGAGAGAAGATGTTGTAATCCAAACTGCTTTAAAGTTAGTGTGCTGTATAAAAGAAAATCTGATTTGACAAATTTGAATATCACAAAACTTCAATTACACGGCTTTGCCACGGCAGGCACTGGATCACATCTGCTCGGCTTGATGACAGCAGAGTGTGATGAGCTGTGAAACCAGACGTCTCTCGAGAGAAATCCCCCTGGAGGTCAGTTCTGAGTTAAAGAGCATGAAAACCCTGCGCTGACAACCTCAGAGTCATAACTCAGACGCAGAGACGGTATAATGACATCATAAATCTCATCAACGGCCTGCCTTGTTATTTGGTGCATCAGTTTCAGTGTGACACACCTAATAACAAGTCAGTCGATGAAATGTCACAAATCATGCGACTGATAATTTTAATTCACAGGAAATCCCATTCTAAAGGAAAAGGATGAGTCACAATCTGTGGGAGTAGTCTGCCTCAGTATCAGAGCAGGGAATGTTTTTAGTGCTTTGTTTGAGAGGAGATCTCATTTCTTAACGTTACCCATTGTGAAGGAAAAACAGGCTCCAGTACTCAAACACACACACACTTAGAGACAGTTCAGCAGTTTGGCTGCTTCCCAGAATCATTGCTGACTTTCAGGAACGGTACCTCAACCGGACACAGGGGACTGCGGCATCTTGTCGCTGGCTCAGAAGAACCGGACATCTCAGTGAAAAAGAAACCCGCTCATTAGGAAATTCATCTCCATTGATTTCTACCCTCTGGGGTGCAGGCTGAGCAATATCACAGTAGATGTGTGTGTATTTAAGAGGACACCGAGGCATTTCGTTTGTATTTAAAAATGTGAATGCTGTTCTAAGATTACTATGAGGGGAATATACTGTGGACATGAAACCTGTGAAGGAAAGGTGAACAAGAGGAGACAAAGGTGCGTCTTGGCTGCAGCGGAATATGAAATGGAGCAACGGCTCCCTCTGCAGGGCAGCAGCAGCAACAGCAAGATGTGCCACAGCGCGTAACACAATTTTACAGCGCAATAAGTTGTATAGTACCTTACTGAAAGATAAAATAAAATAAAATAATAATCACGCATTAAGGTGAGATGGGTGTCAGTTTGGTGCACTTAAATAACTCAAAGCAGAAGATCCTGAAGAAGAATGTTGCTTCTGTTTATGCCAAACCAAAACCAGGCAAGACTGAGACGAGTTTCACAGAAATGAGAGGGGCGAAGAAAGAGAGAGAAGAAGACTCATTGTTCCGAATATAAAAAGTCAGACTTCTCAAAATAAATTAAGTTCAGTACTTGTGTTTGCCATGAGCTCACTTCGTCCAGACTACAGCACATGTTTTCATTAGAGATCACACGAACAGGCTGTTTTTGTACGTCTGGGTACCATCATAAACCTCAAATCTAAACATCTGCAGAAACAATGTAAGAACCTAAACAAGTGAAGAGAGGACATTCGAGGGACCACAACTCAAACTGACAGGGAAAACATCTTTATAGGTTTAACGTTTTTGCCAGCAAGGAGAGAGGAGGGGGAAAGCCTAATGTGGCAATATGCTGAACAAGGTATGGAGTGCAATTTTTGTGAGCTAATCTTTTTAAAAGTTCTGTTTAAATAGGATATTTAAATTGACCACTGCGTTTTAAATCATCCCCATTTTTTAGATACACAAACTACATTAAATTTAAAATTGTTACTTTAATGGCTTTAAAACAGAAATTGTTTCATACTTGCTTAAAATTAAATCCTGCAAATAATTTAGACATCTCTAAGATTTGTAGTCTGGCTGGCGAGATGCACTGTGCAGAATTCTCTGGCGAGGGTCTGAACACACACGCACACACATATACATGCAGCATACATAATGACACCAATGTCTTGAGATTAAGAAATAAATTACTTAACAAACTGCTTGACTTCTCCTCCAGTTAATCAAGTAGTCAATTCAACTATTAAATGTCAGAAAATAGTAAAAAACGTTCACCAAACTTTTCCATTGCTGGAGACTTCTTCATAGTGCCTTCTCATGCCTAACCAACGGTATGACATTCAAAAATACTCAATTTACCAAAAAAAAAAAAAAAAAAAAGAAGCAGCAAATCATCTGAGAAGCTGGAATTGAATAATTTTCTGGCTAGTTGATCCATTGATAATGAATATGATTTCAGCTCTAATTAGGTTGTGTGTCAGCGTGATGTATAGGACACCACTGTGCTTTCATGCTGTGAAACAACAGTTTAATTGTATTTCCTCTTGCCAATGCAGCATATAAGATACAGTCTGATATTATGAGTCTTGATTTGTCCCTGGAAGAAGTTACAGAATTTAACCCTGTCAGTCATGAGATGACAAATAGGTTGTGGAACCCGATATAACAGGTGAACGTTATTTCAAAGTCCCTATTCCCAATACTTCACTGTATCCATCCCTGTTTTGTGCTGTGCTCATAGAGGTATGCGATTAAGCGCCCAAATCCACCTGAGAGACAATCTAGACTGATCCCTTTCTTTTCTTGAGGTAGGCAGTATCGGAAAACTAGCGGCAGACCTGAGAATATAAGTGCTGAGACGGCAGGAAGATCACAACGATTCAACAAGATCTGACACTGCACCGTCTGCTGCTGGGCCCTGTAAACACACACATTAAAACATGGGCATGCTGGCAGGGACGAGCGCACTATGCAGCATGCACGGAGGGAAGGCAGACGTGCATAATAGACCCATCTGCTCTCATAAAGTCAAACACCTGCTCGGCATCAACAAAACAGAGAACATCATTGGCGCTTGTGCCCCTTTGCCCTTTCCTCTCCACTGTAACCAACGGTCTCCAGATCAGACTGTGCCGCAAAAAAAATAAATAAAAAAATCTCCATTAATCTTGTGAATTCAAACTCAATGCGCCACCGCATTATTTTTTACAGATAACAATAAAATACCTACATCTATCATCTCAACATCTACAGTTTGTTGGCTATTGCACAAAGCTCACAAACACACAGGGCATGCTGGTGCCTTAGCTTGAACTCATCCCTTTGTATCTCAGAGAAACTGCACAAAATGAAAACAATAGCCCGAAACAGTGCAGGAATAGGAATGTACGACACGTGTAAGCACACACACACGCGCACACACACACACACACACACACACACACACACACACACACACACACACACACACACACACACAGACACCTCTAAACATTCCTCAGTATCGATTCCTTTCACCGTGAATTCCTCTGTATGAAAGAGAGGCCCTGACTCCATCTATTTCACAATAAAGTCAGATGGTTATGTGATGTATGCAAGGGATAAAAAGCCTCTTTGTGCAGAAAAAAAAAAAACAATGAAAGAAGAGACTCGAGGAGAGAGAGAGAGCAGTAGAAAAAGTGTGGCACAGTGGGCCGACACTTACATGCCCCATATTCTTCAGCCTTATTGAATGAATGGAATTGAAAGTTAATGACTTGTCCCTGGAAGAAGTTAGAGGCTAACAACGAGCGCAAAGTGACTTTTTCTTTCCTATCTACATCATGGCCATACAAGATGTAGCAAATCTGAGAAGCACTTGCTTTGTGTGTTTCTTGTTTAACCTACACAATACCAGGGGAGGATGACATTTCTCCTTATGCAGACAAAGACTTGTGTGTTTCTAAGCCCCCTGTGACAGAGAAAGTGTCCTGGACTCTAAATGACACCACACATTGGAATTTGGGTGTACGTGTGTCAATGTTTAACACAGCAGCAGAGGTCTTAGACACCTTTGACTGTCAGCTTCTGTTAAAGTTAAAAGCCTGTTAGAGTCACGCTGAATAGGTTACGTTTAGGGTCTCTCGTGGGATGTATAAACAGAGAGGAACAAGGACCTCCTTTACTGGGCCGTGGCCAGGTCCCGGTTTTCATCATCATCATTTGCTACCAGGTCAAGACGAGATCATAAAATCCCTAAATAATAAACACGTAACAGTACCAACCTCTATGTTTGTGATCCGCTACACAGATTACTTTCAGGAAAAACTCACCTCTGGTGGCACTTGTGATAGTTATCTCAATTTCTCACTCAGGGAAGCCAGGTTTCTGCACATGTCCGCTTTCAGTGTATGGGGGACAGTATGTACATATATAAATATATATTATCTAGTGTGCCATATTAAAAAGATTGGGGTCCCCTGGTCTAAGAGACAGGAGGAGTAGTACTTCCTCTGTGTAATCTGGATCGGGAAAGTGGGTTAGCACTGTTGTACACAACAAAAAAAAGGACCTATTTCCTGCTACAACTGGTCCCTGAGCCTGAAAGTAGTGTGGTGGCCCACTTAATACAGCTCTCCTGGGAAGAGAAGAAATTGAGGACGATAGATTCAGAGAAAGGAACAGTGGAAGGACATAAAAGCGCACAGGGGCTGACAACCAGGTACGGAACTAAAGCTTACTGGCAGTACATTTCATAAATGTCAAGCAATTTGCTGTCACATTTTGTTTTGTAAGCTTAGTTTATAACAATAGATGAGCTCAGATCCTCCCATTGTAATATTTCCCCCCAGTATTTCAGTAAAACAGAGAGACAAGAAGGGACTTGCATGGCACAAGTTCTGGGCTCCTCTGATTCAAGCGCTTTATCCACTTCACTAACCAGGGTTGTAACTGAATGAGACAGGTTTGATGGCGCATGGAGGAAGTTTTCCGTCTGGGGGAATGGGAAAGTATCCAGTCATTATGCTTCCTCCATCAATCTTTCCACCTGTCAGTTAACAAAGTCACTGCCAGTGACAGCCTCGCACAGGACGGTGCATGCTGTGTGAACAAAGCCTGTCTCTATCTGAGAATATGCTGCGGACCTTGCTCAAGGAGACGCTGCTGCTTACTCACTGTCTGCGTGTGTGTACATGCATGTGCCACAAAGAATGAGACACTTCAGATCTCCTGAATGACGAATGGCCAGTTCAAAACATCGCCTTTCATTCATAACATTAGCTGGTCGGATGAAGAGGGTGGTGGGGAGTGGCAGTTGTGAATGTGCACACATGCATGGGGATGTAAATGTAGACATGTGTGAACTTGTAGGGAGTGACTCACTTCCTGTAGTGTCTGTACACTGTACGTGTCGTTTATCAATCTTCGCGCCTTGCTCAGAAGAAGTATAATGCTGTAATGTTCAAGAATACGTGTCTGTGTTTGGGTGGGGTCGATTTGCACAATAAGCAACAGACCCTCAGCTGTTAAACTGCGCCCTGACACCAGTTGCCACACATACAGACACATTCCAAGACACTTATGCCCAACAGCCTACTCTGCATCCATAAACAGCAACGGCAAACCTGGAAATAGACGACTGAATGGCATTAGAGAACGGTGACAAAGTAGCAAATAAGTGAAAGAAGAATGCGACTGCAAAAAGAAAGGACCGCATTTTACATTCATGAAGTCAAGCCAAGCGTTCGTCCAGCTTACCCGGTCAATGAGGCTTAGATAAGATAAGGCTGTGAGGTTAAAGTGCTGTCCTTGAGTCTGTGGTGCAGGCTAGCAAATGTTCAGCACAAGAGGACATCCTGTAGCTGTGAGAATAATACCGTGCGCGTAGAGTCTCACAGAACAGAAAAATAACAAAGACCCTCTGGGCTTTCGAGGACCAACAACACATGAACACATCGCCACTACAGGATGACTGTCAGCTGTTTCTACAGATAGCTCACTGTGAGAAGGAATAGACTATACGTCTAAAATAAATTATCACTGTAATAAGGACATTATGCTTTTGCTGCATGAAATTCCTCAACAAACAACAAACACGTCTATTGTGTTAAATACTAAACCGCAACATAAAATGCCATTGTTGAATAAAATTATAAATAATGCACTTACACGAGTCCAATGGTGGAAGAAGGGAGAATCTTTGTAAAATGGTTTATTTGAATAATAAAGCTTTGTTCTCTCTATCACTAAACTTATTACCGTGGGAACAATAGCAGGACACAGGTTGAATTTTTACTCACGGCATGGAGAAACTGAGATTACCACCATTTTTCATTTGTAGTCTGTGTGAGAACCAAACTCCGCAATCATGCACAAAGCCTGCGTAATAAGAAAAGTTAAACATTTGCTAGTTAAAATATCCCTCAGCATACCAAGAAAGCCTCCAAGCAGAAAGCTCCAGTGGCTGAGCTTTGTTTGAGGAGAAGGGTCTTAGAAGGGGTAAACGTTTCCCTGGCATCTTCCCCTGTACCCCTGCCGTGTTAAACATGCAAGAAAGCCCTGAGGGTGCACACACAACTAAGTATAGGACAGTCTTGGCAACTTTGACACTGCATTTGTTGTTGAAACTGAGAAAGTAGAGTGCGTCCACTCTTCAGACCTCTCTGGCCTCTGAGCCCCTTTCCCCTGGCATTTCATGCTCCACAACAGTTCTTGGTTTTGGGCCACAGTCCAATTGTTGGTCACTTGTTTTATGAGAACAGAGAGACTCAGGGGACGTTAAAGCATTACTTGAAAGCGGGTCTTTATTCAGTGGGTTAGAGCTTTGAGGTGTTTGGTCTTTGCTGGCAGAAGTGTTGTCCTTACAACATCTGTATGACCTCTCTCCCTTTGTTTAAGTAATGCATAGTTTCAGGCCGGGCCACATTAAAAACCAGAAGAAGCCACACCGAGAGGCTACATACAGTGTGAGGGCTGCTTCTGTGATCTATGAACCACACATCTGGACAAAACATATGGGTTGCATTCAAATCTCTAAGTTGGAACAAATAACACCAGAATGCATCCATTTCCACAAGCAAGACTATTCCAAATATGTAAAAGCAAAACTAGAAAACAAACAAACACAAATATTATAATAGATAATCAGTATTCCTAAAGCACTTCTCAGACATAACCAGTTTCAAATCAGAAATCAGTTTATTATGTTACCAAAATATCAAGATTTCAAGACATTTTCTTTTCAGGGTGGTCAAATATATGCTGGAGATAGGAGACACTGATCATATACTACTGGTTAGAGTGCGTGGATCCAGAGGGTGGAGAGGGGAATGGCACCAAAGACAAACCACACCACAAGCCAAAGCTGTTAAAGCTTTTACTCAACACAAATGGCACACCAGCCAACATTGCCATACACTACTGCAGGCTGGGAAAGAGTGTGGGTGGATGGGTGTGTCATCTCACACACCTAACCACTTCCTGGACCTGTATAGCTGGTGGTAGCCACTGTGGCGTGGACTAGTGTGGACCATCCTTGAGAGTTAAACATAACAAGAAGTTGGAGCATTGAAATAGAGGACATTCCATCCCAACCTCCGTAATAATAACGGCACTATCCCCGGCACCCACTGGATGCCTGGGTGGCTTCAGCTGAAACAGCAGAGCTGCTGAGGACGGAGTCCGTGCACGGAGCGCAGAGACACACTGGTGGCCTTGTGGATCAGATAGGAGGGATGTAGAAAGCAGATGTGCGCTCTGCTCCCACTGAGCGCAGCAGGAAAAAGGATCGACAAGGAGACTGCAGAATGGATATCTGCACAATTGCTGTATGAGCATGTAATCGCTTGCGCAGTCTCTCATTCTTCCATTCCCTGACCATATTACCCTGTCAATTTGTGATACACACACACAGCAGAATGATTCAGCACTGGACCTCAGAGGATAGAAAGTGAAAGTACAGCGAGACAGACTGTCAAGGTGTGCTTTTTTTTTTTTTTTTTGATAATGTAGAGACACTGGAATTACATTAACATGGAAACAAAAACTTGCTGTGGATTTGTCTAAATGTCGGACTGGATGTCTGCCAGTATTTTTAAAAAAAAAAAAATCTTTTATTTACATAGCTGAGTTCACAGGAGTTCCCCAAAGCCTACACTGCAATGTCTGGAATAATATTAGCAATAGTTTGGCTTCACAAAATCCTACTATTGGCTTTATTTGACTCAAGGCACCATAGCAACAAAACAATTAACCTATTTAAATAAATTGACAAATTTGATAACCTGGGAATGTAGGAAGAAAACATCAGTCAATGACCGAGAGAAATTCTGGACAAGGTGCATTCCCATATACATTTACATAAGAGGCTCAAATGTTGGCACAAACATACAAACGTGATATTCCCTGGCACGGTGAAAACAGGCTGCTTTCACACTGCTTCATTGAAATGCCACAGGCAGGTTCCACTGTGGCACTGAGCGAGCCCTAGCACACAGAGCCAATGCAAAGTCCCACTCCCTGAAAGAGGATCATTAGCATTGGCAACAAAGGCAGAGACACAAATGAATCTTGTATGAGAACCAGCAGAGAGCAGATTACAGAGTTAAGGAAGTGATGATTGTTGTCGCTGTGAATGGAGGGGAAGTCTTGATAAATAACTAATACAGAGACCAAACAAAGGATTGTGATTGGGTTAGGGGTGGAATGTCCATGAAGTGCGACGTAAAGATGAATGCGACGGTACGGGAAATCCCTTGTCTGTCATTTCTTATCATTATTTCGCCTCTTTTGATTTAATTCCACAAAAAAATTGAACAGAATAGTTCAACATAAAAAATACGTAAGCACTCACTCAACCCCGCAGGCAAAAATAAATACTGAAGCCCTGCACTACCCCCATAAAAACAGACCACGTAGCATTGCTCATCTCTCTTATCACTTCAGAGGAAAATTGCTCTTTGTAAGCTCTCAAGAGATCGTCAGCTCACACCATCTGAAATAAACCTAAAACAACACATGAGATCACCCCCACCCTACCTGTCTGGGATTACTGTACTGATACAGATTTAACAGCATTAGCACAACTGCACCTCCAGGAAGTGTGATGTGTCACTGGCCTGTAAGAGCCTGTGCGTCAGATATGAACTCAGGCTGCTTAGACACTACATCAGAATATCTCTGACTGCAGATCAATACGGTGGAGTGTGCCGCTTGTGTTTTCCTGTGACGTGAATTACAAACAAATGGTAGACATAAGGCGACAATGTGTATGCCTGGACACGCACGCAAGGACTGGGTGAAAAACCTTGAGAGAACCAGAGAGAGGAGGAGAGACGGAATCAATACCCTGCCTTTCCCATTTGCTATATTGCGCCATTAACATTCCTTAAGTATCCACTTTCAATTGAGTCTCGCCCTCACATTCTCTTCCACACATCCCTCTTTCTCACTTCTGTCTGGTAAAACTAAATCACTTGCCGGGGTGTACATCTCAAATCTGTGGACTTAATTTTAACGAGAAACATGTTTCTGACTAAACAACCAAGTGCCAACACTCTCAAAACAGAAGTCATGTGCAAAGTGAGGAGAAAGTGAAAGGAGGAGAAGGCAGACAGACAGGAGGAGGACTTTCCATCAAAACAGTAGTACAGCGGGGCCAGTGAGTAAAAATAATTAGAGGTTGGATTGGAAGTCACTCCTCAGACTATCTGCTCCGCCGACAAACGGTGGCTAATGTGGAGCAGATGTTGACATGGGAGCTTTGCAGAGAGGAAGAGGAAAACATGCGTGAAGAGCACCAGCTCTAATCCACCAACAAACAGCTGAGAGGGATACACAGACTGCAGCGCTGACCTAGATCTCAACTTTTGGTGGATGGAGTCTGAACTATTCCCTTGGTGCCGACTGTCCACACGATGCAGTCAAAACTGAAGCAGTTAAAAGACACACAAGCGAGCCAACGGGATGAAATCTGTGGGCTTTAAAGAGGGTCTCAGACGTTGCTCTGTCATTTAAAGAGGAGAATAGCTACTACAAAAAGGTGGATTTCGTGGGATGCTTGAAATGTCTTGAGAATAAAACTTAACAAACTTAAACTTAAAGTATCCAAGTAAGCATCTGAAGGTGGCAGCATCACAACAAAACTATACAATAATCTAAACCGTGGAGGACTATTAAAGCAACAACATGGGAGCAGCATAAGCACATTTAAGTTGCCCACTAAAGAGAAGCACAGAGACACCATCACGTCTCTGTGGAATTATTATTATTATGTTTTGTTTAGAGTTAAGTGATTTGGGAATGGAGCAATTAAGAGCCTTAATCTGAGGACGTAAACGCAGCAGTTTAATTAAAATAACATGCAGAGCAAAGCAGGGTACCAACCTGCCTTCAGAACAAGATTACAAGTGAGGCAAATAAGTTAGTTTAGCAGGAGAGAGAGAGAGATCAGTCAAAGTTGTAAACAGAGAATCCCTGTTTGGTGTGTGCGCGTCGGGACGATAGTGATAACTGGGCGGACAATCAGAATCTACCTGTGATGTGTCCAGGAAAACGCTCTTTCTGAACTTCCCTCGCCGAATCTCCATTTCAAGGGCAGAGCCGCGGGCAACGGTGGCTCTCGCTGTTTGATTTCGGCAAAACATCGTCTCCGCTTTCTGGCAACTTCACAGACGGGCCAGCCCTGCGCAGACTGTATAAGATTAAGTTAAATTCAGCGTAAAGGGAAGCACCGCTTCGAAAACTGCCAAACAGCCGAGCGCAGATCCAGGTGGCACAAAACGGCCCCACCGGCGACAAAAAAAAAAAAAAACTCCCAAGAGATTTTAAGGCAAACTCCGCATGAAACCCCGGCGTTCCCCTCTGATGTGGGAGACTGAAGCAAATCCACTCGCAGGGAAAAGACGATTCCTCCTTCACAGCTGAGAGTTTTCGGGGAGTTTTTTTTTTTTCCCCAAACACGGCCCAGTGTGCGTCCAACAGTGACACGGTGACACCCCATGTGGTTGGCTACAGCTGAGACCTAACTTTACCCTGTCCTGTATCAGGAGACCTCTACTGGTGATGAATGGCACAGATTTACTTTGCAATAGCTCAAATGGCCTGTTTATGCATGTCAAGCTGAAGGCGTGAATGAAGCTCAATGACTAAATGTGCACATCTGGCTTCAGGACAGTTTTACAGAATAAGCCAGCTGCCTTCATTTAAAAGAAACTGAGTGAAACTAGTCTTCTGAATAGTTTTGTCTGAATTTGAAAGTAGCCTATATATTTTGGGATTTGTTTCCATTGATATGTACATCGGGCATAACATTATGATCACCTGCCTAATACTGACATGGGCCTTCTGACGGTGTCCTGTGGTGTCTGGCAACACAATGTTGTTAGTGGGGGTCTTTGGGTCCTATGGGTTGAGGGGAGGGGACTCTGTCAATCAGGCTTGTTCCAGTGCATCCCACAGATACTTGATCAGTTTGGGATCTAGTGAATTTGGAGGCCAGGTCAACACCTTGCGCTGTTTTTCATGTTTTTTGAGTTGTTCCTAAACCGTTTCTGCATGTGTGCCTGTGTCAGGCTGCATCCTGCTGGGGAGAGTCATAGGTGGGTGGTACATGTCTAAGTAACATCCACATGAATGCCAGGTTCAAACGTTTACCAGCAGAACATTGTATTGTCACAAGATGCTCTCTGTTATTTACTTCTCCTGTCAGAGGTTTTAATGTTGTGGTTGATCGGTGTATGTGTGTATCTCAATAAATCTGTGCATTTACTGACAGATTTCATATTTCAGTTTCATATTTGACTCACATATTCAAATCTATCTATCTATCTATCTATCTATCTATCTATCTATCTATCTATCTATGTCATTATAGCAAAGCTTAAGTTCTGTGAGTTTAATCGACTGGTCCACTAGCTGGTCTGTTGAGCCCCTCATATGCAGGATACCAGAAGTTTTTTTGTGGTTTTTACTTTTCTTTTTTACCAAAAAATAATATATACAGTATATTTAATACATAAAGTACTTGCCCTTCTTTGGCCTCAGAGAATTCCCATTTCCCTGTGCTCCAGTGCAGCCAGTATAAATCGCTGTAAAGACGGGGGCACAGGCTTTACTTTCATTGTCTTATTTATGAGCATCTGCATTTTATTTATGAGCATCTGCAACAGAGCATGAAGATCTAACAGGAATGCGGACCATAATCTGCAGCGGCACCGGGACTTTTCTGGACCTGCTGTGAGTGGAATTCGTAAAGGTCAGGAGGCGATGGAAGATCATTCTCACTGACACAGAGGTCACATCCACAAAGAGAGAGACAGAGGGTGATATAACAACACTGCTTAGTACAGGCGAGAAGACTTTTCACCCTTGGCTGTAGCCAATTCTCACAACTGTACTACTTGATACACTCTTGTCTGAGATGCAGGGAAATCAGAACTCTTCTGTGCTCCTCTTTTCTCAGACTCCTTGAACAATTTAGTTTTTATATAGCAAATATTTTATAACAAAAGGTCTGGTTTTTATTCAGTTGTCTATATATTAGATTCACATTCTTTTTAAACCCAACCTATTGTATAACCAGAAACCTTCCAAAAGTGAAAGAAAATTCAGAGAAAGCCACGAATAAAAGCTTTTTAACTTATTAAAGCTGGAAATCAGTGAACTGGAATAACTGCTACATCAAGGTCTACATAAGTGCAAACCTTTTTTCCAATGTGACTTTCCTACTATCTACGACACAGTTGCTCGAATATCAAGTCAGTAGTTAACTCACACACATCCACAGTCATGCCATTGTGGTATAAATGGTTCTTTGTTTGGTTTTGTCTGAATCATAAACAGCCTTGATACTGCAGTCTATTGTCTTGTCGGCCAATCATAAAATCTTAACTTAGCATCTGTTTGCAGACACTTGTTTGCCTCCCATGTCATTTCAAATGCCGTGTTTCAAACGGATTTGTCAACAGGTTGGTGCTCTGTGCTTACTGTGTGAAACAAGATTCAAATGCACTTTAAATCAGTGGTTTAGTGCAAGCCAAACTCTTAGCAATTACGCTTAATAGTCCAAATTTATGTTTTCTTGTTTCAACAAACACTTAGCCTACGCTCCTCAGCTGGGGATAATGGTGTTTCACAATTCTCAACATGTAATAGTGACTGCAGTGAATGTTTGGCGCTCTGTCGCTGAAGAAAAAAAAAGAAGGGGGCTTGCGAAAGGGGCTTTTGCATCCCCTGTTTCTCTAATATCCCCCCAAGTCTCTTATTTAAAAGCAGGATGTTTGTTGATGTTAGGAGCTTGAGTAAATAGCTACAGGCGCTGTAACTCATGCAGCAATGTGATCTCACTTGGATGTCTGTCTGTTTCCTAGAAGGGTCTATGTGAAATGCAGATTATGTTTACACGCCTCATGCCGCTCTGGTCAATAGGGGGTAGACAGTCGCAGAGGGTAGCAGTGCTTTCCCAAGCAGGATCTGACCCCCTTTTAACTCCTCACTGGGCTCCATTGAGCCCTTCGGGCAGCTCAGTTTGCTGCAGAGTCAGGCAAGCAATGCGCTTATGTGCAGGCTTTGCCGTGGCAGATTTTAAACCCATCTGCGGGGAAAAGATAGGTTTGGTTTATCACCCCTCGTTTATAGTGCATATTCTATTTGTAAATCCCACAAACTACATTTTCTCCTGTTACCGTCCCTCTTTCTTCTCCCATTTTCTCTCTTTTGCCCACACACGCATGCACACAAAACAGCAAAAAACAAAAGTGACTGCTACACTGAGAATGAAATACAGCAGTAAACACTGGCAGTCACAGTGGGCTATAAAATGCCGACCACAGTCAGTACACAAACAAAGGGGCCGCTCTTCACTCAGAAAGCAATGGCCATGGAGCAGCTGGAGGGAGATCACATGGCAAAACAGGAGACAATCCTGCTGTTCCGTCCTACCATAAAATCTTATTCTGTTTCTTTCTCTCTCACTCACACAGACACATACACAGACACTATATATGATATGATCAATTGCCCAGCAGTTTAGAACAAGATGAGTGGGTGTAAGCAGGCAGCAAATCACCAGTGTAGGAAATACGGGAAATCTGTTTGGCGTCTTTTCATGGAATGAAAGCTCTATGGGCTCAGCAGAATGATTGTGACTGTTCCCACTGTAATTACATGTGGTTTTCTATATTCTAAATTTACTCTTGCATACAGTATCTGCAACCACTGCCCTACTTCCTCCTCCGTTCTTGCATTATTAAACCTCAAATATTCCAGCATCAGTTTTGTGAACAAGAGGGAATAGTGCATGGTGAACTGTCCAAACATATTGTACAATATATTAGAGCCAAGTAAGAAGTAGACCACAGCCATATGAAGTAATGAAACCTTTTCCAAAAAAAAAAAAAAAAATCTCCATACTCTTTTTGAACTCCTAAAGCCCTTTCAGTGACATTGAGAGTTTGTTTTGAAGGTTGAATTTGTCAGGTGTAAAAGCCATTAAGGAAAAAATAGTTTTTAATGATTGCAATGTCTCAAGGATTTTGCTTAAGAATCAATCTTTATCTGCACAGTTGGCTCGATGTGTCATACTGTCTGTGGCTGAAACCGTGCCTACTATTACCCTGAAGTATGCAGCCATCTGATGTGAGTTGAAAAACATTATGATGGATGCGATTCTATATTGGGTGGAGGATGAGAGAACACCTCAGGGAAAACAGGGAGCTTGAATGCTAGGCATATACCGGAACAATTCTCTGAATTAACTGTGTGGAAAGCGCCAGAGGGATCAAACAGGCTCAAGTGTGGGTTGCAATCAGACTTTTAGAATGCCAGGAGATACAAGTGTACAGTACATACACTAATATTAGTGGAGACTGCTCCCCTATATGGGACTGATTTTGTACAGGTTCAAATCCAAATCCAGTATGTATTCTTGCTGCATATTCCTATAATGTAAATACATTACACTAGTCTGACTTCTGCTGGACAATATTTGCCATTACAACTGCATATCATTGAGCTTGTCAAGAGTAATCTCAGTTAAAATCAGCTTAAGTCTGAATACATTTGCATAACAAGTGAGAAAAGTATGTCAAATGAAAGTTGTAGCTCTAAATACACACATCTACTTTCAAACATTATGTCTTTTAGAGTTGTAAAAACAAAAGCCAGTTATCAATTCTGCTCTGACAGCCTTTATTTAATTTATTTACAAAGAATATAAAACTCTCTTTCATGAAGTCAAGTGAATAGTTCCTTTTGAAACAACAAAAACACATGTGAGACAAAAAGACATCCACATGAGGCTCAGATTTAAACTTAAATCTTCAGGTGATCACTTGTGGTGCGGTTTTGTCCACTTGGCAGCTTCTTTACGTCCTTGTTTCAAGCCCTATGAAAATATAATAAAAAAATATTAGGTTGAAATGGCTCCCCTTTTAAAAATGAAGGACTTCTGCATACAGTTGTGAAGCTGATAGAAATCGTTGTAGCTCAGGAGCATTAAACCAAACATGGAGCCACTTTACTAAAGGGGAAAAAAGCATCAATACTACAGTAAACATCAGCATACATGAGTCTGAACCCGTCAATAAAAGCTGTAAAGGCCCTTTATAGCACACCGGAAGCTGGCTAGTCTCCGTCCACATACCATGTAGTATCCCGTGTGATATCCGCTCATGTACCAGGAGATGAGCATACTGCTTAAGGCTTCGTCATCTGCCATGTCAGGGCTCATCGGTGGAGGTGGAGGGATCATCTGAGGCAGAGAGCAGAGCGAGTGTGATCAGGTTGCAGATTCTTAAAGCTGATGATTTTTGCTGTCAATCACTGACATGCTATATCCACAGCCGTTTCTCAATTTACCAGCCTGGTAACTAAATGTGAGCTTTCTAAAAAGGTAGACTGCAGCACCAATCGCCGAAATGAAATCACTGTCTGTTCTTGCTTTTGCATCATCTCATTAGCTTAAAAGATAAAGTTTATTCCAACTCACTGGAGGACCAAAAGGCATCATAGGAGGCCATGGAGGGTGGACAGGTGCATGACCACCAGAACGCCTGCTCCCACCCTGATAGGAAATACAAATGACAGGGGGAAAAAAGCAGTTGAACAACACACTTTTATTTTGGTATTGCTAAATAGTACACAGAGTAGATGACAGACCCCTTTCACAACAGGCATATTGATACGTCATAGCAGTAAATACACAGGAGTATTAATGATGGCTAAATTTCAGTCACAGGTCCTGCTGTTGTGTGCGCTGATTCACTGTCATTGTTTACTGGAACACTAAAGGGAACTGAGCCATCATTAATGTTATTAATTCAACCTGCGCGTTGACTGCTGCGAAAAACATGTCTGCAATGAAAAAGGTGTGCAACAATTGCAATTGTTATTTTTATAGCTTTATGCAGAGTTACAGAAATACAGTGGGAAGACTTATAAAGACAGATGTTGGTTAAATTTATTGCAATCCAATACCTCTGCTGCAAACTATGAGAGGTTGTTGTTTAGATTCCATTTTACAGTCAACACAGTAAACATTTTATGGTTACTAACTGCAGCAAAGAGACAATCTTTCACAGAAGTGGTTTAATACCCGTCAAAAAGCAATAAAATGTATAAAAACACTCACAGGTTTGTTTTGTTAGAGGACTAATGAAGAAATGAGTCCTCTAGAAGTATTTCTTCTTACCTGTTTGAAAGCATACATGGGAGGTGGGCCTGGGGGAAACCCGGGGAAACCAGGAGCCCACATAGGAGGAGGTTCTTTGTGAGCCTTGGACTTTTGGGCTTTACTGTGCGGCTGTGGTTTGTGCTGGTTTGGTGTATTGGACCTGTCGCTCTCCTCTGTTGATGACTCAGCCTCATTTACCTATAGATTTTAGAAACACAATGAATTGATCTTGATTTCTTGTTTATACCTCAGTGACTGAACATAGAAAACAACCTGAAATATCTCATTTGTTTTTGGAAGCAAGGAAAAAGATACAGGCAAGAGCTAAAAGAAACTAAATTATCCATAGCCAAAGTGACTTAAATCCCAAGCAAGATGCAAATGCTTTACTGATTATAACTTTATCCTAAAACTGATTAGATTGTGGGTTATTTTCTATTCCAGGTGCCGATATTTGATAAAGATTAAGCTCTAGAAATGACATTCATTTGACCTTGTATCAACTGACCTCACCTGCCAATAACCTTTCTACATTCAAGGTAAAAAGTAAAATTTGGGGGGAAAAGAAGTATGTCTATGGTAAGTTGGCCATTATTTAATCTTGTTTTACACACATGCTGTTCACTTTTCTCATTTCACATTCATTGTGTGCATATTTGCAGAATGAAAGACATAATTTTGTGCAAACGGTATGAGGGAGTAATACTGCCTTTCTCCAGAGAGTAAATATTATAGAAATATTACCAGGTTTGAGCCGTCCTATTGCAACTGACTGATCCATCTACAAATTAAATGGCATGTGTGAACAGGTTTTATCAGTGTATAAATGTAAATGGAGAGAGAGCCTCCTTCTTTGATCCTGACTGCAAACTCAGACTTTTGAAGAAATTTCAGTTGCTATTTGGACATTGCATTTTCTAAATTCAGCATCAGATAATTACATAAACACACCACCAACAAAACAAAAAAAAAAGACTCAAGAGATGCAATAAAAATCAACAAACAGGCAAACCTGTACGAATTAGACAGATCATAGTAAAACACTAATATTACTACTTTATATGGACTACTTTACCTTGGTATTTAATTCTTCGTCACCCTCAGAAACTTCTGAAAGCAGGTCTTCAAGGTTCTGTTCCTCCTCGTTGCCATAGTCCGTATAAACTACTATACATGTGCCCCTCTTTTCGTCTATGGAGGAGATGGTTGCTGCATAGAGTTGCCCATCCTCTGACCAGTAAGCAACACACGAGTCCCCAACCTGCCACTGTGACACAACTTAAACCTTTAGTGTCATCATGCTGTGTTGATTGTCTCCTGGTATGATATAAACTAAATCCAGCATAACCAACCAAGATAAAAAAAAAAAAAAAACGAATTTACATTTCAAAGCCTGGTTTAAGTATACATCCCTTTCTCGTTAATGTATCTTCATTGTTTTAACTCCAGTTCTGTACCTCTTTATCCGGTGGTGCATTGGTTCTTTTCCTGCTCTCGTTTCTTTTGTTGTTCTTGCGTTTCTTTCCTGGTTGGTTTTTCTTGGAGTCTTGCGGCTCATCTTCACCTTTAAGAGCAGTCTATTACACAAAGCAAGCAGAGACTCTTTAGATGGAAGGCGTTTAACATTTTGCTTGCAAGCCATGCAGAACAAAGCATCGCCTTTACCTTGAATGATGCCACTGCCTTGTCATATGCTTTTATCAGTGCCGTGTCATCCCATATATCCGAATCGTCACTCTAGAAAAGATACCCACAAATATATTTTTGCAATAGTTTTGAAGCGATTCAATGCAAAAGAGACAGGCAAGCAGTGGACATTATAAGGATGCTACATCAAGTCAAACGTGTCTGTGCATGTGCTGTTAATTCTAAACGCAATTATTACCGTAAAACTGTGATTACTGGAATAATTAACTACAGTAAGTCAGAACATCTAAATTAAAAAATAGGAACAGTATGCTTTTTTGGTTAAATGTGTTTCTGACCTCTTTGTTACTCAACTTAGCCGAACTCAACGTTGGTTTGTAGCTTAGCTTCCTAGCTCACAATCTTAAACAAATCAACAGCGCGCTTAAACGCTTCATGTTTGTTGTCATTTTATGCTCGGTAGTGCATTATAACTCGCCTGTCCAGTTCCGCGTGTGAATAACACGTCTTTGCATCCATTCGCCATGGGAGTATGCGGGTTAAATTCAATGCTAAGTGCTAATTCCCAAACAACCAACTAGCAGCGTGAGTCGGAAATGGAGACGTCGTGACGTATATATCTTGCGACCCAGTGGTTGGCGTGGCAACGACAACAGTTAGCAAAAAAAAAATTGAGCGGCTGTGGATTGTTGTCGAAACTGTTTTTATTATCTTAAACCAGACAACATCGGACACAACAATCTTTGCTGTTTGACTTGCTCATTATGATTGAATCCTCTTTAAGCTCTTTGGGTGCAAAAGTTGTTCTCGCTGCGTCTAGCGACGAGAATCATCCACCAGAAAACATCATTGACGGGTGAGTGTTGATGATTCTGAAACGATGGCTTGTCGACAGAACTTTATAGTGCGTGTTAATTTCATAGTTACGTCTAAAACCGAAACCCTAATGCATTGTACTGGTGTTAAAAGTTGATATCTGTTTGTCTCTTTCACACAGGAATCCTAAAACGTTTTGGATATCCACCGGGATGTTTCCTCAAGAATTCATCATTCGCTTTGCTGAAGCCCCGAATATTGCTGCTGTGACGGTGGACAGCTACAATGGTACAGAGTGAGGGGTGATGTAATACAAATGAACGAAGGTTAGGCAATGCCACCGTTTTTAAAAACGAAGTAAACGCAGCCCTGGTATCAAACAAACAAACAAACAAACATGGCAATTTGTAAATGCTAATTAATTTTCTCCTACTTTGAATCACAGATAAGTTCTGAGATATTTTAGGCTGTCATAGCATAGGCCTATACCATCCAAACAGATTTTCAATGTTTTTCATATCAGGGGGCTGAGAGGACATGCCCAAAGCTTCAGCATGTGTTCATGGAAGTAGCTCATAGTGGATTTTACCATATGCTTTGGACCATGGTCCTCTTTAACACCCAGCCTCGTTGCAATTTTGCTTTCTTGGTTAACTATATGACATTTGCATACGGGCTTGGCTGAGATTTACAGAAATTTATTCTTTCCTTAATCTATGTAATGTTTCATATGCTACTGCCTCTAACACAAAACTAAAGCATAATATTTCTGCCCCAGTGCTTAACAGATGGCAAGGTGTTCTTTTCATCAAATGCAGCTTCTGTTTTTCTCCTATAACATACCTTTGCTGATTGTTACCAGAGAGCTCAATTTTAACGTCATCTGTCCAGAGCACTTGTTTCCAAATTACTCTGAATTATCCAGATGTTGCTTTGCACACTTCAGGCACTGACTTTTTGTGATGAGGTTGTTTGTCGTGTTTCCTTCTGATGACTCTTCAATGTAGACCCTGGCTGTGCACTGCACAGAGGAACAGTGTTGCACCACTCCTGTGTCGGCTAAACGTTAGAGGGTGGTGGTGTTACTTTGCCATTCTCCCCATTAGACACAGTCTTGAATCAGCCGTGAAAGCTGGTGCTACTAATTCCTACAGGTGTTCAAACTTTTCCTCATTACTTACAACCCCCTCTGTCTGCATAAAAGCAGTGTTGGAACACACTGTGGTACCAGACCCTCATGAGCATCATGTGAACAGTACTGTACCTCAGAAAGTAGTGTGTTGCTACAAAAATGAAAAAGGCAATTAACAATGGAAGAGAGACAGACCATCATAACAGTTAAAAATGTAGGTCTTTCCTACAGGGAAATTGCAAAGAAAGTCAAGGTGTCAGTGAGTACAGTTTTCTTCACCATCAAAAGGCACTCAGAAACTAGGGGGAAACTCTGACAGGAAGAGGTCTGGCAGACCCAAAGCCACAACCGAATCAGAGGACAAGTTTCTGAGAGTTAACAGCTTGCGTGATAGGCGGCTCACAGGACAACAGCTTCAAGCACAGCTTAATAGTGGTCATAGTAAGCAAGTCTCAGTTTCAACTGTGAAGAGAAGACTTCGAGCTGCAGGTTTGACAGGATGAGTTGCAGCAAGAAAGCCATTGCTAAGATGTCAAAATAAGACAACGAGGCTCGCCTGGGCCATGAAACACCACCATTGGACTACTGAAGACTGGAAGAAGGTATTATGGACTGATGAATCAAAATTTCAAATCTTCGGTTCATCACGCAGGATCTTTGTACGCCGTCGAGTAGGCGAGAGGATGGTTCCACAGTGTGTGACATCAACTGTCAAACATGGAGGAGGAAGTATGATGGTCTGGGGCTGTTTTGCTGGATCCAGGGTCGGTGACTTGTACAGAGTGAGAGGCACCCTGAACCAAAACGGCTACCACAGCATTCTGCAGCGCCATGCAATACCCTCTGGTATGCACCTAGTTGGTCAGAGGTTCATCCTACAGCAAGATAATGACCCAAAACACAGGAGAGGCCAGCACAGTCTCCAGACTTAAACCCCATCGAGCTGGTTTGGGATGAACTGGACAGAAGAGTGAAAGCCAAGCAACCTACAAGTGCCACACATTTATGGGAACTTCTGCAACAGACTTGGGAAGAACTTTCTGAAGAATATTTGATTTATATTGTAGAAAGAATGTCACGAGTGTGTTCAGCTGTTATATCTGCCAAAGGTGGCTACTTTGATGAGTCACTAGTTTAGAATACATTTTGGTCTATAAATTGATTCCATGATTTCTTTTTCAACTCAAATTGCTTATTTGTTCTATGCTTTCATTTCAGAGTGCAATGAGACACTAAACTGAATCACTTTCAGTAAAAAACTGGAA